>NW_003852557.1:392648-395618 GCF_000181295.1 Otolemur garnettii | reverse complement strand
AAAAAAGAAAAAAGACAAAGCAAAGCCTTGCCCTATGTTTTCCTGCTCTTCTAACTCCCAGGAAAATAGAGACACATATATAGATTACCTGAGTGACAGCCCTCAGGAAAAGGAAACAGAAATTTAGATAAAGATTTTTTTCTGCTTTTCAAATGTGAGGTTAAGAAGAGAAAGGGCACTTGGGGCTCATACCTAACCAGCTGGTCAGCATTCCTATAACCCCGACATTACACAAACAATACCAGTAGATGTGAAGTAAGTGTAGTTGAGAAAAGGAGACAGCACAGCCAGCAAATTCAATGCTGCCTGAGACTTAGAACATTCATCTTTTTCCTTCTGAGTTTATACATTTGCTCTCACTCAACCTCTATGCTGTTTTTGAGAATCTCCAGGTGAGTCATTCGTGAGAGACTTTGGGGGACTAGTTCATGCTTGGTGGGAAGAATGTGAACTCATAAACACCAAACTGAGGGTATCTATGAGCCTGGGAAGTGGCGGATTCCCCCACTAAACGCTTCTTTACCCAAGTCTTGCCTTGCCTGTCCCTAGTCTTAAATGAATCAGAACGGAGAATCCCTGAGTCACCTGCAGAAGGAAGGGACTTTTGAGAGTGTCTTCCTCCTTATTTGGGGCAGCTATTTGAGAACACCGGGAAGTGATCTTTGCCTCATCCTGTCCTAGGCTTGGCTATTGTGTCATTCCCCACACGTGACTATCTCCTAGACGGCGGAGACCTCAATTACCACAGGACTTATTCACTCCAATGACTCATTTTCCTTTACTACTCCCCAACCTCCCAGTTACCCTCTCTGTCCCTCTTCAAGACTAGGGCTTAAACCTGGAAATGCCACTCTGCCAAGTTTCCCAGGAATAGTAAAACTCAGTATCTGGGAAACTCCAAGATGTGGCGTTACAGTTTTACTCGTCTCCAGAATGTGTGGCACTCTCTGTTTTAGGTTATCTCTAGTCTTCCCTGTAACAAAACAATTCTATCCTACTCGAGACCACCTTAGGTAGACCCTTTCCTGGTTACGGTTTGCTTTCCCTCCCCTCTGTTTCCCATTTTTCTCTAGTTTGGAATTCTCGGTCAGAACTGCTTTGAGTCCGGGCTCAGCCTTCTTGTTCTACCTGCCTGACCTTGAGTGAACAACTTTTCTGGGCCTAGTTTCTTTGTCTGCAAAACGGGGTCTAAACATCTACCGCGCCACGCCCGTTGTGAGGATCAAGAAAACTCTGAACTCTAAGAAGCAATAGAACTGTCAGCTATGCTAATTATGAATAGCAAGTCGGTCTTCCAGAACCCCTCCCTTTCCTTTGGGACCCGCCCTACAAACCCGCCTTGGCTGGACGCTTCTCCCCACCCTCCCCGCTCGCTATCTCCCCTATTGGCGTCCGCACCATGCACGCGGCGCCGGATGTTGACGCCACGGCTTCCCTCCTCCGGCGCACAGTGACGCGCAGCTCCGCCCCCGGCCGCGCCCGGCCTCCTGTGGCGCCCCGCCCCTCGGGCCGACGCGGCGCCGGCCCCGCCCCGCGAATGACGTGCGGCGCGCGCGGCCGGGCCGCCCCGGCAGTTGGTGCAGCGGCGGTTGGGGTGAGGGTGTGTACCCCACCCCTCCGCTCCTCAAGCTCCGTCCCCGTCCCCGGCCCCCGCCCCGCCGGGCCCTGCCCCAGAGCCAGCCGGGCCCGTCCCGTGCGGGCCCGTGCGGTCCCTCAGCCGGTGACGCCCCGGGCTGCCTGCCTGCCTGCCACCATGGAGCTGGAGGACGGTGTGGTGTACCAGGAGGAGCCCGGCGGCTCCGGGGCCGTGATGTCGGAGCGGGTGTCCGGCCTGGCCGGCTCCATCTACCGCGAGTTCGAGCGGCTCATCGGGCGCTACGACGAGGAGGTGGTCAAGGAGCTGATGCCACTGGTGGTGGCGGTGCTGGAGAACCTGGACTCGGTGTTCGCGCAGGACCAGGAGCACCAGGTGGAGCTTGAGCTGCTGCGGGACGACAACGAGCAGCTCATCACCCAGTACGAGCGGGAGAAGGCACTGCGCAAGCACGCCGAGGAGGTGAGGGCCCGCGGGCAGGGTGGGGGCCGCGGGATCCGGCCCCAGGGGTGGCCTGGGGCCAGGGGTCGCGGCCCGGCTGGGGACAGGAGGTGCAGTGGGCTTCTGGAGGGCGGGCCTGAGGCCGAGACCCCTTCTCCCCCCGAGACCGAACCCGGCGGCCTTGAGGTATCGTGGGACCCAGGCTGGCGTTGGAGGCCAAGGAAGGCCAGTGAGTGTCCGGAGAGGGAGTGAGATGGGGGGAGCCAAGGCCCAGGCAGGAAGCGACAGCCTGGCATAAGGGCACCTAGGGTTGGCCAAGGGCAGAGATTTTAGGGTGTCTGGTTGCTTGTTGTTCAGGGAAGTTTCAGACCACCATGGGATAGTCAGATGGCGGTTCAAACTTTTATCTTTGGGGAGGGGGACACTTCTGTCCTGGATATGTAACTTCCGCTGGTTCCAGTGCCTTTCCTGGGGGTTGCTGTTGCTTTGGGAAGTTAGAGATCTCCCTCTTTCGGTCATTTTCTTCCTGACGTTTAAATCCTGTTGAGAAAGGTCTTATTTGTGTTTTATGACTTTGGTTGACATTTTATCAACACTTAGATGTTGTATAGCAGGGCTGAATAAATACATTGAGCATATAACTTTATTATTTTGTTGGTATCCCACACCAAAACATTCCTCCGTATCAGGTGGTAACCTTGGACAGTTCCCTTCAAAAACCCTTTGTTTATTTATGAACGTGCTGGGGACTCAGAGTTGAGGCAGTATAGGGTAGTCACAATTTTCCCTTCTTGAGTTTTTTTCTCAGACTGCAGTTGACGACTTGGCCATCTGTTAACTGTAGCCCCTGAGCTGGAGTCAGTGACCTGGGTGTGCTCACCTAACATCTGTGAACCTTTTGGAGTTCTGGGGTGCAAGTGAAAGGTCTTTGGATT
>NW_003852557.1:387478-392506 GCF_000181295.1 Otolemur garnettii | reverse complement strand
GCCTCCCAAGTAGCTGGGACCACAGGCGCCCACCACAACGCCTGGCTATTTTTTGGTTGCAGCGGACATTGTTGTTTGGCGGGTCCGGGCTGGGGATTCGAACCCGCCACCTTAGGTGTACGTGGCTGGCGCCTTAGCCGGTTGAGCTGTAGGCGCCGACCCGGGTCTTTGGATTCTTGAGAGTCAAGGATTTTAACTAGTTGGCATTTCTGTGGAACTTAGCTAAGTCAGGCGAAGTGTTCTGTTTTTATTTCTCCAGCTAGTACACCTGGCTAAATACATGGTAATTGAAGCAGGCTAAATAATTATTGAAGGAATGACATGTTATTTTTCAAAACTACTTGAAAAATTTTAAGATGTAAGATTTGTTTAGTAGCTTGTTTCCTAACACTGAATAGTAACTCCATTTAAACTTTGTTTTGTCACTTATACTTTTGCACCTGGTTAAATAGTTATTTTTCCTTTTCTTTTTTTTGAAGCTTGACTGTGGTGACAATTTTTAGTTCTGATTTTGTGATCCAGTTTTCTTTCTTTCTTTCTTTTTTTTTATATTGAGAAGGAGTCTCACTTTGTTGCTCTCAGTACAGTGCTATAGCATCACAACTCACAGCAACCTCAAATTCTTGGGCTCAAGAATTGCCCCAGCCTCCCAAGTAGCGGGGACTCCAGGCGCCTGCCACAACACTTGGCTATTTTTTTTGTTTTAGCAGGCCTGGGTTGGGTTCGAACCCACCAGCCCTGGCAGCCCTGGTGCATGTGGCTGGCGCCTTTTCCACTGAGCTATCGCACCACCATGTGATCCACTTTTCTCAAAGGAATGCTGTTGAATTTGCCAGACAAAATTGACTTTATTTCAAGAGCCTTTCCTGTTATATAGGAAAAGAAGAGATGAAAAATGAAATAATGATGGGATCACAATTTCCACTAGTTTATTAGCACTATTTATAGAACATAAGGTCAAGTGCTGTTTCTGAGATGGCTTGCTGCTTCTTGGTACTCATACAGGCTCTTGTGTGTGAATATACATGGAAGAGACTGGGGAGTTAACCCGATATACATGCAGGTGAGGAGCAGGCCCATTAAGACTTTGGATAAAAGAAATGCTCCCTCCAGCCTTAAACTCCTGTAAATCTATGTAAAGATAGACAACGTGCCAAGGTCACACATGCCAAGAAAACCATTTGCTACAGGTTGCAGAATCAGAAAATAAAACTGACCAAGTACTGGACTCTGGGTTTTCTATTAGTCTCTTAAGCAAATTACTTTTCAAAAATAGGTTATTCAGTGAGTTTCTTTGTAGTTTATACTTTTTCAGTAACATATACAAATTCTATATACTTTTTCAGTAACATCTATAAATTCTCCATAATGAAACCTTTGGGCAAAGGGTCAGGACCTGAGCACAGAGAACATTGATGAAATGTTAGATGAGCCAACTCCCAGACCACAAACATAAAACCACCTCATTATCAGTCTTCAAGTAAGATCATAGATCAAGTTTTGTCCAGTGCCCAGAAATTCAGTCTCTCTCTTGGGCCAATATGCGGAGTGAATTCTGTGTTTAATTTTCTGTGAGTGCTTTGTGCCTTTAATATAGAGACTAAAGGGTCTGTTATTACAGCAAAAATGCCTCAGAACGGTAGTCACTCGGAATCCACTCTGGTTGAGGTAGGTAGGAGTGCCTGATTAAAAAAAAAAAAGGACCTCAGGGTATTTATAGCAAAAGTAGTTTGAACCGTGGACATTATCCATTGCCAGAGAGTATAAAGTGCCTTCAGAGCACCTTTGTGGAAATTTAGGAGGGTATGTAAATGGTTGGAATGTTTGTGATCTCTTGCTTGCAGGAATTCTCAGCCAGGAATTAGAAATTTAATTGGTTTTATAATGATAGGACTTAATTTGAATACTTCTGTTTTTCTTTCTTTGCTTTTATTTGAATTTCTTGTGTGAGTTTTGCTGTTTTAGTGATTTCTTTAACAACAACCTGAAGCAGGGCTGATGGTAGATAGATTTGAATCAGTTTCAATGCTCATCAAGAATCTCATTTTATCACCTCATTCTCCCCTTTGGGCTCTCTGTGACACATTTTTCCGTTTCTTGATCAAGACTTGTCTAATGCTTTACCCGAAGCAGTTCTCTTTCCTTAGAATATTGTTCCCTCAGAGCTTCCTTTGGTTATCACTTTTTGCTCAGTTTAAATTTCACTTTTTTGGCAAGACCTTCCTGTTAACTCTATCAAGAATAAGCCCTGTGAGTCTATTGAATTTATTTTAATTTTAATTTTTAATTTTTTTTTTTGAGACAGGGTCTCACTGTGTCACCCTTGGTAGAGTGCTGTGGCATCACAGCTCACAGCAACCTCAAACTCTTGGGCTAACAAGATTCTCTTGCCTCAGCCTCTCAAGTAGCTGGGACTACAGGTGCCCACCATAACACCTGGTTATTTTTTGGTTGTAGTTGTTGTTGTTTGGCAGGCCCAATCTGGGTTTGAACCCACCATCTCCTGTGTATATGGCTGGCACCCTGGCCTCTGAGCTACAGACACCAAGCCAACTTACTTTTATTATTATTTTTTTTATTTGAGACAGAGGCTCACTTTGTTGCTCCTGGCAAAGTGTCCTGGTGTCACAGCTCACAGGAACCTCAAACTCCTGGGCTCAAGCAGTTCTCTTGCCTCAGCCTCCCAAGTAGCTGGGACTATAGGTGCCCACCACAATGCCCGAATATTTTTTAGAGACGGGGTCTTGCTCTGGCTCAGGCTGGTCTCGAACTTGAGAGCTCAGGCAATCCACCCGCCTTGGCCTCCCAGAGTGCTAGGATTACAGGCGTGAGCCACTAGCACTGTAGTGGTACTGACTTTTTTTTTTTTTTTGCAAATCAGTGGCTTTTTAAATAAAAATCTGGATAGACTATATGGAGAGCTTTGCCCCTTTTTTTTTTTTTTTTTTTTGAGATAGAGTCTCACTATGTTGCCCTTGGTAGAGTGCTGTGGTATCACAACTCACAGCAACCTTAAACTCTTGGGGTTAAGTGATTCTCTTGCCGCAGCCTCCCAGGTAGCTGGGACTACAGGTGTCCCCCACAACGCCCAGCTACATTTGTTGTTGTGATTGTTGTTCAGCAGGCCCGGGTGAGTTTGAACTTACCAGCCTCTGTGCATGTGACTAGAGCCCTAATGACTGAGCTGCGGACACCAAGCCTGTCTTTTTGTTTTTATTTTTGTTTGTTTTCGAGACAGAGTTGAGACAGGCTATAGTGGAGCTCACAGCAACCTCAAAGTCCTGGGCTCAAGTGGTCCTCCTGCCTCAGCCTCCTCAGCAGCTGGGACTACAGTTCGTCGCAACACCTAGCCAAGTTTTCTATTTCTAGTAGACGCAAGTCTCAATCTTGCTCAGGCTGGCCTCCAACTCCTGAACTCAAGGGATCCTCCCAACTTGGCCTCCCAGAGTGCTAGGATTACAAACAAGCCTGAGCCCCCTCCCCGGGCCTTGTCTGTTAGTGGTTTTTTTTTTTTTTTTTTGATGCCATTTTGCATATACATGTGTTTGTTTATGGTTTCCCCTTTTGCCTTCACAAAATCAAAAGGGCTTAAAATTTAATAATTAACAATGTTTAAGATGAGGACTAGAAACAAAAACCTCGTAAAGAATGAACGAAGAAGGCGGAGCCTGGGAGGCGGGTTCAAACCCAGCCCCCGGCCAAAAAGCTGCAAAAAAAAAAAAAAGGGGGCTCTGCGCCTGTGGCTCAAGCAGCTTAGGCACCAACCACATACACCTGAGTTGGTGAGTTTAAATCCAGCCCAGGCCTGCCAAACAACAATGACAGCTGCAACCAAAAAAAATAGCTGAGCGTTGTGGCGGGCACTTGTAGTCTCAGCTACTTGGGAGGTGGAGGCAGGAGAATCACTTGAGCCTAGGAGTTGGAGGTTGCTGTGAGCTATGATGTCATGGCATTCTACCCAGGGTGATAGGTTGAGGCTCTGTCTCAAAAAAAAAATAAATAAAATAAATAAGGTAAATGTTAGTTTTTTAAAATATTTTTGTTTGTGCAAGTTTTGATTCTTTTCAAAGAGTTATGATTTGCTTTAATGTAAAAATGAAAAAAGAAAATTCTTTGAAAAGTAGGCATATGAGTTTAAGTAACCTTTTCCTTAGGCGTTTAGTTCCAGGTAATTCTGTGGGTCTTGTTTCTTGTCCCATTATTCTCAAAGTAAGAGTTTATTTGGCATCACTAAGCAGAGGGAGATTGCACAGAAAAATGAGGGGGCACTATCTTCATTCTCACTAAATACCGTATCTTTCCTCCTGTTCATGATAGAAGTGTATATAAGGAGAAAAGGCTGAAAAGAGAATAATATCTTGTGGGGAACAGATTTTGTGACTTTTTACTTAAAGGATGATTAAATGATGAGATGAGAGATACTAGTGAGAATTTTCTAAATTTTCCCCAACAAACTAGCATTTAAAGTAGTAACAAGATTGTATTTTATGATGACTTTAGTCAAAGTGTTGTCCTTGGAAGTGTATGTACAGTAGGACTCACGGTCAGGAAAGCAGGCACTGACATTCAGTGTTCTTTTTTGTGTTGTGGTTCTCATTCATAAAAAATATTTTAGTCCAAACTATTGAGGAAGTTAATTTTGATTTGTTTGCAAAATAGTTTACAATGACAGTTAAATCAAAATCAGTCTCTTTCATAAACATTTTAAAAGGGAAAATTTGAAGTTTTTTTCACTGAGTTTTATGACTTTTTCAAGAGATAAGAATGAAGGAGTTGGCTCAGTGCCTGTAGCTCAAGTGGGTAATGGGCCAGCTATGTACACCAGAGCAGGAGGGTTTGAACCTTGCCTGGGCCTGCCAAACAACAATGACAACTACAACCAAAAAATAGCCAGATGTTGTGGCCGGCACCTGTAATCCCAGCTACTTGGGAAGCTGAGGCAAGAGAATCGCTTAAGCCCAGGAGTTGGAGGTTGCTGTGAGCTGTGATGCCACAGCACTCTACCCAGGGCGACAGCTTGAGGCTCTG
>NW_003852557.1:384323-387333 GCF_000181295.1 Otolemur garnettii | reverse complement strand
AGGCTCTGTCTCAAAAAAAAAAAAGAATGAAGGAGTAATTTTGCATACTTATATGTTAAAATTGTTGATCATGGCTGTTAAGGATTTGAGAAGTTAAAAAGCGTAAATTCCACTTTTACTTCAACATTATTTTGTGCATTTAGCCCACACAATCACTTTTTATTTAAATTAGTAATTCTGATAGTTCTTAGGATTTTAAGCTTTATTTCTTTTTAACTCTGGTGTCTTAGGGAATTTAACTTTACTGTTATTTAGGTTTTATTACACTAAAGTGGAACAGGTAAAGGGCAGTTTGGATGATTTGTCAATACAAGAGAATGAATTGCTGGTCCATGGCATGTAAACCATTTGGCATCTTACATGATTGAGTAAACATGCCATTTATTAAGCTTTTCTTTTCTTTTTTTTTAGAGACAGAGTCTCACTTTGTCACTCTCGGTAGGGACTACAGGTGTCTGCTGCAACGCCTGGCTATTTTTTTGTTGCAGTTTGGCAGGGGTGGGTTCAACCGGCCACCCTCCGTATATGGGGCTGGCACCCTACCCACTGAGCCACAAACACTGCCCATATTAAACTTTTCAAACTCATTTTATAAATGAATCCCCTCTGTGGTAAGTGTTAAGTGGTTTTTGAAAACCAGTATCTCATGGTTTCTTTAGTGGATGAACAATTTTTGATCTCAGAATTGACTCAGATACTGAATTAATTTCTCTTTGGTTCAGTAGCAGTGGTTCTCAACTTTCCTAATGCTGCGACCCTTTTAATACAGTTCCTCATGTTGTGGTCACCCCCAACCATAAAATTATTTTCGTTACTACTTCATAACTGTAATTTTGCTACCATTATGTAAATACCTGATATGCAGGATGTATTTTCTTTTTATTTATTTATTTCTTGCAATTTGGCCAGGGCTGGGTTTGAACCCACCACTCTCAGTATATGGGGCCAGCGCCTTACTCACTGAGCCACAGGTGCTGCCCAGCAGGATGTATTTTCATTGTTTTAGAGGGGTGGCAGCCCACAGGTTGAGAACTGCTGAATTAGAGAAAGAATTAGAGAAAGGGTCATTGGAATGTCAGGTTAGGTCTTAATTTATTCATTTAAGTCTAAGTTTTAGACTCAGAATATGTTCTTTTGCTTCATTGATTTCTGTATTACCTAAATTATTTTGTACACGAAACTAGTACGTCTAAAAATACACTTTAAGCCTAGCCAGAGTTGTGGCGGGGGCCTGTAGTCCCAGCTACTTGGGAGGCTGAGGCAAGGGAATCACCTAAGCCCAGGAGTTGGAGGTTGCTGTGAGCTGTGTGACGCCACAGCACTCTACTGAGGGCGATAAAGTGAAACTCTGCCCTACAAAAAAAAAAAAGAAAGAAAGAAAGAAAAAATACACTTTAGGCTGATTCCAGCACTTTTGGAGGCTAAGGCAGAAGGATTGCTTGAGGAGAGGAGTTTGAGACCAACCTGGGCAACACAAAGAGACCCTATCTCTACCAAAAACAAGCAAACAAAAAACCCCAAACTCACAGAACAGAATACAAAACTGGTTATACTAATTGTACCTGGCACCTCTAATCAGAGGCTAAATTAAGCACTAGTTGATAGATTGCTGGAGTATGTGCCATAGGTCACACATCTAATGCTTTAACAGACTAGAAGGTTCTTGCTTTGAAATTCTTAGGTTACCTTAAACTGCATGTTGCATACTTAAATCATACCAAACCTTTGATTCCCAGGAGAACTGGTATTAGAACCTAGCCAAGAGTATTTTTTTTTGTTTCGCTGACTAATGGCTATTTTAAAACACCTTTTTTGCTCTGCTCAGCTCTCATAATGAATACAGCTGTTACCTAAATATATTTATTAGGTTGATCTCAGAAATATCAACATAGATCCACGTTAATAATATATGTAATGTACATATTCAAAAATCAATGTATATCTATAAGTTCTATTTTATATTTTGAAATCTTGGTCAGTGATATTTAGTTATTGGGTTAAATGTAGTACTGTGGTTTATTTTCTTAGGAACTCCAGTGTTTAATAGTTGGCATAACAGGCAAGCCCAAAAATGTTTGAATTGAGCTCTGGGAATTTACATATTAATAAATACAGTGGAGAAATGTTGAAGTTGATGGCATAGCATTTATTACTATTAGGAACTTTAAAATAATAATTTTTTTTTTTGAAGGTTGGTAAACTTAACCTTTCCCCTGCCCCAGGAAATTATGTTAGGACAATTTTCTTTCTTTCTCTTTTTTTTTCTTTTTGTGGAGATAGAGTCTCACTTTATCACCCTCAGTAGAATGCTGTGGCATCACACAGCTCACAGCAACCTCCAACTCCTGGGCTTAGGCGACTCTCTTGCCTCAGCCTCCTGAGTACATGGGACTACAGGCACCTGCCACAACCCCTGGCTATTTTTTTGTTGCAGTTTGGCCAGGGCTGGGTTTGAACTCGCCACCCTCGGTATATGGGGCTGATGTCCTACCAAGTGAGCCATAGGCGCCACCCATGGAAAATTTCGGACATACAAAAAAATTAAACATGGCTCGGTGCCCATAGCACAGTGGTTATGGTGCCAGCCACATACACCCAGACTGGTGGGTTTGAACCTGGCTGGGGCCAACTACACAACAATGACGCCTGCAACAACAACAGTAAATTACAGACATTTGGACACTTCTCAGTACTTAACATATTTATCTCCTAAAAAATGAGAGTATTCTGCCATATAACCACAATATTATTTACATTTGACAGTATTTTCTAATAATACCTAATATTCCATTTGAATTGTTTATTTTTTTGTTTGTATGTTTTTAGAGATAGGGTCTTCCCATGTTGCCTGGGCTGGATTGGAACTCTTGGCCTCAAGTGATACTCCTGCCTTAGCCTCCTGAGTAATTGGGACTATGGGTGCATGCCATTGTACCCATCTTTCATATAAATTTATGTTTAAGAGCATAGTGTACATCAGTAAATATAGAAATAAGTAGGTTGGCTCGGC
>NW_003852557.1:376326-383401 GCF_000181295.1 Otolemur garnettii | reverse complement strand
GTTGTTTGGCGGGTCCGGGCTGGGGATTCGAACCCACCACCTTAGGTGTACGTGGCTGGCGCCTTAGCCAGTTGAGCTATAGGCGCTGAGCCTAGTTACTTTTCTATAATAAACTTCAATTTGATTCCATGAGCAAGGTGTTTTAAAAAAGAAGAAAGGAAATTTCAATTTGTGACTTATAAAATTAAAATTTTTTAGTTTTGTTTTAAAATTATAGCATTAAAGTCATAGATTTTTTTCTCCCCTTTGAAACTTTGAGGTACAGAAATTGAGAAACTGACTCTGTGTTTAATGTTTCTGCTAGTAACTTTTTAAATTTTTTTCATGTTTTTATTTATTTATTTAATTTATTGTTGGGGATTGATATTTTTTATTTTTTACTATTATGTATTTCCAAGGTATCTTGTTTCTGACTGCTTACCTCTCCACGAGGGTAATAGAGCCTGCAATTTCTTTTGGAGACAGAATCTCACTTTGTCACCCTTGGTAGAGTACTGTGGCATCACAGCTCACAGCAGTCTCCAGCTCTTGGGCTTAGGTGATTCTCTTGCCTCAGCCTCCCAAGTAGCTGGGACTACAGGTGCCTGTCACAATGCCCGGCTGTTTTTTTGTTGCATTTTGGCCAGGGCCAGGTTTGAACCCGCCAACCTTGGTATATGGGGCCCGCACCCTACTCACTAAGCCACGGGCTGGGTTTGAACTCGCCACCTCCAGCATATGGGGCCGGTACCCTACCCTTTTGAGCCACAGGCGCCACCCAGCCTTTTTTTTTTTTTTGAGACAGTCTCAAGCTGGCCCTGGGTAGAGTGCTATGGCATCACAGCGCACAGCAACCTCAAACTCCTGGGCTGAAGCCATTCTCTTGCCTCGGCCTCCCAAGTAGTTGGGACTATAGGTGCCCACCACAACACCCAGCTATTTTTTGGTTGTAGTTGTCATTGTCGTTTGGCAGGCCTGGGCTGGATTCCAACCTGCCAGCTCTGGTGTATGTGGCTAGCACCCTAGCTGCTTGAGCTACAGGCGCTGAGTCAGAGTCTGTAATTTTTTTTTATTTATAATTTACTATTTTACTTGTAATTTCAGTGGCTGTTGATAAGATTCCCTCCAAGGAATAGGTCTAGAATTTTTGGCTTCTAGGCTTCTCTTACTGCCCTTTAAAATGTATTTTCATGGGGTGGCACCTGTGGCTCAAAAGGGCGGGGCTCCGGTCCCATATGCCGGAGGTGGCAGGTTCAAACCCAGCCCCGGCCAAAAAAAAAAAAAAGGAATAAAATATATTTTTGCTTGTTCTTCCCACAGTTTTTTTGAGGGCTGAAAGAGAACTCCGTGATCTTTTATTAATAGTTCTATCTTACCTCATTCCTATAGGTAGATAGAAAGGTGAATAGGCACATAGATGCTCAGAAAGAACAGATATTTATTGGTTTGGGGGATGTAGCCATAGACATCCTTTTGCTTTCTTGGAGTTTGTGTTGTAGTAAAGAGTAAACAAACCAGTTAATTACAGCTGGTGATGAATGCCATGCCGGAAATCAACAGGTGATGGGATAAAGAGTAAAGAGTCAGGCACTTGAGGTGGAACAAACAAGTTTATAAAAGGTTAAGCTGCTCATACAGCAAATAATCTCTTCAGATAATTACTTAGATCTGAAACTTTAGACACACATATTCAGAGTATCTCCCACTCATTATTCTTGAAAGTTTAAAATCTAAGTGGCTTTTATAAATGCATTTTTTTCTGTTTTGTCTTATTCCTTCTTTTACTGCTCAGCAGCATTTAATTCTTTTGCGCACTCCTTCCTTTGAGAATGTTGCATTTAGGTCGTGTGACTCTGAAATTTCTTGGTTTTCCTCTTAGATATCTGACCACTCTTTGGATTCCTCTATTCCCTTTAGTGTTGGTGTTTCTTCTAAGGTCCTCTGAGTTTTCACGGTGCATTCTTGTGGGTTCAATTACCATTTGTTGATTATTCCAAAATGCATATCTTGTTCATTTAACACATTTTTTATATTGAGTGCCAGTATAAATAATGGTACTGTGTCCATTGGGGAAGCAGTGATGAATAAAACAGACAAAGTCCTTCCCTTGTGGAACTGACAGCCTTTTAAGAACTTTAAGGCCAGATCTCTGTCTGGAGTTTTAGATCCATATTATCATTGCTTGTTGGATGTAACTGTCTCCCAACATGTCTAAAACTGAACTTACCTTCTAGCCTTGCTTCTTTGTTCCCTATACTGGAAAATGATACCACAGTCTAGAAATCTGGTCACTGGCGAGAAATCTGGTTACTGTCCCTAACTCTTCTCTATCCCTTACCTCTACTGCTACCTTGTTTTGTTTTTAACTTTTAGCTATCTCTGGCATCTCTTTATTTCTTTCCAAATCCATTTCTACTACTCTGGTACAGGCCACAAACATTTTACCATGAATGCAAACTCCTTAAAGCCAGAACTTTTGTGTCATTCAACACTGTATCTGGGTAGTGGGGATGTAAGAAGTGCCAAGTGAGTAACTCTGAATCAATGAATGGGCAACTAAAACTGTCCCATAATTGATCTTTCTGCTTCTAGTATTGCCAGCCTATAAATTATCTTCCTCTCTAAAATGGAAATCTGATCAGATCATTTCCATACTTAATTTAAGCCCTTAGTGGCTCTGTCAGACATTCTTGAAATGACTTCAGTTTCTAACATACAGAGTCAGATAATTAAGTTTGTGAACTCATCCTAGAAAAAGTGCTAACATACCTCACTGCTATGTATCACTATGATCACCTTTGAAGTACTCCCTTGAGAAACTGTGCATAGATGCTAAGGCCTAGTCCACCCTTCAAAGCAATTTTGGAACTCTTTCTGGAACGGCCATCAGAGCTGTCTTCGTATGAAAGGCCTGACAATTAAGTTTGTGAGGTCATCCTAGAAAAAGTGTTTTGAGGGGTCTACTCAACCATCACTGCATAGCTTCCCAAGGGAGTACTTTGAAGGGGACCATAGTGATATATAGCAACAAGATATATAGTACTTTTTCTAGGATGAGTTTGCAAACTCAAGGCCTCACGATGGGTTGCAACTTATCTCGTCGGTCTCATCTGTTCCTTTTTGAGCCATGCTGAACATTTTTGATACTATTTTGCAAAAAATATTTTCTCTAGGCTTTCATAAAAGCTGTGCCTTTTCTTGGTACTTTCTTTCACCTGTCTTGCTTAATTTTATCCATCTTTCATGTTTCAATTCTGGAATGTCTTTTGCAACCACGCAAATATGGATTGTGCACATCTTGTAGTTAGTAGATATTTGTTGGTTGGATGGACGGATGTGCTAAAGGTCACATTGCTAAGCCTAACCATTTAAAGTTTTCTTTGTGCATTCAAATTAGTGTTCTTATTGTTGGTGCCAAGTTATGCTGAAACTTCCAAAAAATTTTTCAGTAAGCCCTTTGACTTTTGCATATACAGAAAAATATGACTTCTTTTGGGTATAGTTACATTGACTTATACATAGGATTCTACAAATATTTTATGTATTTTAAAAACTGAAATGTTAAAAAGATTATTGGAATTACTGTCAGAAGTATTATAAGAATTCTTGGGCGGTGCCTGTGGCTCAAAAGGGTAGGGCACCAGTCCCATATGCTGGAGGTGGCAGGTTCAAACCCAGCCCCAGCCAAAAACTGCAAAAATAAATAAATAAATAAAAATAAAGTCTATTAAAAAAAGAATTCTTATAGGTTGGGCTAGGTAATCTAAAAAGTTCTTTTTGTACTATGATTCTCAGATTATCCTGAATTTAGTAGTGGCTCCCTGTTTTTTGTTTTTTTTTTTTTTGAGACAATCTCACTTTGTTGCCCTTAGTAGAGTGCTATGGAGTCACAGCTCACAGCAATCTCCAACTCTTGGGCTTAAGCAATTCTCTTGCCTCAGCCTTCCAAGTAGCGGGGACTCTAGGTACCCGCCACAATGCCTGGCTATTTTTTTGTTTTTGGCAGGCCGGGGCTGGGTTCGAACCCACCAGTCCTAGTGCATGTGGCTGGTGCCCTACCCACTGAGCTAAGGACACCACCTATTTTTTATTATTATTTGAGACAATCTTACTATGTCACCCTCAGTAGAGTGCTGTGGCATTATAGCTCACAGCAACCTCAAACTCTTGGGCTCAAGCTATTCTCTTGCCTCAGCCTTCCAAGTAGCTGGGACTACAGGGGACTGCCACAATGCCTGGCTATTTTTAGAGATGGGGTTTTCTGTTGCTCAGGCTGGCCTTAAACCCATGAGCTGAAACAATCCACCCACCTCAGCCTCCCAGAGTGCTAGGATTACAGGCATGAGCCACTGCACTGTGCTCACTCTTCCTGTTGTATTTTTATTCACTTTAGCCACACGTATTTGTTTTTGAGTTACAGGCTGAGAAATAAGCTGGTCTGTGCGAGTACATTTTCTGTACAAGTAAAGATTAAGTGCTAAAACTTATTTTGACTATTTGCGTAGGATCTTATATTAGACATTTTAAATTAGGATTCAGAAGTACCCTACAGAAACAAAATGATTAGTAAAACACTTATTTCTGAAGAAAACATTTTTTTCTGAAGAAAAATAAGCATTTATTTTGGGGGCATTGAGGTTTATAGGGGTTAAAAATTTCTGCTAGGTTGTTATGGTATACGTCACATTTCTAATTTTAATTGTCAGATCCTTAATTTGAATTTTCTTTAAGTTATCTATTGTTCTAGTCTCATTTTTATTTTTGTGTGTGTGTGTGATGGCTACCTCTTCAAAAACAAGCATCTCTTAAATTAAAAGTTAAACAAGTGTAAAATCAAGCCAGTCTTTTGTAAAACCAGAAGGGTAAGTTTGTCTGTGTTCTGGAGTAGAAATAATTTATTTAAACTTCTTTGATATGATTTGAGAAATATTTGACAGAAATTACCCGGTCATATGGCTTTGTTTAGTTTTAACTCTGGAAAGAATACTTTTATTTTGGGATAGGATTTCAGTCAGTAATTTACTCCAGTATTAATTAAACTAGCTGAGGGCCAGGAATTGAACAGAGATTTCTTTTCTTTTTCTTTTCTTTTTTTTTTTTTTGAGATGGAGTTTCACTTTGTCACCCTTGGTAGAGAGCTGTAGCTAACAGCAACCTCAAATTCTGGGGCTTAAGTGATTCTCTTGCCTCATTCTCCAGAGTAGTTGGGACTACAGGCACCTGCCACAACGCCTGGCTGTTTTTAGAGACAGGGGTATTGCTCTTGCTTAGGCTAGTCTCGAACCTGTGAGCTCAAGCGATCCACCTGCCTGAGCCTCCCTGAGTGCTAGGATTACAGGTATGAGCCACTCCGCATGGCCCTAGAACAGAGATTTCTGAACAGCTGAGATAGGTATCTCAAGCTCTGCATTAAAGTTTATGATCTTGGCTAATTGAAGAAATATTTAAAGACACAGGGCAGTTTCTTGGACTGTAATAGGTTATAAACAGCAGATTAAGGAGGTATCTATTAGAGATAAGTACTTACATTTTGTACTTATATCAAATAGGTGGCAGCTGTCTCTGAAACAGGATACTGAAAGTTACAAAAAGTCAAGCAGTGTAGTGGCCAAGGACAATGTATTCATCTGGTCTTAGTTCAAAATCCTGGCTCTGTTAATTTCTATGTAATCACCAGCAAGTTTTTACATTTGTAAATAGGGGTTAATAATATAGGTTGAATATCCCATATCTGAAATACTTGCGATCAGAAGTGTTGCAGATTTGGGACTTTGTTTTTGGATTGTGGTATGTTTGCATATATAATGAAATATCTTAGGGATGAGACCCAAGTCTGAACTTGAAATTCATTTATGTTTCATATACACATAGACTGAAGATAATTTTATATAATATTTTTATTAATTTTGTGCATAAAACAAAAAGTTATGAGGTTAGATGTGGAATTTTCCACTTGTTATGTCATGTCTGTGCTTAAAAAGTACTGGATTAGAGCTTTTTGGATTTAAGATACTCAACCTGTAGTGATAAACCTCGTAGGGTTATTGTGAGAGACAAGAAAAATGAGTTTTTCAAAGCTCTAGGCATTTAGTTAATAAGTATTAAATTATCTTTATGTCTGATATCTGTCACATATCTGTCCCATTTATTCACTTACAAAGCAGATGTTAATTAAATGCTTTGTGCCTGGAGTGTGGGATCAAGAATGAATTAGTCCAGGGTACTGCCCTAAAAGAGCTTATAGTCTACTTGGGTGGCTGATGTAAATAATAATTAGGGTCAACACCATGACTCACATACATAATCTCAGCACTTAGGGATGCTGAGGCAGAGGGATTTCTTGAGGCCAGGAGTTTGAGACTAGCGTGAACAACATAGTGAGACTCCCTGTCCACCAAAAGTTAGAAAAAAAAAAAAGAAAAGAAAAATTAGCCTGGTGTGGTGGTATGAGCCTGTAGTCCCAGCTACTCCTGAAGTTGAGGCAGTAGTATTTCTTGAGCATGGGAGTTGGAGGTTGCTGTGAGCTATGATGGTGCATTGCAGTCTAGCCCAAGCAGCAGAACAAGATCTGGCCTTGGGGAAAAAAAAATGATTAGAGCAATCTTATATAATCGTTCTAAAAAAGTACTGTATGTGCAACGTGCTGAATGGCCAACTTGACCTGAGGGATGGCTTCAAAGAGAAGGGGTGACATTTAGCTGGATCATGTGTCACAGGAAAAGGGTGAGAGATTTGCAAGTTTATGACACAGTCAGAGAATTCTAAAAACACATATTATTTATTTACTTATTTACTTAGTTATCTTTGGAGACTGTGTCTCATTCTGTTGCCTCAGGCTAGAGTGCTGTGGCATCAGCCTAACTCATAGCAACCTGAGTTGAACCCCACTCTTGATTTCAAGTCATCCTCAACTTCCCAAGTAGCTGTGACTCCAGTCTGTACCACCACAAAGCCTGGTTAATTTTTCTACTTTCAGTAGAAACAGGGTCTTGCTCTTGCTCAGGGTGGTCTCGAACTCCTGAGCTCAAGCAATCCACCCACCTCAGCCTCCTCCACCGGCCTTGGCCACCTCACTTTCTTTCTTTTTTTTTTTTTT
>NW_003852557.1:345879-376046 GCF_000181295.1 Otolemur garnettii | reverse complement strand
ATGTCATCCTTGGTAGAATGCCATGGCATCACAGCTCACAGCGACCTCAAACTCTTGGGCTAAGTGATTCTTTTGCCTCAGCCTCCTAAGTAGCTGGGACTACAGGCGCCCACCACAACTCCTGGCTTTTTTCTTTTTTGTTGTTGTTGTTGCAGTTGTCATTGTTGTTAGCTGACCTGGTCTGGGTACAGACCCACCAGCTTTGGTGCACGTGGCCAGCATGGTAACCACTGGGCTACGGCCACCGAGCCAACATTTTTGTTCTTAAATGCTACTTACAAATTAAAAAAAAAATGTTTTTCCTTTGCTTTCTCACCATCAATACCACCAAGCAACACAGAAGAATTTATCTGATAAAAATGTATGTTTTTTTTTCCCCCACCAACAAGCAAGCTGTCAGTTCTGCAGTGGGCATCAGCTGGGTGTCATTTAATTCCCTTGCAAGATGGCATCAGATCCCACTGGTTGAAGGCTGAGTCCTCAAGACTGACACTCTCTCCCACCCCTCTTCCAGTGCTAGAAGTGAGCCCCAGGTTAATTTGCCTGAGCTTCTGATCAACTGACTATAAATTAGGGTTCCTATAACTCCATTCTCAGGTTTGATCAATTTGCTAGATTGGCTTATGGATCTCAGGTAGATACTTATGTTTATTGGTTTATTACAAAGTACATTACAAAGGATATAGTTGAAAAGATTCATAAGGCAAAGTGTGAGAGTAGGGGTATTCACCTTTCAGGAACCTCCAGGTGTTCAGCTCTCTGACCCCTGTTCTTTTTGGTTTTTATGGAAGCTTCATTTTGTAGACATGATTGATTAAACCATTGGCCATTGGTGATTAGCTGCACCTTTAGCTCCTGCTTTTCTCAGATCACTAGGGTGGACTTAGTGCCTTATTTTTCTGGTGATCAGCTCTTATCCTTAAGCTACCTTAGGCTGCCAGCTACTGGTGCACCTTTTAGCATGCAAAAACGCATCACTTTGGAGAGTCTAAGAATTTTAGGAGTAGTGTGTCAGGAAATGGAATTGAAGACCAAATATACAGTAAATTTCAAAATATCATACTGTTGCATTCTCATGTAATTTTGCATTTTTATTATTTTTGTTATTATTTAGATTTGGCTAAATCTAAACTAGATGTTAACATAGACATATACATCTAATTCTTTTTTTTTTTTTTTTTTTGAGACAGAGCCTCAAGCTGTCCCCCTGGGTAGAGTGCCATGGCATTACAGCTCACAGCAACCTCCAACTCCTGGGCTCAAGCGAGTCTCCTGCCTCCGCCTCCCAAGTAGCTGGGACGACAGGCGCCCGCCACAACGCCTGGCTATTTTTTGGTTGCAGCTGTCATTGTTGTTTGGCGGGTCCGGGCTGGGGATTCGAACCCGCCACCTTAGGTGTACGTGGCTGGCGCCTTAGCCAGTTGAGCTATAGGCGCCGAGCCACATCTAATTCTTTTAACTGCTGTGTATTATTTGTTTGTTTATTTTTTATTTATTTATTTATTTTTTGAGACAGAGCCTCAAGCTGTCCCCCTGGGTAGAGTGCTGTGGCTTCACAGCTCACAGCAACCTCCAACTCCTGGGCTCAAGCAAGTCTCCTGCCTCAGCCTCCCAAGTAGCTGGGACTACAGGTGCCCACCACAATGCCCGGCTATTTTTTGGTTGCAGCCGTCATTGTTGTTTGGCGGGTCCGGGCTGGATTCGAACCTGCCACCTTAGGTGTATGTGGCTGGTGCCCTAGCCAGTTGAGCCACAGGTGCCGAGCCTGTTTGTTTATTTTTTATAGACAGAGTCTCAGTCCATCACCATCAGTAGAGTGCTGTGGCATCACAGCTCACGGCAACCTCCAATTCTTGGGCTTAGGCGATTCTCTTGCCTCAGCCTCCCAAGTAGCTGGAACTAGAGGCACCTGCTACAACGCCTGGCTAATTTTTGTTGCAGTTTAGCCAGGGCTGGGTTCAAACCTGCCACCCTCGGTATATGGGGCTGGCGCCCTACCCACTGAGCCACAGCCGCCGCCTCAAACTGCTATGTATTTTATCATATGCATATACTACTATTTATCTGTTCTTCATTACCACATTATGTATTATAAACATTGCTGCAGTAAAATTTTGGTTAAGACCATCTTTGATAGGCATTTTAGAAATGGGATGGCAAATGTTAGGATATGTATTCGTACTTAACTCCCTGTATTTCCCTAAATTTTCTCCAACATATAGTACAGTCAGACTTTGTGTTTTCTGTGTCTAGTCTCATGTGTGAAACCACCACTTGTTTTAATTTGCTTTCCTCAAATCACTAGCATGGTTGAGCATGTTTCTTACAATTATTGATGATTTTGCTCTTTTGTGAATTGCCTATTCAGCTTCATCCACTCATAACTGGCAACCACTTGTGTATCCCTGGAAGTACATAGATAGATCTAAATTATCCTATTTATGGGTTTGTGTACTCCATTATATGATTATCACTTGGGTGGAAAGGATGAGGAATCTATAATTTAAAAGAGACTTAAGAGATATGTTATCCAAATGCAGTGTGTGAACCTTGTTTGGGTCCTGATCATAAAAGCATTTATAAGACAACCTGGGAAATCTGAATAGTGACTGGACATTCCCTGTTGCATCGTTAAGGGTTGGGAAATGGTGCTGTTCTAACCCAATTGTTCCTTTAGCATTTATTATCTAAATTTTCTTATAAAAGAACTTGGTCTCATCAACTTTCTGGTTACCCTAAGGTGTAGTTTGTATAAGAAAGAAAAGGTGCTTGATTTTTCAGCTTTTATACTGTAATAATTTCCCAGAGCTCTTTCTTGTTTTTGCTTCCCTCCCTACTCCTTTTTTTAAAAATAGCATACTATTCTAGTTTTATGGGAGCAGTGACTTTTCTTTGGTCTCTGAGTATATTAATTATAGTTTATATTTGTTCCCTGCTTTGTTTCTTCAGAGTCCCTTTTTTTTTTCCTGATACTTTTGGTTTCTGTCTTTCAGATTGGTGCTTCAAGTGCCTTATAACCCTTAATTATTCCTTCATGTTTTAAAAGTGAGACACTAAAAAAGGCCAGAAGTTTTGTATGCCTGGATACAGTTTACTGCCTATTGGGAATCCAGATTTCAGTAACCCTTGGTCCTTCTCAGAGACAGTTGAGTTTTTCCAGATAAGGATAATCTCTTTGGGGGATGACTGGTAGATAAACACAGTAATCTAATTATGGCAGCCTGGGTAAGGGGAGGAACAGTAAAGGGGCTGTCAGTATTACTATTTGGTATGTAGACTTTCACATAATTCCTCTTTTCATTTGGTACCTGCGTGGCTGTGCCTAGAATGTCCTCAGTCTAAAATCTCTGTGGTTGAGTTTTTTTAGAAAACTTCTTATCTGCTATATGGATAAGCAAGGAAGGTATGGTACCTGGCCACTCGGACATAGGGCTGATAACCTACTAGGGATATTACTAACTACTGATTTTATACTTCTACTCAACCTTCCTATATTCAACCCTATGCTCACCTCCATACCAGTTCTCTATTACATAGTTTCTATATTATTAATCTAATGAACTTGTTATAATTTTCTTATCTGCTATCTCTTGAAGGACATTTATCTTTCAGTCTTGCTTTGTTGCCTAGAGTAGAGCTCTGGTGGCAGCCTATCTCACAGCAGCCTCAAACTTCTGGGCTTAAGTGAACCTCCTGCTTTAGCCTCCCAAGCTGGTACTATAAGCATGTGCCACCATTCGGACTCTTTTTTTCCTATTTTTAGTACAGGTGTGTGGGTGGGGGGGTCTCACTTTTGCTCAGACTGGTCTTGAATTCCTGAGCTCAAGGGATCCTGCTACCTTGGCATCCCACATTGCTAGAATTATAGGCATGAGCCACCATGTCTTCCTGAAGTTAATTTCTTCAAAGTCACTGTGTTGAAAACTAATTACATTTAACTGAATTTAATAAATTTTATTTAATATAATATTTCCTTCTCACTGTGGAATAAGTGGGGGGGGGGAGATAATATCATGATAGATACTTAGCAATGTCAGTCTTTTCATTTCTATTTGGTGGTTTGATTGATGGATTGATTGAATTTATTTAGAGACAGGGTCTCCCTGTGTTGCCCAGTCTAGTCTTGAACATCTTTGCTCAAGTGATCCTCCCACCTCAGCCTGGGAAGTCTCTGGGATTATAGGTCTACACCACTGTGTCTAGCTACAATATTATTTTCAGGCAAGTACTGTAGTCAAAGTAACTATTTACATTTTTTTTCTTTTCTTTGTTTTGGTCTTTTGCATCTTTACTCCAATGAACAGTAATCTATAAGGGTTTGTTTTTAAATTTTGAGAGCTCATCTACTCAAAGTATTCGTTTGTTTTTCTCCAGAACAGTAGGGCAAAGAGTCCCTATAAGCATGTGGACTTGAAAGCATTTTGCTTCATCACAAAGCTCATTCTTTTTAGATCCTGACATAAGTCTATATTGTCCACTGATTTTCCCCCACAGCCCCAAACAGTTTCTGCTTGCTCTCAGGAGAGGTGTGTCTGAAGTTAATGTCGGCTGTTGATGGCCGGTTAGTTACTGAGAAGGGAAAAGGGGTTTTAGTGAAGATGTATTTATTACATGGGCGAAAAACTCATTCATGGGCTCTTACTTTCCCTGTCCTCCTTTAAAAAAAGTATGGGGCAGCACCTGTGGCTCAGTGGGTAGGGGACCGGCCCCATATACCGAGGGTGGTGGGTTCAAACCCGGCCCTGGCCAAACTGCAACAAAAAATAGCTGGGTGTTGTGGTGGGCACCTGTGGTCCCAGCTTCTCGGGAGGCTGAGGCACGAAAATGGCCTAAGCCCAGGAGTTGGAGGTTGCTGTGAACTGTGATGCCACAGTACTCTACCGAGGGCAATGAGGTGAGACTCTGTCTCTACAAAAAAAAAAAAAAAGTATGTGCGTATGAGAGAAAGAAGGAGGCAGACCAGAGAGAGAGAGAAAGGGTGAAGGATATGCATGCACTCTATCCATACCAGCACACCTCGGGGATCTGACGAACTCCCTATGCTGAGGGGGCTAGCCAAACTTTCCAGGGGCAACTCAGTTTTATGCAGTTTTATATTTTGAAAAGCTGCCCCCATCCTGCCGTGGTTTCACTGTTGCTCTAAGGAATCATGATGATTCTAATGTTTCCCAAATGTAGTGGAGGGGATTATAAAGTCATGTCACTGACAAGAAGCTAAGTCATTAAGTCAGTTATTAATGTCCATAGACTTCTTATGAGCATTCATTTACTTTTCCTCCTTCAGAAGGTCTCTGGCTAGGGTAAAACCTTCAAAATCCTATTTACTTTGCATAAAAATACTGTCACATGCAAATTACAATAATACAAGGAAACTACCTAGTCCTACTAGGAACATTTTGTTGTAAATACCTATAAAATATAAGAAAAATGAAGTGATACAATGACTCTGTTTGGTATAGTTTTTCAGTAGGCTTGTTGGAATAGAGGCACACTTCTGTATCCTTAGATCTGAGGTTCATCATTCTTGTTTTTTAGCTTTTGACTTCAACAGATCTAATGCACTATCATGGCATAAAACATGAACTGCATATATAAATAATTAAAATGAGATTATCCCTTCATATTGATTCCTCTCTTTCACCATTCCATTTAAAACTTTGATTTTGATTAAGTACATTCAGAAAAACACCACAATCATTTGTGGCCCAGTGGTAATTTTTTATTTTTCATTTTTGAGACAGAGTCTTGCTCTATCACTCCTGCTGGAGTGCAGTGACATCATAGCTCACTGCAGCCTCAAACTCCTAGATTTAAGCATTCCTCCTGCCTCAGCCTCCCAAGTAACTAACGGACTAGAGGCATGGGCCACTACCCCTAGCTCATTTTTCAATTTTTGTAGAGATGGGGGTCTCACTCGTGCAAGGCTGGTCTTGAACTCTTGACTTTAAGCAGTTCTCCCACCTTGGCCTCCCAGAATGCTAGGAGTACAGATATGAGCCATTGTGCTCAGCTCTCACATCATATCATTAATGCTTGATATACTAAAATTTTGTTTTCTTTTCTTTTTTTGAGACAGAGTCTCACACTGTCACCCTGGGTAGAGTGCTGTAGCATCCTAGCTCATAGCAACCTCCAACTCTTGGGCTTAAGGGATCCTCTTGCCTCAGTTTTTTTATTTTTAGTAGAGATGGGGTCTCACTTTTGCTTAGGGGATCTCAAATTCCTGAGCTCAAGCAATCCACACGCCTCAGCCTCCCAGAGTGCTAGGATTACAAGCGTGAGCCAGTACACATGGCCTATACAAAACTTTTCTATCCAAAATTACCAATTGATTTGAATTCATATTTAGTTCTTTCACAACCATTTGTTTTACCCACGTCCTTTATTTATTTATTTGTTTATTTGGAGGCAGAGTCTCATTCTGTTGTCCAGGCTAGAGTGCTATGGTGTCATACTAGTAGTTCACAGCAACCTCAAATTCTTGGGCTCAAGCCATCCTCCTGTCTCAGCTTCCTGAGTAGATGGGACTCTAGGCGCCCACCACAATGCCCTGCTCATTTTTCTATTTTTAGTAGAGAGGAGGAGGTCTTGCTCTTGCTCACGCTGGTTTTAAAATCCTAAGCTCAAGGGATCCTCCCACCTCTCCTTCCCAGAGTGATAGGATTACTACCCTGCCTGGAGTACATCCTTTATTTTTTAAAATATGTAAATATACACTTAACTATAAAAGAAAAAAACCTTTATTGGATTTAAGGATAGGGTTATAAGAAAAAAGATAAAATCATACTAAATCCTACCACTGATAAATAACAATTACAATAACAATAGAAAAAACACATTATGTAGTGGATTTTTTTGTGTTTTGTGTTTAGGGGGATGGGATCTTGCTCTGTTGCCCAGGATGAGCGCAGTGGTTAACCACAGAGGCTAACCACAGACTCTTTTTTTTTTTTTTGCAGTTTTTGGCCGAGGCTGGGTTTGAACCTGCCCACTCCGGCATATGGGGCCGGTGCCCTACTCCTTTGAGCCACAGGCGCCGCCCTAACCACAGACTCTTGTAGCACGCTATAGCCCTGAGCCCCTGAGTTCAAGCAGTCCTTCTGCCTCAGCCTCCTGAGTAGCTGGGATTACTGATGTGCACCACCATTCCCAGATTCATTATGTTTTATTATGTGCCCCCATACCTTTCCCTTTGACTCTGTGTTTATCCTTCCAGTTTATAAAAGGATCTTACTACAACATAACATTTTGTATCAAAAACACTTACATAATGTATTCTAAGAGTATTATTAGGTTATTATTTTCAATACATTCTTTAAGTATTTTGTATAATTGCTAACTTGCAGGTGAGTTGTACTAGTTATAGTCCTAGAGAGACCTTATTATATATTTCCCATGTGCCTCACAGGTTACCTCACAGGTAGGTTATCTTGGTACTGAAAATTAGTTCTTTTACCAATACCGTCCCTCTCACACTTTGAAGCAATTTTGGAACTCTTTTCCTGGATTGGCCATTAGAGCTATCTTCATATGAGGTCTCACAATTAAATTCATGAACTTGTCCTAGGAAAAAATGCTTTAAAGGGTGGAGTAGGCGCTTGCTGTGGGTCATAGCTTTCTTCTCAAGGAGGGTACTTCAAAGATGACCATAGTGATTTTTTTTTTTTTTTTTTTTAGAGACAGAGTTTCACTTTGTCGCCCTTGGTAGAGTTCTATGGCATCACAGCTCACAGCAACCTCCAACTCTTGAGCTTAGGCTATTTTCTTGCCTCAGCCTCCCAAGTAGTTGGGACTACAGGTGCCCACAACAACACCTGGCTATTTTTTTTGTTGCAGTTTGGCTGGGGCTGGGTCCGAACTTGCCACCCTAGGTATATGGGGCTGTTGCCCTACTCACTGAGCCACAGGTGCCACCTGACCGTAATGATATTCAGCAATGAGGTATATAGCACTTTTTCTAGGATGAATTTACAAATTTTAACTGTCTGACCTCATATGCAAACCTGAGACTGAGATATAAACCCAGTTTGTACTATATCCCATGTTGGTGTTATTTAGGTAGTGACAGAAATATCAGCCATCTCTTACCAGCATTAACCTCAGATTAGATGACTGTCAAATTAAGCTAGATGTTTGTAAACATTCATCTTTTTTTTTCTAAGACAGAGCCTCAAGCTGTCCCCCTGGGTAGAGTGCTATGGCATCACAGTTCACAGCAACCTCTAACTCCTGGGCTCAAGCAAGTCTCCTGCCTCAGCCTCCCAAGTAGCTGGGACCATAGGCACCCGCCACAGCACCTGGCTACTTTTTGGTTGCAGCTGTCATTGTTATTTTTGGTGGGCCCGGGCTGGATTCGAACCCACCACCTTAGGTGTATGTGGCTGGTGCCTTAGCCACTTGAGCCATAGGCACCGAGCCATCATGTTGTATTATTAATGCTTGCTGTGGGTCTTTGATGGCTGTCATGAAGTGAGTGCTTCTACTGGGTAGGTGGGAAAAGAGTTTCAGTTTTGTGTTTAATATGCTAATTTATCTAAGAATAAATCTTATGACTCTTATTACTTTGTGTAATAAATATCTTCATAGCACCTACCTGCCTATTCTATGCTCCTCCTAACATCTGGAGAATAGACATTGTGTATAAGTGTGTGGCTTCATTCAACTATTACAATAAACTTTTTTTCTCCTAGAAAG
Organism: Otolemur garnettii; assembly: GCF_000181295.1. Taxonomy (NCBI): domain Eukaryota; kingdom Metazoa; phylum Chordata; class Mammalia; order Primates; family Galagidae; genus Otolemur; species Otolemur garnettii. Next base: position 367,352 of record NW_003852557.1, on the reverse strand, counting down.
AGACAGAATGGGATATGTTCTTATTTATATGTTATCTCAGTTAGTGTGTTAAGTTGACATTACATGAGTAGAAAGCACACATGTTTCTTTGAAGTAAATCAAGAAGACTTGTTTTTAAAAAGATCCAGCCACTTTAGGAAGACTAGCCAAGTTTTGTGGCGGGCTCCTGTAGTCCTAGCTAATGGGGTGGTTGAGGCAGCAGGATGGCTTTGAGCCCAAGACTTTGAAGTTATTGTGAGCTATGACACCATAGCACTCTACCCTGGGGGACAAAGACAGATTCTGTCTCCAAAAAAAAGAAAAAAGACTCAGTCATGTATGTATGCTACAAAGCTAGTAAAGGGGTTCAGGAGAACTCACATGTGCTACTAGTTCTAGGATCTCTGAGCATAGAGAAACAGAAAGCCTTGTTGGAGAACTTGCTTTTTAGTAACCCCCATGCTACCTATTGTCTAATTATTTTGTTTATAGAATGAAAGTGATAGGCATAGCAAAAACAGTTCTTGATACTTCCTTTTTTTTTTTTTGAGACGGAGTCTCATTATGTTGCCCTCGGTAGAGTGCTGAGGTGTCAACAGCTCATAGCCACGTCAGACTCTTGGGCTCAAGCAATTCTCTTGCCTCAACCTCACAAGTAGCTGGGGCTACAGGCGCCTGCCACAACACCTAGCTTTTTTTTTTTTTTTAAATGTAGTTTTTGGCTGGGGCTGGGTTTGAACCTGCCTCCTCCGGCATATGGGGCCAGCACCCCATTCCTTTGAGCCACAGGCGCCACCCCATTACCTAGCTGTTTTTGTTGTTGTTGTTGTTATCATTGTTGGTTAGCAGGCTTAGGCTGGGTTTGAATCTGCCTTCTTCAGTATTATGTGGCTGGCGCCCTAACCAGTGAGTTACAGGTGCTGAGCCAGTTATTGATACTTCCTATCTACTCTACTGCTAGCTCCTCCCCCACCCAGGAAAAAGAACAGCTCTCTTATTAGGGCTGAATCCAAGCCTTTTTTTGCCAAGACATCTATTTAGGCATCTGATTGAGTTTCATGGCACCTTTTATATTTGTATTCTAATTTTCTCTTCTTAAATTTTTAAATCAGTGTTTGTTACTTTCACATTATTGCCAATTGCTATACAGAGCTATACCATTTTCTGAAGTATTTTTGTGTTTATTAGTGTCCTGCTTTCTGAGCTGTATAGCATCTTCTGTTCCCAAAGGTACCTATATCATCATCAAGGATATTTCACAAAACAAGGCCCCCAAGTAGCCTATATAGTGGATATTTTTCTAAGGTAGCAATTTAGAAAAATTTTAATTACTTGTTTTTTTTTTTTATTACTCTCTGAAAGCCATTAAAGCCATAAGTTTATCTATTAGGGTTTTAGTGCCCTGTGTGATCTATTAGGATGCTTTTTTAGTACCAAGGAATAATTATTTTTCTTGCATATTAGTGATTAGCGTTTTAAATGAGGGTGCTAGTTGTCCATTATTAAATGTGTAATACACATTTAAAATTGGGATTTTTAAGAGCAGAGACAGTTTTTAAAAATTATATTTTAAAAACCATTTACTATGTTTATAAATGGGGAGATTATTTTTGGTTTCTTACAGAACTTCAAGATATACTAAAATTAAATTATAGTTTTGTATTTTATATATTTATCTATCTGGAGAAAGATCTGTTTTCATAATATTGTTAAAGACATTCATGATTCCAAAAAGTTTAAGGTCTATCACTTGGAATAAGAAAGGAGAAAACATACGTACCCTTGTGAGAGACAGTTGTCTCTAAGTTTGTCTGTTTTAATTTGCTTGATGAAAAGGGCTGAGAGTATCTATTTGCTTTAGAATATTTTTATTATTGTTTTTTCCTGTAATGGGAAACTGCAGAAACAAGAGATTTCCGTCTGGAGATAAGTAGCCCTGCCAGTCAAAGACATATCATAGCACTTAAAAAAAAAATACTCTCCTATCTTACCATGTTTATTTAAAATGATACGGATGTAAATCCTCAGTGGTCATAATAAAATGTGAAAAATTCTGAAGCGTGAATCATCTAAGTAGGTCTAAGTAATATACTTGTAGAATGAGTGTGTAGTAGCAAGTGCTAAACAGTTATGGATTATTGATGCTCTTCTGTAACCAAACTGGGTTGCTAAGAAGCAAAGCAGAAAGGAAGCTGTGCGTCTGAAGGAGCTCTGCATGAGCAGAGTAGTGGTAAAGGTTTTTGTTAGCAGTTTAATAGAATAGCATTTTATTATTTGATAGACATGCTATATATTCTTTAAAACATTATTTTCAACATAGCACAGAAGAAGCCTAAAATAAGAATTTCAGGTTACTTACCCACATATAGTAGTTAAGTTAGCCAAAGGAGCATCATTTTCAAAGCAGGCCAAAAAACCATTACTTTTTCTTTTCTTTCTTTCGTTATTTATTTATTTATTTACTTATTTATTTATTTTGAGACAGAGTCTCACTCTGTTGCCCTGGGTAGAATACCATGGCATCACAGCTCACAGCACCCTCAAACTCTTGGGCTTAAGTGATTCTCTTGCCTCAGCCTCCCAAGTAGCCAAGTAGCTGGGACTACAGGCGCCTGCTACAACGCCTGGCTATTTTTTTGTTGCAGTTGTCATTGTTGTTTAGGAGGCTTGGGCTGGGTTTGAACTTGCCAGCCTGGGTGTATGTGACAGGCGCCCTACTCACTGAGCTATGGGTGTTGCCATGCCATTACATTTTCTTATGAATTCTTAGTCAAAACACTGAAATAACTTACTCAGACTTCATAGTTGCTGCTTTTCTCTTTAATATAATCTGCTTGCATTTAGTTACTGCAAGAGAATACTTGGAAAGCAACGGTCATGGGGTACTTGAAGTCATGTTTTCTGTGTTGGCACATAGCAGTCAGTAGAGGTTTCTTGAATGAATTTGTCAGTTTGTCCATTCATTCATTCAAGACAGGATATTACTCTTGTCACCCAGGCTAGAGTGCAGAGGTGGGATCATGGCTCATCATTGCAGCCTCTAAGTCCTGGACTCAAACAGTCCTCCAACGTCAGCCTCCTGAGTAGCTGAAATTACAGGCACATGCCACCACACCCAGCTAAGTTTAGAGATGGGATCTTGCTGTGTTTCCCAGGCTGGTCTCAAACTCCTCTCCTCAAGCAGTCCTCACTCTTTGGCCTCCCAAGTTGCAAGGATTATAAGCATGAGCCATTGCACCTGGCCTTCCCCAAATATATACATATACATATGTAGAAAGAGAGACATTTTTAAGATTAATATTCTGACTAATGTCAGCAGCCTCGCAAGTATGAAATATTTTTATAGAAAAGTAAAGGACAGGGGTGCCAAAGTATGGGAGGACTTAAGGAGTCAACTCCCCTGAGAAAAGCAGGCAGAATTTGGGATGGATGGGGACATTTTTTGCGGGGGGCAGGGAGAACATGATTCATAGATGTATCAAATTTCCAGATGGGTCTGTGGGCTGTCACATGATTAAGAACCAATGTTGTACAGGTTATGAGTTTCAAGCTTCAAAGATCAGGAAAACATTGAATCAAATGGCTTTCAACAGAAAATAGGTAACTGACTATGTTAGGGTATTTTTAGTTTCTTATGATAGAAACCAGCTCAAATAAGCTTATGTAAAAAAAGAATTCATTGGTTTATGTTTTTTGTTTGTTGGGGGAGGGGAGTTGTTATTTGTTTGGACCAGGCTAGAGTGCCCTGCCATCAGCCTATCAGTCTAGTTCACAGGAACCTCAAACTCTCCTGGGTTCAAGTGATCCTTCTGCCTCAGCCTCACAAGTAGCTCTCCTGGGTTCAAGTGATCCTTCTGCCTCAGCCTCCCAAGTCACAGGCCACCATGTTTAGTTTCTTTTTATATTTCTTGTAGAGTTGGGGCCTTACTTTTGCTCAGGCTGGTCTCAAACTCTTGAGCTCAAGCAATCCTCCAGCCCTGGACAGTGCTAGGATTACAGGCATGGGGCCCAGCTTCGTTGGTTTATGTTAACTTAGATAAACAGACAAAAATACTGAGAAAATTGTGGCTTCAGGAACTACTGATTCCAGATACTCAAATAGTATCTTTAGGGCTTTTCTCACTCTTGCTGTTTAGTTTTCTCTATATTGGCTTTAGTCTCAGGCCTACACTTCTATGCTGGAAAAAGATGCCAGTCTGCAGCTTAAGCCTGCTAGGTTTTTATTTAGAGTTAAGATCCCAGAGAAAGAGAAAGTAGTATTCTTCCTAATAACTGGCATATGTCCCAGAGAGGACTCTGACAAGTCTGGTTTTAAGACATGTACCCATGTGTAGGGAGATGGAGTCATCACCAGTTAAATTACATGGACTGAATATAATTAGCATAAAACTGGGGAGAGGAGGCATGGTGGGTGCCCTTAGTACAGTGATTATGGCGCCCACCACATGCACCAAGGGTGGTGGGTTGGAACCTGGCCCCTACCAGCTAAACAACAATGACAACTGCAACAAAAAATAACCGGGCATTGTGGCGGGCACCTATAGTCCCAGCCATTTGGGAGGCTGAGGCAAGAGAATTGCTTAAGCCCAAGAGTTTGAGCTTGCTGTGAGCTGTGATGCTGGCACTCTACCCAGGGCGACATAGTGAGACACTGTCTCAAGAAAGAGAAAAAAACTGGGGAGAGGAAATTCCCCAAAGGAAAGCAATGTGTAAGACAAAAACAGTGTCCTCTACAGTGACTGAAAAGTTTGAGGATAAACTAGATAATGGACTAAAAATTTCATATTAAATCTAGGGTGTATTAAGTGATATCTAAATTTTTTGCAAATTATGTATTTTTTTCTACATGGGTTTCAGTTTTTTACTCTGAAAGTTTTATTCATTTATTTGTTCATTTGTTTAACAATATTCGAGAGCCTGCCGTACTACTTCTGTAGTCTTTGCACTAGGAATATATCCATGAACGAAATAAAAATTCCTGCCTTTGTGGAACCTATATTCTGGTAAGGACAGGCAGATAATACATAAAATAAATTGATAAAATGTATAGCATGTTAGATGGGGCTAAACGTTCTGAAGAAAATAAGCAGTGAGAGGAAATGGGAAGTAGGCGTTGCAATTGTAAATAGGACGGCCGAGGAAGGTCTCACTAAGGTGACATTTGAACAAAGATATGGAAGAGGTGAGGAGGGAACTGTTTAGATATCTGGAGGAAAAGGATTTCAGTCAGGCAGAAGCAAGAGCAAAGGCTTAGAGTGCTGGAGGAACTGTGCCAATAGGGTCAGATTAGAATAGGAAGGAGAGAGGAGTAGGAGAAATAGGGGATACGGTTAAAGAAGTAAGAGCAAGTAAGAGCGGGAGGGGCAGATTGTGTAGACTGGGAGACCGTGGTAAAGAGTATAAACCATCAGAGGATTTTGAGCAGAGGAATAAACTGATCTGACTTACTTTTTGTTTTTTTGCAGTTTTGGCCGGGGCTGAGCTTGAACCCGCCACCCCCTATATATGGGGCCGTCACTGTACTCCTTGAGCCTCAGGCGCCGCCCATAGTTTTTTCTTTTTCTTTTTCTTTCTTTCTTTTTTTTTTTTTTGAGACAGAGCCTCAAGCTATCATCCTGGGTAAAGTGCTGTGACATCACAGCTCACAGCAACCTCCAACTCCCGGGCTCAAACAATTCTCCTGCCTCTGCCTCCCAAGTAGCTGGGACAACAGGCACCCACCACAACGCCCGGCTGTTTTTTGGTTATAGCTCGAATCCAGCCCGGGCCAGGTGTTTGGCAGGCCTGGACTGGATTTGAGCCCATCAACTCAGGGGTATGTGGTTGGCACCTTAGCTGCTTGAGCCACAGGCGCTGAGCCACTTTTTTTTTAGATACAGAGTCTCACTTTATTGCCCTTGGTAGAGCGTCGTGGCATCACAGCTCATAGCAACTTCCAATTCCTGGCTTAGGCAATTCTCTTGCCTCATCCTCCTAAGTAGCTGGGACTACAGGTGCCCGCCACAATGCCTGGCTATTTTTTGTTGCAGTTTGGCCAGGGCTGGGTTCAAACCTGCCACCCTCAGTATATGGGGCTGCTGAGCCACAGGTGCTGCCTGATTGGACTTACTGTTTTTGGTTGTTGTTGCAGTTTTTGGCTGGGGTTTGAACCTGTCACCTCCGGTATGTGGGGCCGGCGCCCTACTGCTTGAGCCACAGGCGCTGCCCGATCTGACTTACTTTTTAAAGGATCCCCTAACTATTGTAATGAGAAAGCACTGTAGAGGGGGAAGGGTAGGAGTAAGGAGATCAATTAGGAGGTGATTGCAGTTGTAGTTATCTAAGCAGTGGCACAGACTGGCGTGCTGGTGGAGATGATGAACTGTGGTCATATCTGAAGGTAGATGTGCTTGATGGATTAGATATGAGTATATGAGGTAATAGAGAAACAGAAGAGTCCAAGTTTTTGGCCTGAACAAATTGACCATAGTAATTTAATGAGTTAGAGAAGACCAGGAAAGGAGCAGGTTTTCACATGCTAAATTTAAGATGTTGGAGTTCAGGTCTGGGCTACAGATACAAATTTGGAAATTGTCAGCATATAGTTAGTATTTAAAGCCATGAAACTGAATGGAATTACCAGGCAATAAATTTAAACACAGAAGAGAAAATGTATCCAAGGACTGAACATTCCAATGTTCAGAAATTAGGGAGAAGACCAGGTAACCTCAAAGAAGACCAAAAAGGAACAGCTAGTAAAGTAGAAGGAAATCAAGGAAAAGTCCTAGCAGTCAAATGAAAAAAAAAAATGGTTTAAAGAGGATTGAGTGATCATTCGTAAAATGTTACTGATAGAACAATTATGATAAAATTGATATTTGAAGATTTTATTTAACAGAAAGCCCCTTGACAAGAACTTTTAGTAAATTAGATTTGATTGGTGGAAGTACTCATTAGCACATGCCCTTTTCTTAGGGATTTAAATTCCATGGTTTAGAATAAATCTCCAAGACTGTCTATTAATCACATAATCATTTAACAAATATATATTAATTATTCCATAATTCTTTTGTTCTCTTATACATGTTATAGATTAAAAAATCTGAGTCTTGAATTCAAAATAAATATGCAGGGGTACTGGTTAAAGGATTTATATATTTTTAGTAAGAAGAAATATGTATGACTTTGGAATGCCTATTCTATGAAGTGGAAATACCTTAAAATAAGCAAATTATTTTGTCATGTTTGTCCTTCTACAGTTGCAAGTTTTTTTATTTAATTTTTACAGAAAAACTAAAAACTCAAGGTCATGATTCTTAGATCACTTTAAGTTAAAACTACCTATGATTATTGATACTGAGAAACATAGGCGTTACAAATGTAAAAAAGATTGCATTTCTTTGATGAAAATATAAATTATTCTTCCTTATTAGAAATTCATTGAATTTGAAGACTCTCAAGAACAAGAAAAAAAGGACTTACAGACCCGAGTGGAATCTTTAGAATCTCAAACAAGACAACTTGAACTCAAAGCAAAAAACTATGCTGACCAGAGTAAGTAAAAATACCTCTCCTCATGAGTGCACGTTAAAGAGTGGACTCAAATAGTGCAGTGACTCATCCTGACCATTTGATGACGGTTCTAAAGATGTACCTGAAAGATTGTCAGCCCCAAAGCAAGAGTTAGACCTGGGAACTAGAGTTACTTTTTTTTCATTCACGTTTCACATGGTGTGTGGAAATGACTAAAGTTACCTATAAGACTCATTTCTTTAATTTAGCTCTCAGCCTTTGTTTATAGCTAACATTATGCTATATCCATTATGCAGGTTGTGTGCATGCAGATCATTTCTTCCAGTTTTGATCAAGGGCACAAAGTTCCATTGTTTCTGTATTGCTTTGAAATGTAAAAATGTAAGAAAAACTCAGGCTTTGAAGTTTGTATAAAAATACTGAATTCTTTTTTTGTTTGTTTGTTTCTTTCTAATGGAAAAGTGAGGGCATTTAGGGGAACAGACCTTCATTTTTCAGAGTTATTTTATTTTAAATATTTCATGTATTCTTGATTTTTAAAGTAATTATTATTTCAAACCTCAAGGGTGATTTTTTTCCTTCTTGGCTAATAAAATAGACCTAATTATGTCAAAATTAGAGAAGAAATGATGAGGAGGAACTTTGGTCTATTTTCGTTGTCTGATAGAGGTAGACCGAAAGCTATCTGCTTTTCCTCCCAACGTAGTAAACTTTCAGAATCCTGGGGAGCAAAAGATGGCCAGGCAGTTACTCTTTCCACATTGTTCGTGAAGGCTACCTATATAGTGAGTGATACCAGCTGTTAAGATGCTATCTTTTGTGATAGATAACCTTCACCATAAGGCTTCCAGAGTGTGTGAGAACTGACCACTCCCTCTATAACACTGGAAGGGCCTACTAGGGCTCAAACAAAATCAATGGGAATCTAGAGTTCAAGCAATCTGGAATTCGAGAGCTCACGTGACTATTAAGCAGTGGTCCTAGAAGAGAGCCAGTGGATGTTTGGTAACAGAAGTTGAGCGAAATAAAATGAGATATGTGCTATGCCTTTGTAATTTTAGGCTTATAGATATCTAGATACCCTTCCTTTGTTAAATACACAGAGTGACTTTTATGATCTTACGGTAGAAATTTGAATTCTGAGTAATGTGGCTCTGATGATGTATTTGTTAATATATGGACTCCACAGTGCATACACTAACAAGTACATTATTGGAGTTACATTAGTATGAGTATCTCTTATCTGGAAAAATGGCAGTTACAAGCTTTTGGTACATTTCAAGAGTTAACTGTTCACTATTCAAAGAAGAAAATTTAGCTACTGGCGATAATATTTTAATCCTAACTTGACTATGCTTTTATATCAGTATAGAGTTTTAGAAGCAAACAATAAAGGCACAGTTGAAAGAACCAGCTTTACTTTCATGATTAAACATATTAAATTTTCTTCTTGATAGCTGAAGAATATCAAGTTTTTTGATAAGGAAATTTTCTTTATTTGGGATGGAATTCCTTATCTAAAATCCTTTTATACATTAAGTAATCTACTTCTGTGATCAGGGATATATTAGAGGAAGAATTACCTTATACTTGAAATTGCATTTTTGATACCAAAGTGTCTTAAAACGTCTCTCTCACATTCAAAGGAGGTACAACTTCTTTTTTCATAAATGTAACTAGAGGGAATTACTGATTCTTTCACATATATATCAGCCCTTTTATTACTAAAATTAAAAAATATGTTTCCTATTCCTTTCTAATAAATGTAAACAAAATATTGTAGTTTCTTAATTAAGAAATGATCAATTTAGGAGAATATTTTGAGTGTCTCAAATGTGTCTTTCTTGTTGTCTGAGATTTTCTATCCAGGTCAGTGAGTCAACTTTTACAATCGTCATGTGCTTTGAGATAACGTCTTCTTATTCCACTCTCTGAAAGTATTAATTATAACATTTTCCATTTTAATCGAAAGACATTAAAAAATTAGGCATCATTTAAAAATAATCGGTAACATTCTAGGGAAGAGAGGAAGAAATTCTTTACCAAGTATTGGATATGGTATTGAGCTTAATTTGATCTGAGACTTTATTTTCATTATTAATACTTTATCTTCCAAAGAATTTCTTCTCTGGAACTCTGCTATCCCATTCTGAAATAAATCTTGGTATAAGAGGGAGGCTGAGGCAGGTGGATTGCCTGAGCTCACTGGTTCGAGAACAGACTGAGCAAGAGTGAGACCCTGTCTCTCAAAAATAGCCAGGCCTTGTGGCAGTTGCCTGTAGTTCTACCTACTTGGGAGGCTGTGACAAGGGAATCGCTTGAGCCCAGGAGTTTGAGGTTGCTATGAGCTGTGATGCCACGGCACTCTACTGAGGGCGACAAAATGAAACTCTGTCTCAAAAATATATAAGCAAATAAATCTTGGTATAAGAATTATAACTGAGGTTAGTCAAAATTGACCATTCAGATGTACAAAGTTGATCACATTAAATTTCTTTTTCCATGAACTGAGGTTATGAAAAGCCATCTTTTATTAAGGTTTGGAGCTTACTCCCTTCTCCCATCTTTGAGACTTTGGAGTCTTTTTTCTTTTCTATCTTAATTGTTTTTCTCTCTTTAGTTCTAGTTTTCTCTAAGACTTAATTTAACTGAGTATAATATAAAATCTAGGCTCGGCGCCTGTGGCTCAAGCGGCTAAGGCGCCAGCCACATACACCTAAGGTGGCGGGTTCGAATCCCCAGCCTGGGCCTGCCAAACAACAATGATGGCTGCAACCAAAAATGGCCAGGAGTTGTGGTGGGCGCCTGTAGTCCCAGCTACTTGGGAGGCTGAGGCAGGAGACTCGCTTGAGCCCAGGAGTTGGAGGTTGCTGTGAGCGAGATGCCATGGCACTCTACCCAGGGGGATAGCTTGAGGCTCCGTCTCAAAAAATAAAAAATAAAAAATAAATAAAATCTAAGTGTTATCTTCAGAATTCTTTTCTAGTCCTTATTTTACCACATTAAAACATCCTCTTGGGTGGTGCCTGTAGCTCAGTGAGTAGGGTGTCAGCCCCATATACCGAGGGTCGTGAGTTCAAGCCCAGCCCTGGCCAAACTGCAAGAACAACAAAACAACGACAACAACAACAAAAACCAGCATCTTCTTCTGAACATTTTTGGGAGGGAGATATTTGACTATTTTTTCAACTTATTTTCTTAGCCCCACCCCTAAATCTCCCAATATGAATCAAAGCCCCTTAGTTTTTAAAATGATAGTGGGAGAAGGTAATCTTTAAATATCATCATTGCCCTACACTATTGGAAAGTTAAGACTGAGAATAGTGCTTTTTAAAAAAAATTTCAGAATGTTAGGGATATATAAAGGGGTGATGTGATTTGCTTTTGCACAGTTTGAGTCAAAGTTGTAAGTGTGCCCATTACCTGGTTAGTGTGCAGTGCACCTGTTAGGTGTGAATTTATCCTTCAAACCCCCTTCCACCTGCCTGATTTAGTAAGTATTTTTAAAAGATGAAAACAAATTTATATAAACGTATGTCAGAACATATTCTTTTCTTTTTGTATTATAAAAACATTACCTGGACTATCTAATCATCTTAATTCTTTAGTTTTTTTTTTGAGACAGAGTCTCACTATGTGACCCTCAATAGAGTGCCATGGTGTCTCAGCTCACAGCAACCTCAAACTCTTGTAATCATCTTAATTCTGTGATTAGATTTTGTTTTTTATTTATTTTTGTTTTAAAAGCCTTTTTTAAAATTTCAGGTTAATATGAGGGTACAAACAACTAGGTTACAATATTTGCATTTGTTAGGTAAAGTCCCTCTTGTAGTTGTGTCCTGCACCTAGGTTTTGTTTTTTAAAGAAAATATATTTTTGTTTTTTAACCAAAATCACTATAACTATAATATCTCATTTAGAATAAGTGTTTGTTTAGAACCACTTAATTACTGTTGGTGGTACCTGTAATTGGAGAGAGGTGAGTGCACTTTTTTTTCTTCATTGCCCTTTTTTTTAGTGCTGTATGATAACTGTACCTTGTTCAATTTTCATGTTTATGTTTGCACAATGTGTTAGTCTTTAATTTTCAAAGACTGTGTGTCTATTTTGATTGTTTTAGGGACCAAGATCCTTTTAAAAAGTAACCACAATAAAAGTCCAAGTTCTGCTCTAAAGGCTACTTCCTATGCTAAAAGGAGAAATTTGGTTACAGTTATTTGCTATTTGAGAAGCAAGAAAAAGTAAAGAAATAGGAACTGAGTTACAGGACTCACTTTGTGGTATGATTTGAATATTGGGAAGTGGATTCTATAAAAAATTTCTTTAAAAATTTTTTTCTTGTAATTTTGAGGTCATGTTTGATTTTGGAAATTTCTGGTTATTCTCAAAATTTGAACTAACATAAGAAATACTTTGTTTTGGGGCGGCACCTGTGACTCAAGGAATAGGGCGCCAGCCCCATATACCAGGGGGTGGCGGGTTCAAGCCTGGCCCCGGCCAAAACTGCAAACAAACAAACAAAAGAAATACTTTGTTTTCCAATATGGATAATAAAGCATTTTTTAAAATGTTGTATTTTATTTATCTGGGAGTTAAAATAATACTCCTTAAGGGAGGATCTGAAATACATGTGGTATAGAATAAGGAAGTTGTGAATTAAGAAAGGCCTATTGGTGCTTTTTACCAGTATAAGGAGTTTCTAATCAGCTTTGCTGTTTATAATGTAGCAGTAATGGGTTCTTCATCAGAAAACACTTCTTATTTCTCTGTATATGTTGAGTATTACATATACAGAGAAATGAGTATGTGTACTCATTTCATATGAGAAATGGCCTTGAGTATTTAAGGCCAAATACTACCTTAAATGAGTGAAGTAAACACAGACATTTTAATAACAGTTGCCTAGGTATGGTTGTGGTGCAAAAGGACATGATATGTTCCTTCTGGTCAGTGAAGTCATAGTTTGATGAGGGTAGGGGGATTATGTGAATAGGCTTCTAGTGTTTTTTCCATTTGTAAAAACATTTTTCCATGTTTGTAATATCACAGCAGTGAGAGTGTATATGTAATTTTGTTTCTTTTCTTTGACATCATCATAAGTATTTTCTTTGTTACATAATCTTTAATTATTTCTTAATGCCTGCATACATCCATCATCCAGAAACTATGCTATCTATTAAGAAATTTTTTTCTTTTATTTTATTTTGAGGCAATCTCACTCTGTTGCCCTGGGTAGAGTCCCGGGGTGTTACTGCAACCTTAAACTCCTGGCCTTAAACAATCCTTTAGTGAGGATTATTTAATAGCTACTTCATTTTTTTACCTCGGTTACCCACAAACTAAGAAAAAACTTTGAAGTGCAGCCACAACAACTGGTTTGGACCTTACCTGGCTGCCATATTTTTCCTTGATCCAAATTTTATACATCTAAAATGAATATATTATGATGTGTTCTTTTAAGCTATCTCAAATTCTTTGTGGAATGAAGGAATGAATCAGTGTTAAATTAATGTAAGTAAATGAAAGCAAAACAGAAAACTTCTTCTATTGTTGGTCAGGCATTATTTCTGGTGAATGTGAGTCATATTGCAGTAAAGAAATTTTTTTTTTTTTTTGAGATAGAGTTAGGCTCTGTTTCCCTGTGTAGGAGTTCAGTGGCATCATCATAGCTTACTACAACCCCAAACTCCTAGGCTCAATGTGATCCTCTTGCCTCAGCCTTTTGAATATCTGAGACTCCAGGCAGTGTCACTCTGAGTAGCTAATTTTTTGGTTGAGATGCAGGTCTCAAATGCCTGACCCTCCTGACAAGGGATCCCCCACCTCAGCCTCCCAGACTGCTAGCATTGCAGGGTGAGCCACTGTGCCAGTCTCAGTAAATATTTTTTTATACCTATAGGTTTTCCCCTCTTGATAACTTCTTAGAATATACTTAAGGAAGTAGGTCAAGGAATATGAACATTTTAGTGGTTCTTGGTATATGATAGTGTCTGGTTGTTTGTAATGTGAGTAGAATGGGAGAAGTAAGTATTGGTAGCAAATTTGAGTTTGTTTATGATAAATTAAGAATTTGAAACATTATTCACAATATATATATAATTACTCAGAGCTGACACAGAACCATTTGTTATTTGATTCTCTCTTAGGAAGTTCCTATTGACCTCAGGCTCCCTGGGTTTACAAAAGATTATATTTTCCTTGATTATAGAGCCATTGTCTTTTGGAAGCTACTTAAAAACTCTTCTCTGATTCTGCCCTTCATTTGAATTAAAATCCATTTTTTAAATTAAATATAAAAGTCTTGTTGATAACTGAGACAGATGTGTTAGAGCTTTGTGTTCTAACTTGTTACCCTTATTCATTTGCTTTTTAAATTTCGTATCAAGTACTTCTAAGCCTTCACTTTGATTGATGATTATTGGAAAGAAAGCACTTCTTATTTCTTGGTTGTAAGAATAAGCATTCCAGCTGGACATGGTGGCTCATGCCTGTAATCCTAGCACTTTGGGAGGCTGAGGCAGGAGGATCCCTTGACCTGAGGGATTCAAGACCAGCCCGAGCAAGAGCAAGACCCCCTGTCTACTAAAAATAGAAAAATCAGCTAGGCGTTGTGGTGGGCACCTCTACTCCCAGCTACTTGGGAGGCTCATGCAGAAGATTCACTTAAAGCCAGGAATTTTTATTTTTTTATTTTTATTTTTTTTGAGACAGAGCCTCAAGCTATCCCCCTGGGTAGAGTGCCATGGCATCACACTCACAGCAACCTCCAACTCCTGGGCTCAAGCGAGTCTCCTGCCTCAGCCTCCCAAGTAGCTGGGACTACAGGCGCCCACCACAACACCTGGCCATTTTTTGGTTGCAGCCATCATTGTTGTTTGGCGGCCTGGGCTGGGGATTCGAACCCGCCACCTTAGGTGTATGTGGCTAGCGCCTTGGCCGCTTGATCCACAGGCGCCGAGCCTAAAGCCAGGAATTTGATGTTGCTGTGAGGTAGGCTGAGGCCATAGCACTCAAGCCTGGGCAACAGAGGGAGACTCTTGTCTAAAAAAAAACACACAACCGAATAAGTACTCTATTAGATAGAAAGCACTGGAAAGTAGTATGATCATTAACATAATTTTTATTTTAAAGAGAAATTGCTTAAAATAGGTATAGCTTTATATAAAAGTTAATATTTGAGAGAGCCTAAATATTTTGTTATTCTAGATGAGTAATACTATAATAGGTTGCTTTTCTTTTGTCTTGTCAATAGATAATCCCCTCAACATAATTTTTAAAATGATAAAGTGGACTACTGATGATTTTCTATTTTTGTTGAAAGGATTTTTAAAATAAGTTTAGCAATTTCAAATTTTTATCTCTTGATTTCAAACAATGGCAATGAAGTTAATTACATAGTTACTCTTAGTCTATATATCCAGAATCTAGTTCTTTGCAATATTTAGTGTATCTATATATTTAGTAAACTTTAAGAGCTGTTTCTTTTTATAAAGCCTACATATGAAAGGGAAAGTAGAAAATTCAGTGTAAGATAATTTTTGCCAACACTGACGTTTTATTATTCTGCTTCATTAGGTAATACTATGTGGTCTTCAGCTCTGTTTGTTATTTGTATTTGGGCTTTTTTTATTTTTGTAGTGTAGTGTCGTCGGTGGAGAACTTTACAGTTGTAGTTTATAATTAATATCTAGAACTAAAGATATAGAAAATTAATTTTATGAGTAAGAGTTGAAGGATTTATGATGATTTAGTTTAGGGGACAGGAAAAACGTGAATGATTACTCTTCAGCCAGATAAAGAGAGATAAGGAAGATATCAAGCTGTTTTTCTATAATTTTGGAAGATTAAATTAGAGGACATGAATTTGTTGGTATTGGTTGGTTTTGGTTGGTTGTGAGGAAATATATGACTATGAGGATGATACACAGGAATATGTGCTGAGATAGAGCATGGACTCTCTCTACATCGAGACTCAGAGTAGTCAACTTTCTGTTGTGAATGGTATGAATGGATTAGGTAAGCTCTTCAAGTAACTGTGTCAAAGGGCTAGAAGTTTCTATCACTGGGATATTCTGGAGTTTTCCTAGTCTATTTTAAGGATATGATCATTGATTCATGAGAGCTTTAATATATTTATATTTTCACATGGTGTCATTGACTAATATATAGTATCTGAATTCTTTTGAAATTTAGAGACATGGTAAAGGAGTTAGTTGGTGGAGGAGTTGTTTTTATTAATGCTTTGATGTGGTGGTCTGAGATTTGTTTGCTCTAAAGTCAGTCTTTGATTTTTGTTTACCTGTTGGGACTTTGATGCTAAATTGTTCAAAGCGAAGTTTCTGAAAGACTAATGTCATTCTTCTGAGGCTCAGTAATAGTCGGATTGTCTGCCTTCCATGAACCCTAAGAACTGATGATTCCTTTGAGAAGGCGAATAATGAGTTGGATATGGCATTCTAGCAGGTCTGTTTCTCTTTCTTCCCCCCATAGGCCTATCAGCAGTCTGATGGGGCAGAAGACAACAGAGATGGAAGGTGTTCCAAACTTGGCAAAGGCCATCAATCTAAGGAGGTAAGCTCTGATTTTGAGCCAGCAGAGCAGGTGGCTCTTCCTGCCTTAATCATATCCTCTTGCTCTTTGGAAAGATGGATAGAAAGAGCATTCAAAACAAGGCTGAAGTTTCTCCTTTAGTTATTATAAGGAGTAAATTATGGACTAGTCTTTTGATTTAATTATTTTTTTTCCTGGCCCCTTCACGTTTGTTCTTTTTAGATGCCATGAATTGATCCGCCCCCCCCCCCCAGAAAATTAGCAGTTTAAAAACAGCAAATTAGTTACTGTTGTTTTGGGATAGGCAGGATGAATTGAATTTTGTTTATTCCCAGTTATTGTCAGGTTGTAGCTAGCAAAATGATAAAGTTTTAGGATTTTTCCTGAGATCATTTTGAAGTTTGGGCTCACATGGAAGCTATTAAATAAGAAATGATCATACTTCAAATGTAATGCAGCACTCCAGGCATAGATAACTTTTTGGTACTTGAGGTTTCAGGGGTGTAGTCCCTGCCCACATGGGCTTTTCTTTTCTATTTCTCCCTTCCCTTCTACCTCCCTTTTCTTTTTCCTTTAACTAATTCCTTAGTGGCATGTGGCATTTGGAACTTTCAAGAGATGGCTCTTCCTTATTGTTGAGAGGTACTTCTCAAAAGTGTTTATGCCATTTCATGTGACTTAGGCGTTGAGTAAGGTGACTTCACTGGATGTGTTGTTGTACTGAGTTACTGCAAGTATGTATAGAAAAGAACAAGAGGTTCTGAATTTGTATATGATCTAACTTAGTGTACGTATATATAGTATACATTCTATGTAGTATATGGTTAATTGTATGTTCATATGTTAAGATCTTTGTATTATATGCTTTGTATATTTGTACCTGAAAAGATACTGCTATAATTTGGAATCACAGTCTGGGTGAAGAAAACAGGAAATATGGAAAGTCTTAGACAGTTTTTGTCCAGATTCTTGCTGTATGTTTTAGGGAGGAGAAATTAAATTGACAGAATGGCATTCTTAAAATCATCCATATCATCTTTGTGTTATCATAAGGATATAAACTATTCTTTTTTTTTTTTTTCAAGACAGAATCTCACTATGTCGCCCTCGGTAGAATGCCATGGCATCACAGCTCACAGCAACCTCAAACTCTTGGGCTTAAGGGATTCTCTTGCCTCAGCGCCACAACGCCTGGCTGTTTTTTTGTTGCAGTTGTCATTGCTGTTTTAGCTGGCCTGGGCTGGGTTCAAACTCAACAGCCTCAGCGTATATGGCTGACGCCCTGCCAATTGAGTTGCAGGTGCCGCCTACATACGCTATTCTTAAAGCATGATGGGGTGACACACCTTTAATGATTAGAATGTTAACTTATAAGAGAACTTTCATACATGTTTATATGCTAATATACATTAAGCTCACCCTGGTTATTGTAGCAAACAAGCTACAAAAATTATATATAATGGCTCAAATGTTATGTACTATTTTTTGCTTATGTAAAGTTTAAAAAGTGGATGTTTGGAATAAGTGGGTAGTTTCTTTGGAGACATAGGCACTTTCCAGTTTATGGCTTCCAAGTTTGTCATACCTGCATTAAGTTGGAGGAGGGGAAAAAGGAATGGAGGGTTACATGCGGAAGGTTTTTACTGGACCGGGCCTTGGAGTGGTGTGTATCACTTTTACTTCTGTTTCATTGTTTATAGTTTGGTCAGAGGCTAACTGCTAAGATTCGGATATGTAGTCTAACTATATGTCCAAGAAATAGAAGAAAATGCTTTGGTTAACATCTGGCCATTTTTTGCCTCAGCTTAACAAACTTGGTAGATGGTACATGATTTTGCTCAAGTGTTTTGTTTTTAAATTTTTTTTTTTTTTTTTGAGATAGAGTCTCACTATGTTGCCCTTGGTAGAGTGCCATGGTGTCACAGCTCACAGTAACCTCAAACTCTTGGGCTCAAGTGATTCTCTTGCCTCAGCCTCCTAAGTAGCTGGGACTAGAGGCACCCGCCACAGTGCCCAGCTATTTTTTTTTGGCTGGGCCTGGGTTTGAACCCACCACCTCCGGCATATGGGGCTGGCGCCCTATTCCTTTTAGCCACAGGCACTGCCCCCCAGCTTTTTTTTTTTGTTACAGTTGTCATTGTTTAGCAGGCCTGGGCCAGGTTTGAACCTGTCTGCCTCAGTGTATGTGGCTTACCCACTGAGCTACAGGGATAGCCCTGTTTTTTAAATTTTTGTTTGTATATATTCGTGGGGTACCAATGCACCTTTTTTGCATTGATAATATTGCACTGTGGTAAAGTCAGGGCCTTAAGTGCATCCATTACTGGAGCAACACACATTGTACCCACCAAACAACCTCCCATCATCCCCCACTCCTTGGAGATTCCACTGTCCTTCATTCCACACTCTGCTCCCTTATGTTGATTTTGCTCAAGTGTTGAGGCTAGGGAGTGAATGCACCTAAGGCTTAGCAGTCATCTGCCTATTCATTCTACTACTGTAAATTATCTGAGGAAGAGAAGGAGGAGGATATATTGATGAAAATATAGCACTTACAGTTGGGCATAGTGGCTCATACCTGTAATCCGAACATGGGATTACATATGGAAGGCTTTTACTGGAGCAGGCCTAGGAGGGGTGCTGAAGTGACCTCCTCTGGGAGGCCAAAGTAGGTGGATTGCTTGAGTTCAGGAGTTTGAGACCAGCTTGAGCAAGAGCAAGAGCAAGAGCCCATCTCTAAAAATAGCTGGGCATTGTGGTTGGATACCTGTAGTCTTAGCTACTTGGGAGGCTGAGGCAAGAGGATTGCTTGAACCCAAGCGTTTGAGGTTGTTGTGAGCTCTGATAGCACAGCACTCTACCCCAAGGAACAAAGTGAGACAGTATCTCAAAAAAAAATGTGGCATTTATGATTTATGCTCATATAATCTGGTTTTTATAAAAATATGGAACTTCAGTATTCCTCTGGCTTGGTTGTATTATGTTTTAAAACTCTTTACTGCATTTTTATTAATTTATTCAACATCTACTAAAGGTTGAGATCTTTTGTTCTCTTATCATTTGACTTTTTCTTTATTATTAAATTAAGAAGTAATTTTTTTGGGGGGGAGACAGCATCTCACTTTGTCACCCTTGGTAAGAGTGCCATGGCATCATAGCTCAACAACAACCTCAAACTCTTGGGCTCACGGGATTCTCTTGCTTCAGCCTCCCAAGTTAGCTGGACTACAGGCACCCACCACAATGCCTGGCTATTTTTAGAGACAAGGTTTCACTCTTGCTCAGGCTGGTCTCAAACCTGTGGGCTCAGGCAATCCACACTTCTTGGCCTCCTAAAGGTTGGGATTACCGGCATGAGCCACCATGCCCAGCAAGAGGTAATTTCTTTATGCTGTGTAAAGGGACAGCATTTTGTTTTAGTTTTTGTATTGAGACAGGGTCTCTTTCTGTTGCCTGGGCTAGAATACAGTGGCATCATCATAGCTTACTGCAACCTCAAACTCCTGGGCTGAAGGGATCCTTCTGCTTCAACCTCCCAAGTAGCTGGGATTACAGTCATACACTACCCTGCCCTGCAAAAATTCACCACTTATAGATGTACACTTCAGTGGTGTTTCAGTATATTTACAAAGTTGTATGACTACCACCACTATCCATTCCAGAACATTTCATCATCCATACCTGTTAGCACTCCCTCCTTATTTCTTGCCTCCCCCTCCATTACATTTATTCATGTATCTGTGCTTCATTCCTTTTCGGAACTGAATAATATTCCATTACATGGATATACTACATTTTGTGATACCCCCTACTCTGGGTTTTAATTGATTGTATATCCCCTAGAGCTAGGATCAACTAAAACTCGAATTTAGCTGTCTGAAATTCTATAGTATGTAGTTTTGCAGAGTTGACTATAATGAACTCATTTGGGATAATATTCCTTAGGTTTCCCCTTGGCATCCTGACTTGTTTGTTCCTAATTCATAAATGAGAAACTTAATGTTTAAACCAACTTTATAATGTTGTGGTTGCCTATTTGTAGTAGGTGATATGTTGTTATCGTCTTGTTTTGATGTATATAATTGGTTATCACTGACACATCTGAATACAAATATACAAAATGATAAACCTGATCTTTAATTTTAATGGGAAAGAGAAATAATTGGTTAAGGGTCACAAGTAAGTAGACAGAGAAGAATAGGCTATAGTTTACTCTTGGAGTGGAGAGGTAGATGCAGGTGGATACACATATGCCAGAGGAACTGATTATGGCTTCTAGAGATTCAGATCTAATTTATGTGGATATTTTAACTATGAGATTTTTTTTTTGCTTTTACTTTACTTTTTATTATTACTTTTTTCTAGAGACAGAGTCTCACTTTGTCTGCCCTCAGTGGGTGTGTCACAGGGCACAGCAACCTCCAGCTCTTGAGCTTAGGCAATTCTCCTCCCTCAGCCTCCTGAGTAACTGGAACCACAGGTGCCTGCCACAATGCCCAGCTATTTTTTTGTTGGTTTGGCCGACGCTGGGTTTGAACCTGCCACTCTCCATATATGGCTCTTCTCACTGAGCCACAGGCACCATATATGGCTCTTCTCACTGAGCCACAGGCACCACCCTGCTTTTACTTTTGATGACACAAAATTTAATATTTTGCCTGTTATTAAACAGGGTAATAAATGACATATATAAAAAAGCTGAGGCAGCTTAGTTTAAGTGTACTTGTGATTTATTTTGCATTAAAAACATAGTGAAAAGGTAAACATCATCTGTCAGCATACAAGTTTCTAAAATGCAGCAATACTAGTGAAAATACCTTTAAATGCCACTTTTTGTGGATTAAGAAAATTAACTTGCACATAGAAAAGATGAGTATTTAAGGCTTGTAATTTTAAGACTTTAGACTTTTACTAAAATAACATAAACTGTGGTAATCTAGACAGGGGAATATTATTCAGTGCTAAAAGGATTGAACTATCAAGCCATGAAAAGACATGAAGAACCTCAAATACATATTACTATGTGAAAGAAACCAGTCTAAATAGGCTGGGGTGCCCTGTGATTGTAATTACACGACATTCTAAAATAGGCAAAACTATGGAGACAATAGAGAGATCAGTTGTTTCCAGGGATTGGGGATTGATATCAGGGATGAATAGGAGGAACTCAGAGGATTTTTTTTTTCTTTAGAGACAGAATCTCACTTTATCACCCTGAGTGGAGTGCTGTGGCATCACAGCTCACAGCAATCTCCAACTCCTGGGCTTAGGCAATTCTCTTCCCTCAGCCTCCTGAGTAACTGGAACCACAGGTGCCTGCCACAACGCCCGGATACTTTTTGTTTGGCCAGGGCTGGATTCGAACCAGCCACCCTTGGTATATGGGGCCAGCACCCTATCCACTGAGCCACAGGCACTGCCTTTTTTTTTTT
>NW_003852557.1:343069-345493 GCF_000181295.1 Otolemur garnettii | reverse complement strand
CCCGCCACAATACCTGGCTAATTTTTTTGTTGTAGTTGTCGTTTTAGCAGGCTCGGGCTGGGTTCGAACCCACCAGCCCTAATGTAAGTGGTCAGCGCCATAACCACTGTGCTATGGGCGCTGAGCCAAACACAGAAGATTTTTAAGGCAGTGGACCTATTTTGTATTATACTATAATGGTGGATACAGGTCATTACACATTTGTTGAAACTCATGTAGTATACCACACCTAGAGTGAGCCCTAATGT
This sequence comes from Otolemur garnettii, assembly GCF_000181295.1. Classification (NCBI taxonomy): domain Eukaryota; kingdom Metazoa; phylum Chordata; class Mammalia; order Primates; family Galagidae; genus Otolemur; species Otolemur garnettii. The sequence continues at coordinate 345,245 of NW_003852557.1, read as the reverse complement.
AAACTGTGTAATTTGTGTGGTAAGGATGTATCAGTGTAGTTTTCTTCTTCTTTTTTTCTTTCTTGTGTCAGTGTAGTTTTATCATTTGAAACAATTGGGCCACTCTGATTCTTGGACCAAAGTGGGAGTGATAGAGTAGTAAAAGGAAGTCAGATTCTAGATTTATTTTAAATGTAAGATGGCTAGAATTTGCAGATAGATTGGATATGCAGTGTGAAGGAGAGAGAAAAGCAAAAGGATGACTGCAAGATTTTTGATGAGTAAGGAGATTATGGGGAAGGTCAGCTTTGGGGGTGACAGTCCAGTTTTGGCTTTGTAGACAACTTAGTGGCATCAGACTGTTTGTATTTTTTATATTTATCTGTATATTCAACATCCTTCCATTCAGTTCTAGGCATTGTTCCATGTCAGTAAATTTAGATATATATTGCATTTTTATTTTATTATTTTAATTATTTTTTTAGAGACAGAGTCTCACTTTATCACCCTGGGTAGAGTGCCATGGCATCACACAGCTCGCAGCAACCCCCAACTCCTGGGCTTAGGCAATTCTCTTGCCTCAGCCTCCTGAGTAACTGGGACACAGGCACCTGCCACAATGCCCCGCTATTTTTTTGTTGCAGTTTGGCTGGGGCTGGGTTTGAACGCACTACCTTCAGTATATGGGACCAGTGCCCTACCAGCTGAGCTACAGGCGCTGCCCCTATACTTCATTTTTAAATTCAGATTTATTATTTATTTATTTATTTTTATTTATTTTTTTTTTTGCGGTTTTTGGCTGGGGCTGGGTTTGAACCTACCACCTCCGGCATATGGGGCCAGCACCCTACTGCTTTGAGCCATAGGTGCTGCCCAGAATCACATGTTTTAATTATTATATTTTATTTGAAAAACACATGTATACCAGGCACCAGTCTATGTCCTCTACAAATATTAACTCATTCCTAATATCAACTCTGATACACTGTTACTATTCCTCATTGGCAAGAAAGGACACTGAGGCCCAGAAAGGTTAACTTACCCAAGGTTGCATAACAAGGAAGTAGTAGCAAAGCCAATGCATTGTATTGTATCCTGACTGTCATAATTCACTGAAATACCACCTGATGACAAATTTGGAGGTGATTCCAATTTGGAGGCTATTATAAGATATATTGCATATAGGGACCCAAGTATCTGTAGTATAAACAAGAATAGTTACGCTGTGTCAAAGGATATACATATTGCTTAGTTAATAGACATTAGTAACATGACTTTGAAAAGAGTAGTTCTAATTTATCCTCCCATGGTGGCTCATCTCTTTGTTTTTATAATTCTCCAATTTGGTAACATTTTTTACTATTTTGCTGTGAATCCTAAAGAGCCTCACAACTTGTTTGTGATAGGCTGGGATAGTCTAGTTAAATCTGTGGCATGTGTTGAACTCACAGTAGTTGTTGGAATGAGTATTCAGAAGAATGAGTGTTCAAGCCAAAGAACATGCCTATGTGAACGTTGTGTTTGGACTGGGGTAGCATGAAGCTGTACAGTCAGAAATTTATTAGGTCACTAACTCTTCTCCAAAGGTAACACTTCCAGTTAGTTCTGTGTGTCTTTGAACTTTGTATTCTTTTGTTTCTGTTGCTTTCTCTCAATATCACACTTGTGAGGTGTGTGGTAGTAATTTATTCATCCACACTGTATAGTATTCCAGCATATGATTATGTATTCATTCTGTTATTGCTGGGCAGTTGGGTTGTTTTTAGTTTATAGGTGGTGCTTCTTTGAACATTATTTTAAATGCCTTTGGGTAAACACATATATGTACTTCCTGACAATGAAATGGTTTTGTCATAGGGTTGGCAAACATTCAAATTTATTAAGTCTTGCCAGTTTTCAAAGTGGACATACCAATTTATACCCCTACCAGTAGTATATGAAAGGTTCAGCTGTCCACATCCATATGAGCACTTGATGCATGGTGTTTTTCTTCTTAGCCATTCTGATGGGTGATAGTGTTGCATTTAGGTTTTAATGTGCATCTCCCTGATGACTCATAAAGTTGGGTACATATTTTGCTTGGTATTTTGATGCCTTTGTGTCAAAGTATCTGTGACTGGGTTATTTCCCTAAGAGCAGAGGAATTTTTTTATTTGAGACATACTCCCTCCTAAAGTGAAATGTTAAATAAACTCTA
>NW_003852557.1:340100-342511 GCF_000181295.1 Otolemur garnettii | reverse complement strand
TGTTAGCTGCTACAGGTGATGGTGATATAAATTTATTTATGAATTGATATCTAATAAGTTGACAGTAATAAGGCTTCACTATTGTTTTTTTTTTTGAGACAGAGCCTCAAGCTATCGCCCTGGGTAGAGTGCCATGGCGTCACAACTCACAGCAACCTCCCACTCCTGGGCTTAAGCAATTCTCTTGCCTCAGCCTCCCAAGTAGTTCAGACTACAGGTGCTTGCCACAACACCCAGCTATTTTTTGGTTATAGTTGTCATTGTTTGGCAGGCCTGGGCTGGATTCAAACCTGCCAGCTCTGGTGTATGTGGCTGGCACCTTAGCTGCTTGAGCTACAGGCGCCACCCAAGGCTTCACTATTGAATACAGATTTGGTATTGAGGATTATGAATGATAGTTGGATTTTATTAGCTTTTTGTTTGATTGTATATTATCAAGAAAAGTTGCACAAAGATGAACAATTGAAAATAGGTATGGTTTGTGAAGTAGTCTCAGATAGGCTTAACTGATAAGAAATAATAGAAATGTTTATTTTGGGGTGGCACCTGTGGCTCAGTGGGGAGGGCACCGGCCCCATATACTGAGGGTGGCGGGTTCGATCCCAGCCCTGGCCAAACTGCAACAAAAAAATAGCCGGGCGTTGTGACAGGCGCCCGTGGTCCCAGCTGCTCAGGAGGCTGAGGCAAGAGAATCGTCTAAGCCCAGGAGCTAGAGGTTGCTGTGAAATGTGACACCATGGCATTCAACCGAGGGAGATAAAGTGAGACTCTGTCTATAAAAAAAAAAAAAAAATTTTTTTTTTTTTTGAGTTAGAGCCTCAAGCTGTTGCCCTGGGTGGAGTGCTGTGGCATCACAGCTCACAGCAACCTCCAGCTCCTGGGCTTAATCGATTCTCTTGCCTCAGTCTCCCAAGTAGCTGGGACTACAGGCGCTCGCTGCAATACAGCTGTCATTGTAGTTTGCGGCCCCGGGCTGGATTCAAACCCGCCAGCTCAGGTGTATGTGGCTGGTGCCTTAGCTGCTTGAGCTACAGGCACCCAGCCTAAAAAAAAAAAAAAAAAAAAAAATTAAAAAAATAAAAGAAGAAATGTTTATTTTGAAATTATTACTAGATGCCTATAATTTGCTTGGATTTCTATTTTTACATAAAAATCACTATGATGTTTTTTGCATTTCTTGTATTATCTCAGCAAGTCTGCATAACAAGTTTGCTGCTTTTTTTTTTGTGAGACAGAGTCTCACACTCAGTAGAGTACTATGGCATTACAGCTCACAGTAACCTCAAGCTCTTGGGCTTAGGCAATTCTCTTGCCTCAGTCTCCCAAGTAGCTGGGACCACAGGCACCCACAACAATGCCCAGCTATTTTTTATTGCAGTTTGGCTGGGGTTGGATTCAAATGCGCCACCCTTGGTATATATGAGGCTGGCGACCTACTCACTGAGCCACAGGTGCCGCCCACAAGTTTGCTTCTTATCGCTGTCAGACACAGGAAAAGATCAGCAGTAGATATATTTGATGCTTGGCCTAGCACGATAAGGTGTGCTCCATGGGTACTGTGGTGTGTTTATTCCCTGGTGTAAACTTAATGAGCCAGTGACACATAGGCTTAAATTAGAAGCAAATCAAAACAAAAAGAACTGCAGTTTTCCTAATCATATATTTTCAAGATATTCAAACAAATTATAATAGGTAAAGGTACATCAAATGAGTTTACTGGGCAGTGCAGTAAAGTTATGTGTAACTTTATGAGGCATGTAAAGCGTTTATGTGTGTTGTTAGAATATCAGTTTATAGCAGTTCCTTCTACAGCTAGCTGCCATAGTCACAGGCTGTAGATTAGTCTTGCATGTTTGCATCCAGCTGATCCATATACCAAGAGAACATTTCCAACAAGTTAAGGCTTTCAAACAGAATTAAATGAGTACATTGATAAGCTTCCCTAGCACTAATTTTCTTCCTCCCCACCAGACTGTCTCCTATTGCTCTTTTTTTTTTTTTTTTTTTTGAGACGGAGCCTCAAGCTATCCCCCTGGGTAGAGTGCCATGGCATGATGCTCACAGCAACGCACAAATAGTTTATATACAGTTCTTAGGCCAGGGCATGGTACATAATAAGCACTATATAATGTTAGCTGCTACAGGTGATGGTGATATAAATTTATTTATGAATTGATATCTAATAAGTTGACAGTAATAAGGCTTCACTATTGTTTTTTTTTTTTGAGACAGAGCCTCAAGCTATCGCCCTGGGTAGAGTGCCATGGCATGATGCTCACAGCAACCTCAGTAATAAGGCTTCACTATTGTTTTTTTTTTTTTTTTTTGAGACAGAGCCTCAAGCTATCGCCCTGGGTAGAGTGCCATGGCGTCACAACTCACAGCAACCTCCCACTCCTGGGCTTAAGCAA
>NW_003852557.1:339056-340080 GCF_000181295.1 Otolemur garnettii | reverse complement strand
TTTTTTGGTTGCAGCCATCATTGTTGCTTGGCGGGCCCGGGTTGGGGATTCGAACCCGCCACCTTAAGGGTATGTGGCTGGCGCCTTAGCCGCTTGAGCCACAGGCGCCGAGCCTCTCCTATTGCTCTTTAGCTGGGGTGGGCTCCTCCAGGCTGGCCAGTCTCCCCTCTGCCTCTTCACCAGCATGGTTTTGTGTTCCCTCTCTGTGGTAACAGTTACCATCTGTCTTGAGTACTGTGATTTCTTTGTGGTCCTGCTTAGACTCCACCTCTTCTCTGAATCATTCCTCTTGGCTATCAGTTATTGTTTTCTGTGAAATCCTGCCTTGATATGCGGTATCTCTGTGAGCACTACCCAAGTCAGTGCCACTCACAAAATCCATCAGCAGAGGGAGCTAAATAAAAGAGGATGAGTCCCGTGAATTTGAGAAGACCTGAACCAGAAAATAGTACTTATGAAATGATACTTTAACAAACTGCCAGTACTGAAAAAGAGCTTGAATGCTGTTAGAATCAATGATTTGGGCCAGGTTAAAATTTTTATGAGCTTGTTTGTGTTTTTGAAAGAGATAATTCTATATCATGTTAAGATTATTCAGGGGGATGACCTGATAAACAGGCAAATTGGAGAACCAGTGTGATGTTTTCCACATTTCCCCCACCCCAAACATTTTCTTTATTAAAGATGATGAAATGAGGTCACTGCTTTGTGAAGACTTCTGTATGGAGCACTGAGTCCTAAAATTGCTAAGAGTTATAGATAAACCATTCCAGTTTTAAATATGGACTTTTTCAAGTAAATTTCTTACATTTTGTTTTGATTAAGTGTATATGTCTTAATTTCAGTTAGCAGACTTGAAGAAAGAGAAGCAGAACTGAAGAAAGAATATAATGCGTTACATCAAAGACACACTGAGGTGGGTTTCTGGGTTATTCTTACCTTGCTAATCTTGAGACAAAGAAGTGAACTGCGGAAAGTATGTCTTGGGTGGTGCCTGTGGCTCAGTGAGTAGGGCACCGGCCCT
>NW_003852557.1:335817-337288 GCF_000181295.1 Otolemur garnettii | reverse complement strand
AAAAAAAAAAAAGATGACATTTGGTGGGTATTAAGATTGTTATAAAAAATAGGTTTTTAAAAGCCTATTGAAATGAAAAGTTGTTCATTTCATTGCCTAAACCAGTGGTTCTCAACCTTCATAATGCTACAACGCTTTAATACAGTTCCACATGTGGTGACCCAAACCATAAAATTATTTTCATTGCTACTTCATAACTGTAATTTTGCTACTGTTATGAATTGTTATGTAAATATCTGATATGCAGGATGTGTTTTCCAGTGGTCTTAGGGGTCGCAACCCACAGATTGAGAACCGCTGGCCTAAATAGTGTCCTGTACATAGTGTTTATTCAGTATTGCTTGTCAGTGCTGATAATTGATGGTGATGAATAATGGAGTAATGAATAATGCTTTTGTTTTCTCGGTGAAGTTCTAACCTTTATAATAATTGAGGAGTATTAAATTATGTGTTAAAATGAAGTGTATAAAATATGTGCATTCTTAAAAAATTATCTGTAAAGTGAAATTTTGTATATTTCCATATATTTATTCAATAAAGGTGAAAATGTGTACCTAAAGAAAAAAAAGTGACATTAATTTCAAGTGAAAAGATAAAAGTTTTCTATCCAGGAAGAAAAAACAATTCTCAGGAAAATGTTAATTACCAAATTGTAGAACTGGGCTTATCTAACCAAGCTGCAGCTCTTTTTATAGCATGCCTTCCTTAGTCACAAGCAGCTTCTGTCCTCTCCCCTATTAGGCTCCCTTTGTATTGTTTTGCTTTGGGAAGGTTTGTGTAGCATAGATTAGGCTGCTTTGAAATGTATATCTGTTTTATTATAGTCCACAGTTTTCTGTGTTTAAACATCTGGTCTAGAGAGGTGATTTAATTAGCAATTACAAATAGCTATTCAAAGCCAAAGAGCTAGGTACCCTTTAATGGTAAACTCTGGAAACCTTTAGGAAAAAGACATCTGAAAGGGTTTAACCTTAATCTTTTCAAGAAAGTAATATCTTTTACAGGCATGAAATTCTTGTTTAAATAGCACTTTTATCAAACATTGTTTGCTGCCTGAGGAAAACCTACTATGCTCTTTTTGTCATGTGACTGACTAGTCTGTAATCAAATCCAAACTTTTTGTACATTACTGAATTTGATTAGGAGACCTGTCCTTAAAAGGGCAATGGAGGAAATATGAAGGTCAAGTAATTGTGAACCACTCAGGCCACATGTGTACAATTGCCTTACTACCAAAAAACATGAACCCTTTGCAATCATGGGAATCTTGGGGTGGTCTCAAACTCGGGAGTGTTTAAATGCATTCTCCTTTCATCTTCTGACCAAACTATCGTCCATTCCTATTTTACAGATTGAGATTTAGAAAGGGACTATGGCAGTGGTTCTCAACCTGTGGGTCGTGACCCCTTTGGACGGTATTAAAGGTTCGCGGCATTAGGAAGGTTGAGAACCACTGGACTATGGGCTTGGC
>NW_003852557.1:333330-335330 GCF_000181295.1 Otolemur garnettii | reverse complement strand
CTTAAACCCAAGAGTTGGAGGTTGCTGTGAGCTGTGATGCCATGTCACTCTACCGAGGGCAACATAGTGAGACTCTGTCTCAGTAATTTAAAAAAAATAAAAAGGGGACTATGAAGTGATTTTCCCCAAATCCCAAAGTAGTTAGTGACTGGATTTAAAGCCAGGTTTGTCTGAATTCATTGCCTGAACTTTTTAATAACACTTTGAGGTTCCATGTGCTAGATTCATGAGACATTGTTCTATGCCTCTTTGCTTTACGACATCTCAACAACTTTAAGATTAGTGGTTTTGTGGGATATATAGATATGTGATTTTGGAGCTGCATATGAAAAGATTCAAGGCCAAAATGATTAAAGGTATCCATGCCACTTGTCTCTGAAACTTCACCATTGCCTTGATTGATGCCGACTGACTGACAGCCTCCACAATGAAAATACTGTGTTTCCCCGAAAATAAGACACTGTCTTATATTTATTTTTTCTCAAGACACACTAGGGCTTATTTTCAGGGCATGTCTTATTTTTATTAAGTATAATACAACAATCTACATTTATTCGAATACAGTTTAGTCATCTTCTTCTGGAACCTGACGGGGGAGCTGACCTTCTTGGTGGGGCTGGTACATAGTGAACTCCTTTCCCCTAGCCGTTGGCATGTGCACAATAGGATTCCCACATGCACCCGCGCAAGTGTGAACTAAGGGCTTGGAGAAAGGAGCAGTGGCAGATAAAAGGTATTCCAGTCTTCCTTACCTCACTAGGTCTTATTATCGGGGTAGGGCTTATATTTAACAAATTGATAGAAATCCTGCTAGGGCTTATTTTGGGGGTAGGTCTTATTTTCGGGGAAACACAGTACCTCCAGGAGGGGAGTTGGAGTTTAACTCAGATTTTCTACACTGTGTCCTTGGGATTCTTCTTGAGGGACTTCAGTTGTTAATTGCTGAATTGACTCTATGTATGAGTTAATGTGCATACCTGAGGAAACTGAGAATTGCAGTTCTGAGATTAGGAGGGATGAGCCTGGGGACCTACCAGTAGATTATCTAAAGCACACCCCATTTTACTTCCTCACCTGTCTGTTTTATCTAGCAGTACTAGTGCTGCCCTTCAACTCACTTTTTTCTTTTATTATTTTTGGAGACAAGAGTCTTACTTTGTCACCCTCGATAGAATGCCTTGGTGTCACAGCCCATAGCAACCTCAACTTTTGAACTCAAGTGATTCTCTTGCCTCAGCCTTCCTAGTAGCTGGGACTACAGGCACCATCCTGGCTATTTTCAAAGATGAGGTGTTGCTCTTGCTCAGGCTGGTCTCCAACTTCACTCTCCTCAGCCTTCCAGAATGCTAGGATTACAGGCATGAGCCACCATGCCTGGCCATTCACATGTTTCTTTTAAATCAAAATTATACTGTGAAGCCCTGTTATTAAAATTTAAACTTTTGTGTATATTTCTTCTAGGGTTTTGTACATTAATAGAATATAGTGCAAATTATGTTAGACTTTGGGAAATGCTTTAGGGTGTGGGGTTTTCTTGTGGGTGTGAGGAAGAAAGGACAGTGAGCTCATTAACTAAAAGGTCAGATAGAAGACTGAGTACTCTAATGCTTAACTGCTGAGATGTCTGAGTCAGATGGACCTGAGTTCTGGCCCCAAAGCTAATGATAGTTTGAAAAGTTAATTGTTAACTAGCCATTTAGCTTTGGAAGATTTATTTTAACATCCATAAACTAGAGTTTATCAATGAAATTATGATATTGTAATGATTAAATGGGAAGAAGGTGTTAATGTTTTGTTTGTTTGTTTTTATTTGCAGTTTTTGGCTGGGGCTGGGTTTGAACCTGCCACCTCCAGCATATGAGGCTGGCTGCCCTAGTCCTCTGAGCTACGGGTGCTGCCCAGAGGCTGTTAATGTTATAATGTACTGGCTGACATATAGCTGGTGCTCAGTAAGGGACAGCTGCAATTTTGTTGATACTGTTCTCTCTTTTTTTTTTTTT
>NW_003852557.1:326552-332148 GCF_000181295.1 Otolemur garnettii | reverse complement strand
GCATTCTACCCAGGGGGATAGCTTGAGGCTCTGTCTCAAAAAAAAAATCCATAAATGTAAAATAGAAAGGATATGAATTTAAAATTTTTTAAAAACTGTATGTTTGTGATTCTATATTTATCTTTCCTTGCTAATAGCATTTCTTGTACAGTGTGATTAATTCATTTTATTTCATGCATCAGAATTCAGCTATTTGTTTATTTGGCAATAAATAACACCTTAAAATTAACTTACACACACACACACACATTCTTTTTTTTTTTAAATAGAGGCTTGCTCTTTTGCCCTGGGTAGACTGTGGTGGCATCATCATAGCTCACGACAATCTCAAACTCCTGGGCTTAAGCAATCCTCCTGCCTCTACCTCCTGAGTAGCTGGGACAGGTGTGGCTTACCATGCCCCGCTAGGTTTTTCTGGTTTTGGTAGAGATGGGGGGTCTCACTCTTGCTGTGGTTGGGCTTAAACTCCTGAGCTCAAGCATTCTTTCCACCTCAGCTCCAGAGTGCTAGGATTATGTGTGTGAGTCATGGCACCTGGCCCTAATTTACACTTTTTAATTTTTCTATATACTAACTCAAATTTTCATAGCAAATACCTGCTTTTCAAAATTAAATTTAAAAAATTGTACTTAAACTTTTATTTCAGTTTAAGTTCTATTGAGATTGAAATCCCTCTTAATACAGATGAAGTTTAATAACTTCCAAAGCTAGTTTATGCTACAGTGTTAAAAATTCAAGTACTATTCCCAGGAAAGACACCAGTCACTTTTTGCTTTTTAATATTTATGCCCTTTAAAATACTAACACAACATTTCCTGTTTATAAAATTCATTTTTAAAAATTCATACCATGTTAGTATCTCTAGAAGAAGTTACTGATTTTATGATCGAAACTTGTTGCTGTTTTACATATATTAATTCTAGATTTAGGCTTCTTAAAAGAGAAATTATAAATTATCAAGAATCAAATAGGGAGCCAGGCACAATGGCACACCTATACTCCTAGCTACTCAGATTGCTTGAGCCCAGGAGTTTCAAATCCAGCTGGGGAAACATAGTGAGATCCTATTTCTTTTAATAAATAAACAAGAAAGAAAGAATCAAACAGGACTCTAGAATTTCTTTATATACTTTATATTCTTGAAGTTTTTACTTTCATATTCAGCTTATTTATTATGTGATTCCTTTTCTAGGACTCAAAGTGTTCTGTTCATTTTTATTATTTAGCTGCTATTATAATGATTATATTAAGTAATGGCACCAATAACTTAACAGACAAAGGAGAAAATATTTTAGGATTCTTTTGACTAAATCTACAGAAGCAAGAAACAAACATTGTGATATGTATAAATTAAAATTAACTGTGTTAATTCCCTTTAAAAAAGGAAAAGATCAGCATGTAAGGATATGGTTTCTTCTCAAGTTTCACTTTTTTTTTGTTGTTTCCCATTTTGTGAATAAGTTTCTCAAATGTTATTTTTAACCAGTGGGCTCTTATTACCTCCCCCCCCCACTATCTATATGTTAATTTGTGTTATATCAATATTTTATTTAATAGCATCCCATATTGTTAAAAGAAAGATTTTTGTATGCTAAGTAAGATTGGATAATTTTATGGACACCAGCATCCTTACATGTAAATATTTGCATATTCCTTTGCCATTAAAAAAGTTTCATTCCTTAATATTCTTTTACATGGAATTGAGTATTTATGATAAATAAGAAAATTGTACAGAAATGGTTCTCTTGTTATAACACTATGTTTTTGTTCCAGGTACTAGTCTTAAATTTTATGTATTTTTTAAACAGATGATTCATAATTATATGGAACATTTAGAAAGAACAAAACTTCATCAGCTCTCAGGGAGTGATCAACTAGAATCCACAGCTCATAGTAGAATTAGGTAAGCTTTGTTATACATTTTGCCTTAAGAAAAAGTGAAATAAATAATGTTTGTTTCTGTTTTTCTCTGTCCTTTAATCCTAGAACAATAGTTAGACTGATTCAAAAAGCTCTCTACTGGTTAGAGTGCTACAGGAGAGAATAGTGTCGAAAAATAGAAACAGCTCTCACTACTAAAAAGTACATTGTGACCCGTGCTATATAAGCAGCATATTGAGGTATTTTGATTGTTTTCTGATACTTGATGTAGACTACACTAGGTTTAAAACATTCTAATTTGTAGAAATGCTGACATTTCTCATTTCTCTTTTGTAATTGGTTTAAAGTCCGTTTTGTTACAGACAGGCGTGTTTGAAAGGGTTAGCTGGCCATCTGTTTGATGTAGGAGTGTGAATAAATTATGTAGATCTCCAGGCAGTGTAGCCAATAAGCTAAGCCAGAAGTCTTAGTGGAGGGGAAAATAGTTAATAGGCTGGCTGTCGCTCTGGGTTGCTGCATAAATGCTAGGAGCAGCAGCTCTATGGTTATGAGGTGGGGAGAGCGGGATGACGTCATCGCTTGGGAGCTGCTGCAGGATGGAGTGGAAAGCTGCTGCTGATGGCATTGTTTTTGTGGCAGCAGCTGAATGACAGATCCTCACTACAAAGATACCCCTTTGGCCCCCGTGTAGGCCTCCTGGTTCCGGTGTTTCACCATGCCAGCACAGCGCCATGAGTCCTGGATGCATGCTGCTGTTTGTGTTTGGCTTTGTTGGCGGGGCGGTGGTCATTAATTCTGCTATCTTAGTATCTCTCTCTGTTTTGCTGCTTGTGCACTTTTCTATTTCTACCGGTGTGCCAGCTCTGACGCAGAACCTACCAAGGATTCTCAGGTACTTCAGTCTCTTCTTGGAAGCCCCAGTTTAGCTGGGTTTTCTTTTAATTTTTAGCTTCACGGCTCAGCTTTGTAACCATTTCTGTTGCAGATTGAAACAATGGAAAATGGCCTGAAGCTAGGGTTTCTGTTCTTATTTATAGTAATTTATAGGCCATCACTTAGGAATATGGCTTTGTGTTTAGAAACTACTGACCAAAGAAAATGATTTTCGTATTGTTCTTACACACAAGTACAAGGTCAGCGTGGTCTTGTTTTAGCAGAATGTTCAAAGAGTAAAAGGAGAGCAAGAGAAGAGGCCGCCTCCAAGTTTACACTCCCTGTGTTTAGTTCCCGAGCATTCAGGGGGCAAATAGCTTCCATGCTGAGACTTGCAGTCGGTTAGACGCAGGCTACAGGGTTATTTTGTTTTACTTATCCATTGATTGGTATAGGTTTAAGCATCATTTTTGTAATTTTTGATAATAGCTTATGGGAACTGACAATTTAAATATTTTCCTATTAAAACAAAATATATGTTAAAGTGAAAGGATTTAAACTTTTTATCCCCTGAAAGGCATTTCCCCTCATTATTTACATATCAAAGTTGTGAAGGCTTTACAAAGCCTATTCACTATTGTTTTGTCAGATGTCTCCTTTTCTTTTCTTTGTAGTCTTGGGTGACAAATACCCTTGCCGGCTTGTGGGGGTAGTTATTAATCTCCATAGCTTCACTGCTGTTCACTCTGCTTACACCCTATAAGAGCCACCTTCTTTTTGGTTTCTTTTGTTTTCTAACTCATCGAACTAAAACTATCTAATAAATAGTTTTTATTTATTACGTGTTTATAAAAATATTCAAATCCATTTTTTGGCCCCCTCCTTCCCAATATTCAAATCCTAATTGTGGATTGAGATAAATTAGGAAGAATTAAAGTAGTAAATTTCTTCAATATGTTCCTTATTCATAGATCAGTTCATGTTCAATATTAGTTTAATATATAGAAGATTTATATATGTATTTATGTATATTTAGACTTTGAAGAAATTAAAAACACTTGAGCTCAAGAATATGTAGAATGTTAAAATAAGACTATTGTCACGGGCCATGGTAGGTGTAGTTTCCACTTAAGAGGCCAGTGCCATGCTGTGCAAGTGGGATTTGGAGTCTGGCTAGGTGCAAGTGCTCTGCCACATACGGCCTGATCTTTCTGCCTGAGTTTCCTCCCCTGAAGGGACTTACTCCATAGGGTGGTTTTAAAAATCAAGTAAGATTGTTATTTTGATTTAATTATATTTGTAAGATATATGGTAATTACACAAGTAAACAATTTTCATTGTCACTTATGCCCCATTTTTAGCAGAACTTAGCTCTAGCTGTTTTACTGATAAAATATCTTATGATTTAATCTTAAAAGTTCTTTGACACCAAGGTTGCTGCTGATCTGATTGAAAAAGATATCAAAGTCTTTAATATTAAGATTAAATTATCAAAAAGTTGATCGTTCCAAGTGGGAAGTTCGAAGGAAAGCACATGGTCCTTGGAGTTGAGAAGACCTGGCTTAGAGTAGCAACTCTGCCAATTACTAGTGCCTAAAGTCTCTGAACATCACTTTTTCTACTCTGAAACGTGAGAAAATAATCTCTATTTCCTGATAAGGATCAAATGAGAAAATGTCAATAAATTGTGTAGCTCAATACCTGCTGCAAGGTGGGTGTTCAACAAATGTAATTTTTTTTTACTGCCCTTTATAATTAAAGTAGATTTTACTAATTGGTGTATTAAATGTGTGTATAGCCAAAAGCTCTTTCAAAAATGTATTTGCAAAAATCATAGACATCAGCTGATATTTAAATATTCAACTAAAAAATGGGTATATAGAACTAAGACAATTAAACAAATATAACAAGGATTCTGGTGATTGATGATAGGTTTGTTTTATAGATAGTAATAGCAGATTTTTCAATCTGGAGGTTTAAATCTGCCACTTGAGATTTTTCTACATGTATCCTATTCTTTGGTTTCCTTCCTTCTCTGAGTTTTATTGAAGCATTTAATACACAGAGTACCAAATATGCATACCAACATAGCACAGGACTAATGTTTACCTTTCAGGGCTTCTTTTCAAAAGCAAGATTCTAATGAAGTTGCCTAAGTATATGTCCTTGCCTCAGTGCTCCCTTACTCTTAAGGTAATTTGTCAGTACAATAAGGAAATAAGTATGAAGTGATATTATTTTTTTGGAGTTGGACCAGTATAACCCAGAGCAGCACTGACCCACTTGACAGTTGTTAGTCTGTGAATAGAAGCACCCTCCCTACAGAGCAGTTCCTGAATGGTTGATAAGATGAGAAGATACAAAATACAAGAGATGGGAACTCTATTTGTATTTTTGATTATAGATCTAATTGACTGAAGTTGGAAAGTAAAACTTACATTATAGGAGATTCCTTCCTCCAATAGTTTTCAACTTTCTGGTATTTGATAAGTGTGAAATGAGTATGTTATCACTTATATAGGATGGTGACTCTAATGACTGGTTTGTATTTTGATTTCTGTTAGCAATGTGATGGATTCTCACGAAGGCTGTATTATCTTCCTGGTTGTCTTTGCATTTTGGGTTAGAGAGCTTTCTGTTAGACTTAATCTGTTTAAATTCCCACTCACTTCTTGCTTAAGTCACTAAGTTATGTTAGAAAATAAAGCTCAGGCTCGGCGCCTGTGGCTCAAGCAGCTAAGGCGCCAGCCACATACATCTAAGGTGGCAGGTTCAAATCCCCAGCCCGGGCCCACCAAACAACAATGATGGTTGCAACCAAAAAAAAAAATGGCCAGGTGTT
>NW_003852557.1:320624-326301 GCF_000181295.1 Otolemur garnettii | reverse complement strand
AAAAAAAAAATCCAGCTACCGATAACTGTCACCATTGTTTGGTGAAAAGACATTTTAAGATCAAAGAAACAGGAAAGATATAGTTTAAAATAAGAGTCAGTCATTCGCTAGAAAGAAAAGGTTCTATGTTACATAGAAATGTGTATATACATACAATGTGTACTGTATTGTCCTCTAAGGAAATAAAAAATAATGCTTCTTTTTGCCACAGAATTAAGAAAAGCTTATTGCTGACAACATCTAGGAATAACAGGTGTAAACAGAATAGGTTACTAGTTTAATTTTTGTCATTTGGATGTTCTGGCAACTTACAGTCACAAAGTTAGATTTGGTATTAAAATCTAGCCTTTTTTGTCCTGCCTACCTGGTTTGAATTTTTCTGCCAAATCACACAAGAAAAAGTACCCGAAATGTGAAGAAGTGATGAATAATTAACTCTGACAGGGAAATTCCTGCTTTTAAATTTTATTTCCTTGTGTATATAACATTAATAAAATCCAGTCAATTAACTCTGTTGCTTCAGCTGATCTTTAAGATGTTCTGGCAGCTTTACTAATCCTTTCTGACAGTTAGGAATGGAAGAGCCCACTCACCCTTTGTGCTAAGTGAAGACAGATTTCCAAAGTGGCTTAAATTTCTTCATAGTCTTCATTTTTGAAGTTACAGAATAAAAGACTTATTTAGCAAAACTGAATATTTTCCCAATTTTGTTTATGACCTCACTGTTTCTATTCTAACTTACATTCTTACCAGTAGAGGTATGAGTTCTGGGGCACCAAACACTTAGTGTTTTCTTTCTTTCCAGTGTCTGCACCTTTGAGTTAGTGATCCAGTAGTGACCTAGTAGTGGGTGTGTTTCCACCCTTTAAAAGCACTTTGATTGTGAATCTTATGTGCATCAACAAAGGATACATTTCTTGCTGAAATTCTATTATTATTATTACAATTCTAACTCTTGTTCATTGAAATTTTCCCACAAAGCTTTGGAAATTCAGCTGTCTTTCATAGAAGTTTTGGCCTCTGTTTTTGGAAAAGACTGACAATGGTTTTCTCTTATGTGCAGTGCTTGAAAGGAACTCATATAGTGGCTCTGTAGAAAAATAGAGCTTTTGAATTCTTTCTACCATTTAATCAGCAGCCCTGATTTAGATAATATGTTGATTTTCCTCTAGGCAGGAAAGGCGTGCCCTAAAGAGACTTTACTAAACATCCAGGGATTAGTGTAAGGATTTGGAAAGTCTAGAAACTGGGTGTGGGCTCACTTTCAAAGGAAAGGGTTGCAGGTCCCTCTAGGACTAACCTAAGAATGATTAAAAACTCAGCTCTTTTTCAGATCAGACCAGACCACTGACTGCTTTCTGGCCAAGGAACTCATCAATAACTTTCTGAAATCCTTTCTTAACCACTTTTCTTGGTTGATTTCTTAAGGCTCTTTTGAGTTTATAAGGCCAGGCAAGGTGGCTCATGCATATAATCCCAGTACTTTGGAAGGCCATGGCAGGAGGATTACTTGAGCCCAGGAATTCAAAATCAGATTGGGCAACATAGCCAGACCCTGACTCTACAAAGATTAAAAAAAAAACAAAATTAACTGAAACTAGTGGCTCTTGCCGGTAGTCCCAGAGACTTGGGAGGCTGAGTAGGAAAACTACTTGAGCTCAGGAGTCAAGAGTTCAAGGGAGGGGGCTCCAAGGGAGGAGATGCAGAAGAAGAGGCAGGGCCGCAGATTACAGAGCCGTCCATTCCCTCAGAGCTGGAGAGTGGCCCCACACCTGCCAGCACTGACCAGAATGAGTAGCTGGGTGGAGAGTGGCCCTACACCCTCCAGCGCTGAGCAGAAGGAGTAACTGGATAGGTGCAAGTAGGTGGGTGATCTCTAAGCTGCAAAAACTCTGCTGTCCTTGTGAGGTCACCACCTGGACCTGGTATCCTGGCTGCCTTCCTATGCCTAGAAAGGGACTGTTGCCCACTTGAAGCCTCCTGTGGATTCTCCCATCAACCATCTGTTTACTCTTGTAGATGTTTCCTTATAGCTTCCCAGGTTAGGTTAGTGATGTGAAATCCTCCAGGCTTTGGTCCTCCCTCCCTCCCTGGCCTCTACCTCTGTAGAAGGCAATTGTTGGTTTTCACCCCCAATTCTTTTCCAGGTAGGTTTTGTTTATCTAACTCCCTAGATCCCTGATCCAGAAGTGGGGTGTTTGTACTCCCAAACCTTGAGTGTCCAACCTTTCCTCCTGTTGAGTTTTTAGTCTCTTGTGCTGTGCCTAGTGGCACCTGGGCTGCAGAGGACACTGCCCATCTAGGTTTTTAATAAGTGTCTTACTTAAGTTCTAACCTCCAGCTTGTGAATCTGCTGTGTCTCTGTTTTTACTTGTAAGCAAGTGTTAGGCTTTGACTTGGCAGAGACGTCTGTGATATGAAACAACTTATCTTTTCTTTCTCCCATTGTTGTAAATAACTTTTAACGGCTAAATTCTAGATTTATACTCCCCCCCCCAAGTCTTACGAGACTTCTGTTCTTCTATTTAATAAGTCTACTTGTTCATTAGGGCAGACAGTATTATTTAAGATGTTGCTTCTAAATCAGCGATAGTCCAGGCTTGTTATTTATAGTCATAACAAATTTAAAAGAATAAATAAATGTTTACTTTCTCCCTTCTCCTAATAGAAAAGAACGCCCTATATCATTAGGGATTTTTCCATTACCTGCTGGAGATGGATTGCTTACTCCTGACACTCAGAAAGGAGGAGAGACCCCTGGATCAGAACAATGGAAATTTCAGGAATTAAGTCAACCACGTTCTCATACCAGCCTGAAGGTAAACTTTATTCTGCTGAAATTATTATTTGTATTTTATTATAAGTTCTCTTATTGTAATTGAAGTACTAGACAACCAAAGCTAATAAAATGTAATAGTTGATAAACTTGATATCTTTTTTTAAATTGGAAAAGAGCTCTTCCCAAAGACTATTAGTTTTTTTACTGTTTTATTTCAAGTTACATGAGAAAATAAAGTGAAGTGTTATTATATCTTGATTAGTAGGCTAATGACAAAAACTAGTTTCTGTGTGATTAAGGGCCATGTATTATGAATTTAGGGTGACATGACTAGGGAATCTAATTATATTTTTTAGAATTGAAAATCCCTATTATCCAAAAGCCTTGGTTCACTGTCTGAAGCTTCTCAATTTAATATTGTTTTACTCAAACGCTGTTCCTTCCTCAGAACAACTTCATAAAGCAGTATACAAAAGTGCATTGTGTTTAGCTAAAAGAACTTGGTGTTAATTCATTATAGATTATATTCTTGACCAAGAATGTGTGATCAAATAAGTGATAGGTATAATTAATAAGATGCGTCAAGCATGGAGATAAATTATTAAATTAAAAAATGTATTTCCTGGTAATGTTATAGAAAAAATATTTAAAGTTTATGTTCTGTATCTTATAAAATGGAACACTTATAAAGGGAATATTGATTATAAAAGAGCCCGTTTCCTCAGCCTCTGTTGTGTTATAAAATCTGTCATGAAACATATAGGTTATCTACAGTGAACACAAATTAATTATTTGTCTCTTACTTCCTTTTCTGCTTTTATTTTTTTAGTAGTACTTATCATGGTCTAAGTATTTTAAGATAGCTTTTACAAGGCTTCTAAAACACTAAGTCATTTACCATATATATTTGCCTTGTTTCTCTTCACTAAAGTTCCAAGTTTATTTTCTGCTATATCCCTAGCACTTAGAAAAGTATTTAGCATATTGTAGGCACTTAGACCATGTTTGTTGAATGAATTATTTGTTTTACATGTTAGAAAGAATCTTTTGGAATAATATAAATGATCCTTTAGCTCTAGAAAGGAGAGGCATTCAGAATCATTCTGTTGATTTTTGAAATGTACTCAAAACAGTAGATAGTCAATAAATATTTGATAGCTTTTCTCTTACTAAAAAAGGTTTACCTAACCCTTGTCCCTTTCTTGTTCAATTTGTTAGAAGCCTGTAATGCTCAGTATTAATCCACAGTGCTGCCACTGGGAAATTCTCTTATTCTTTACTCCTACAGCCACACTGGCATTTTTAGGTACCTATAGTTTTAATAGATCTTTCAATATTTGTCATCTTTCAATTACCTACTTGTCATGCCCCCTTTCCCAAAACATAAGTATGAGGAATAATTTTAATACATCGAAAATGTATCCCATATAGTAACTATCCCATATAGTAAATGTATCCCATATAGTAATATAGTTACTATATTAATTGCTATCTAAAAGTGTACCATAAGAGAAGATTATTACCACGTATAATTCTCTCATTTAATCCAGTGACAGGCTGTGGCAGAACTTTATTGGCAAGTTATAAACCGATTAGCAGATTATTAATTTAGGCAAGGAATTTTTTGTGCCCTCCCTGGAGAACTAAAGAAGTACTCCTCAGAGGATTTCTTTTTTTTTTTTTTTTTTGGTTGGGGCCAGGTTTGAACCTGCCACCTTCGGTATATGGGGCTGGTGCCCTACTCCTTGAGCCACAGGCGCTGCCCATCCTCAGAGAATTTCTAAAACAAAATCCTACCTCTCTCTACTGGATTTGGACTTGGAGCCACTAAATATGATAGGCAACAGGGAAGGATTTCCAGGAATGAGGTGGTATGTTATAAAATGGCAAAAGTCAAGTATTATAAAGTATGTCTACTGATGCAGACATGCAGCATTTTATCATTTACCTAAGCCCGTCATTAACCATTATATTTCTCTACAGAGTTGGTTTAGGGTTCACTTATGGGCTACATCATAGTCATGTCACATGTCTTCTCATCTTGGTGTCCATGTGTAATAGAAATTGGAACTAGACTCTCTCTCATTTTAAATACCCTACAACTCTCATTTTTCCTGAGAACTTTGGGCCTAGCTATATTTAGGGCATGTTTTGATTTCATTATGAATAAAATCAAAAGTGTGAATTATAATTAGCATTAATTTTACTAGCACAACTTTTCTGTGCAGTAAGATTAAGGCAGAAATGTTCTGTGAGAAAATCACACATGATGGGTTGTAACCAAGGAAACAGAACAATAGAAAATTTTGTGGCAGCAGAATAGCAGATAAGGAGATTTGCCAGTGATCATAAAGTTATGGTCCTTCTTTATTGCTATATTGCAAATTTCTCACTGTGAGAGATCTACAGTCAGTGAGGTTATAAATAATCCAGTGGACTTTCTAGGAATGATGCACTTAGAGAATGTACAAGTTCTCTCACCCCCACCCCCCACCCCCGCCCCCAAAGCTGTATTGGCAGGGTTAAAGTACAGTGGTGTCTCCCAGCTCCCTCCATCCTCAAATGCCTGGGCTCAAGTGATCCTCCCACCTCACCTTCCCAGTTAGCTTGGTATGCACCGCTATATCGGGCTAATTAATTGTTTTTTTTTCTTTTGAGACAGAGTCTCACTTTGTCATCCCTGGTGGAAAACAAGGTAAGCGAGAGAGTAAGGGTGCTTAATTTAGTGTGGTGAGGGAAGGAAGGCCTTAGAGAGGATACTTGTACCCTGATATGGGGATGTGCAGGTGCATGGAAAAGTCCAGAGGGAACAAGTGAGGAAGATGAGATAGCAACTGTAAAGGCCCTGAGCTGGGTACACGCTGGCATATTTGAAGAATGGTGGTTTTTTCTCTCTCT
>NW_003852557.1:319062-320174 GCF_000181295.1 Otolemur garnettii | reverse complement strand
TCACAGCAACATCAAACTCTTGGGCTTAAGCAATTCTCTTGCCTCAGCCTCCCAAGTAGCTGGGACTACAGGTGCCCACCACACCATCTGGCTATTTTTTGTTGAAGTTGTCATTGTTGTTTTAGCTGGCCCAGCTAAAACCCACCAACTTCAGTATATGTGGCTGGTGCCGTAACCACTGTGCTACGGGTGCTGAGCCTACTCTTTAGGTTTTCACTCCCACCTACCACACCCATGCCTTTTTCTCACATTTGCCAGCCTTCCAAATCTAATGGAATGTGTCAGTCCTTATCTTTACTTTCAGCAGCATTGGACATACATGAAGCATGCCTTCCTTTAGTTTGCTGCCACCTCCCCCACCCCTCTGGTTTTCTTCCCTGCTCCTTCTCCATTGCTGGATTCTTTTCTACTTTTGTATCTCTCAATGTTGGAGTACCCCAGGGTGTAAATCTCAGCCCTGCTCTTTACTTAATCTGGGTAGATTAAATTCTGTTTCTGTAAGTGGCATTCATACATTGAAGTCCACAAATCTGAATCTCCAACCTTGATCCCTTCCCTGAACTCCATCTAGCCCTCTGCATCCAATTTCTTTTCTTTATTTCCCTGCATATATGTTTTACCTTGCTTAGGTCACTACCAGTAGAAATACACTCTTTCAAGATAGACCTAATGTCTCAGATTATATAAAGCCTCACCTGGTACTCTATTGATATTTCTCAAATTGAGTTTAGAAATCAGTTCAAGGCAGAAAATGGAAGATTTTTTGGGTTTTTTGAATTTTTGTTGGCTTTAAATTATCCAGCTTTATTTATTTATTTATTTTACTTTTTTTCCCCCAAGAGACAAGGCTCTACTATGTTGCCCATCTCAGCTTCCCAAGTAGCTGGGCCATAGGTGTGTGCCCCTGCAACTGGCTGGAGGTGTTTTGTATTGCATCGTTAAAAGAAATTTTTTTCTGGGGGACTTGTAGTGAAATTGATTTAAAGAAAAAAACTCCTTATGTTAAATTACCGAAATTATTCTTTTTTTTTGAGATAGAGCCTCAAGCTGTTCCCCTGGGTAGAGTGTCGTGGCATCACAGCTCACAGCAACCTCCAACTCCTGGGCTCAAG
>NW_003852557.1:316585-318911 GCF_000181295.1 Otolemur garnettii | reverse complement strand
GAGCCACCAAAATTATTCTGTTAAAAAATGCATTACTGAGCTGAACATAGTTTCTCATGCTTGATATCCTGGCACTCTGGGAGGCCAAGGTGGGAGGATTGCTTGAGATCAGGAGTTGGGGACCAGCCTGAGCAACAAGAAGACCCCATCTCTACTAAAAAATAAAAAAATATAGCTGGGTGTTGTAGCAGGGCCTGTAGTCCTAGCTACTTGGGGAGGCTGAGGCAGGAGGATCACTTGAGCTCAGGAATCTGAGGTTGCTGTGAGCTAGGCTGAGGCCGAGGCACTCTAGCCTGGGTGACAGAGTGAGACTCTGTCTCGAAAAAAAGTATTACTAAAGTGCTAAGGCGGGGCATTGACAAAATATTCAAGTAAGACTGTTCAGTTAACTGAATTATATTCATGAACAAGCTGCAAATAAAGAAGGAATTGGAGGACAAAAGACAAATGTAACTAAGACAATCCTGAAGAACAACAAGAACTGTAAGAACTTGCCAGACCAGATGTTAAGAGCTACTATAAAGCTTATTAAGATGGTGTGTCGTTGCTTTATCTTCCTTTCCTCTTTCCTTTCTGCATGATTTAGTCCTGAAGCCATTAGGTAGGGCAGAGCAAGGTTAGGCTCTGTAGGGTGGGGCAGGAATAGGGTTGATATCATAACCAAGCAAAAGGGTATCCATGTGGGGATGGTCTGATGTAAAAAATCAGAGCCCCCGCAGCGTGAAGGACATCTCTGCAGAGGGGCAGCCTGGTTTGTAGGAGTCAGATTCTAAATAGCATGATGAGAGCCTCCCCAAGAGAGGTGCAAGCCATTAGGTGTCAGGCAGAGCAGGTGAGGAAGGCAGTGTCTGAGTATGTAGGGGAGGGGTGGGGAGGTTAGAATGGAGGAGAAAGAAGGTGCAGAGGAAGAGAAGATGGGGGATTGTCGTGGGAGACAAGGGAGACCATAAGAGACTCGAGCTCTGAAAGCCAAAGGCCAAGTGAATTCTAGAATGGAAGGAGTTGTCAGCAGGGTCAGATGGTATGGAGAAGAGAGTAGAATGAGGACTGAATTTGTACATTTGTAGGTATAGGTTCGAGCCTTTAAAGAGTTGTAGAGCTGGTGGCACCTGTGGCTCAGAGGGTAGGGCATCGACCCCATATACTGAAGGTGGCGAGTTCGAACCCAGCCCCGGCCTAACTACAACAAAAAATAGCCAGATGTTGTGGCGGGCGCTTGTAGTCCCAGCTACTTGGGAGGCTGATGCAAGAGAATTGCCTAAGCCCAAGAGCTGGAAGTTGCTGTGAGCTATGACACCACAGCACTCTACCAAGGGTGACAAAGCAAGACTCTGTCCCTAAAATAAAACAAAACTTGTAGGGCCAGTAAAAGAAGGAAGCAACAAGTACAGACTACTTAAAAAAGGTAGTGTAGGAGGAGAGAAGGAGGATAACCTGAGGTGGAGAAGGGCAGGGTGGAGGGAAAAGTGCTTTGAGAATGGAAGAGAGTAGGTTGTTTCATATGCTTAGAAGAGAACTGAATAGAAAGAAAAAGTGAAGATGAGAGTGAAGGAACATAATTGATAGATACATCAGAATCCTAGAAGATAGGCAGGGGAAAGGAATCACGTATCTGGACTGCAGTTCAAGTCCTTCTTCATTGATGAGCCACTATCATTTTTCCTAGTCTTTTGCTATTACAAATAATGATATGGTGAATACCCAACCAAGGCCTAGAAAATGGCCTGAAACCAGTCTGTGGGTTAATGCACACATAGACACACACGCACATATGTATAAAGACTCCAAAAAACTATTTTCCTTTGGAGGGCATCCTGGGTTGTTGATTATTAGTAGAATATGACTTTTAGAACTAAGAAAAACAATTTTAACTCACTAAAAAGCAATTAGGTAGGTGCCTATTTGTGAAAATTTCAGAGTTCTTTTAAAACTGTATGACTTGGAATACTTTAGCAGAACTGCTGTGAGAATTTCTTGGTAGCATCGTTTGGTATGTAAAGCCAGTGGTCAATGTGTGCTGCGTTCTTCAGGGGATGTGCTTAGCATACAGAGTAGGAAATGTCTGAACAGAGCCAGCATTCTTGTAGAGAAGAATTTTCCGTCCTCCTCCCTTTGTGGTTAAATTCTGAAATTGTTCTGTAGTTTTGTGAAGGTCGAATTCTCTTGAATTCTCTCAAGCTTGACTCTTTATAATAGTTGAACTGTGTTTCTATATTGCCTATCATTAAAGTTTCCCATTTTCAAATGCATGTGTAATTTTAAAACAGTTAAAGCTCTAAGTTCTTAAAAACTTTTTTGTTTATTTAGTGGCAGTGTCTGACTGTGT
>NW_003852557.1:304437-316190 GCF_000181295.1 Otolemur garnettii | reverse complement strand
ACAGTCCTCTGCCTCACCTCCCAAAGTGCTAAGATTACAACTGTGTCTGCCAACCCACCACACCTAGCCTAAAAACTTTTTTGGAAGTAATTTAAAACTTATTAGAAAAGTTGCAAAAGTCGTACAGAATTCCTATGTACTCTTCACCCAGCATCCTCTAATATTAACTAACCATAGTACAGTTATCTAAATTAAGACATTAATATTGGTATGATGCTAAGCTAAACTGCAGACTTGTATTCAGGTTTCACCAGTTTTCCCCTAATGTCTATTTTCTTTTCTGAGATCCAATCCAGAAAATCCCATATTGCATTTGGTCATATGTCTCAGTCTCTTCCAATGTGTGACAATTCCTCAGTCTTTTGTCTTTCATGACCTCGAAACTTTTAAAGAATGCTGGTTAGTTATTTTGTCTCTCCACTAGAGCTTTTCTGATGATTTCTTATGATTAGATTGAAGTTATACATTTTTGGCAAAAATAACACAAAAGTTTTATAACTTTCCTTACTACTTACCCTTATATCAAAGGGCAAATAATGTCGATGTTCTTACTAGTGGTAATGTTAATTTTGATCACTTGTTTAGCTGGTATGTATCAGATCTCTCCCTTATAAGGTTAAAATTTTTCCTTTTATAATTAAAAAATATCTTGGTGTCTTGGTGGATATATCTGAGACTATGCAAACATTCTGTTTCTCCTGAAACTAATATCCACTGATTTTCGCATCTATCAGTGGATCTTGCCTACAACAATTATAATAGAATATTACTAATGGTGATTTTCTGTTTTTCATTCTTCTACATTTATTCATTGGAATTCTTCTGTAAGAGAGAGCTATTCTCTTCCCTTCTTCCATTCTAGTTTGGACTCAGTGGATATATATTTTGTTCTGTGGGCTGTCCAAACTCATTATTGTTTTTGTTTCTCAAATTATTCAATTATTCCAGCTTTGGCCATTGGGAGCTCTTTCACACTGTCTCCTATGCTTTTTTAGACATGCCCCATTCTTCTTGAGTACTTTCTTCCTTAATTGGCACTGTAAGATGCTCCATGCTCTTATATTTCCCCCTGTTGCAGCCCTAAAAACTCTTCAGGAGCCTTGCCTTAGTTTATGGGAGAATGGTATTCAGGAACCAGAATGTAGGCACTGGCTCGGCACCTGTGGCTCTAGCGACTAAGACAAATACAACCAAAAATAGCCAAGCATTGTGGCGGGCGCCTGTGGTCCCAGCTACTTGGGAAGTGGAGGCAGGAGACTCACTTGAGCCCAGGAGTTGGAGGTTGCTGTGAGCTGTGATGCCAAGGCACTCTACCCAGGGCGACAGCTTGAGGCTCTGTCTCAAAAAAAAAAAGGATGTAAAGCAGTAAATGTGTTTATTGCTTAGAATGAAATTGCTTCTGGGCGTTCTTTTTCTTTGATGCTCATATATGTTTTTTCATTAGTTTATATACTCTGTATTACTTCCTTTTAGATTTTGTGTTAGTATATATAGTAGGGTAAAATATAAATAAAATTTTAAGAAAAAACGGATGATGTGTTGTAATATATGTCATGTTGCTTTTGCTTGTGCCAGTGAATAAGGAATTTGTTCTGTAACCTCAATTTTATTTATGAACTTTCTTCCTCACATATATCTTTATTTGACAATCTTTCTACTTTTACATAGAGCCACCAAATTTTCTACCTAATTTTTAATGAAATGAATAGTTAGAAGGGTTAAAGATAATGAGAATCCAGAATCAAAGATCATATAAACAAGTGTTAAATGCTTTCACCACCAAGAAAAGAGGGGAAAAAAGTGATTATGTGTGGTGCTAGATATGTTAATTGGCTTGATAGTGGTGATTATTTCACAATGTATATCAAAACATCAAGTTGTCCACCTTAACTGTGTACCCTTTATTTACCAATTATACTCAATAAAGCTAGAAAAAAACATCTAATAAAGAAGAGGCAGTCTGGTTTCTATAGTGATCATGCTTTGCTAATCTGTATTTTTTTGGAGAGGGAATTAACAGAGAGCCAGCAACTGTATTAACTGAGAGTTAACAGCCTTTCAAATGACTGATGAATTCCTAGACCAAGAGTGTTCAAAAACTGAGTTTGCTTTGTATTTAGAAGAACTACTTTTATCTCAGAGAAAATGGACAGGTAGAAATAAAGAATATGACTAAATCGATGTTATTATGAAAAAGGATTTGAATCTTGGTTACTCTTCAATCATTAGTATTATCTAACATTTTAGAAATTATACAAGGAGAAAAGAGGGTGTAGGCGGCACCTGTAGCTCAGTGGGTAGGACGCCGGCCATATACACCAAAGCTGGCATGTTTCAACCCAGCCTGGGCCACCTAAAACAACAATGACAACTGTAACAAAAAAAATAGCCAGGCATTGTGGTGGGTGCCTGTAGTCCCAACTCCTTGGGAGGCTGAGGCAAGACAATTGTTTAAACCCAAGAGTTTGAGGTTGCTGTGAGCTGTGACGCCACAGCACTCTACCCAAGGCGACACCTTGAGACTCTGTCTCCAAAAAAAAAAAAAAGAAAGAAAGAAAAAAAATAAAGAGGGTGTAGTAAATATTTGAAGTATGCCACTCTGGAGTATTAGTATATTAAACAAAGTAGCTAGCATAAACGGCAGGAAGATTTCATAGAGTCCTATAAGTAGAAGAAAGGGTTAAGTGGTGAGCTGCTTATCAATAAGTGTAAGGTATGACACTAATCCACACAGTGGCTTCTGAACCATGACATCACTTACATGAACTAGAGTCTTCTTTTTTCTCAATACTATAAGCAAAGAGAACTGGAGTCCTAAAGGAGGTAATCGTAAGTGAAAGCAAAATCAAACCCTCACACCCTCATTTTAAACATAGTAGATAATAAATAAATCTTATATCCTGAGAGATAGTATAAGCCAAAGGTACAAATATGTTAAAACCTAGCAAATACATAATTTTTTCTCTTTTGTAATCTTTCCCTCTTCCCAGGTGAGCAATAGTCCTGAACCTGTGAAGGCAGTAGAACAGGAGGTGAGAATGGTGTTTCACAACATACTGCATTAAGTAAACAACAGTGATTCTCTATTGGTTTACTAAGTCAACTGCTATTCTCAAGACATCAGTTGCTCATTTTGGGAGACTCTTGATGTTATTCACTTAAATAGAAAATTATTTCCTCTGCAGTGTTTGCCAGGGCTTTACTGTAATCTGTAATTTACTCTTACTCCAAAGTAAGCATTTTGAAATGAAGGAGAGAAAATACAAGTAAGTCCTGTGGAAATTCAGAATGTTGCCCTTTATCTAGCTCTAGGTAAGATAACTGGTTTACTTGGCTCAACCACCTTCCACCAGGCGGAGTGTATGTAGATATCCTCAGAGACAGCCTCGTGTGTCAGTTTGCCATGCACTGCTTCCCTAGTTTAATACATATTTCTTCAGTTGCAGTCAGGCTCTATTCAGTCAGTATCTATTAGTAGCCTGCTACACATTAGGCTTGTTGTGCTATGCACTGGGGATAAAAAAAATAAGTAAAACTTTTTCCTGCCCCCTAGATCAAGGGTTGACCTGGATCCATGGAAGCTCTCCAGCACTGACAGTGAAACAATGTCTTCTTCCTTCAGAAATGTTAGGACATTCATACCTTTCCTTTAATAATCTGAATGCTCCCAAACCTACCATACTGTGTGTTATATAGGTTTATTTTGCCTAAATGTCAGTCTAGAGTTAGGGTTTTCAGTGTTTCTTTTTGGTCACAGACTCCTCTAGGAATCAAATTATTTGAAACTCTCTAGAAAAACACATGTACACATAGAATTTTGAGACTCTATTATGCCACCAAATTGTAAATCAGAAGAATTTAAGTATTGCTGCTTTTGAAATTTCTTTTACTTAGGGAAAAAGAAATTGAAAACATAAAATTGTAAAGTAATGCATGTTATATAGAGGGGAGTTGTATATTGGCCTAGTTCCATGTTTGTGATTTTTTATTTTCATTGGCTTAAAACCTTCAAGTCTAAAAGACAGATAAATTTATGTAACTAGAGCTGCTTGTCCCTTTACTTATTTCAAATAAAGTTAGGCATGCTACTCAGGAAAACACTACATTGGAATATGTAGTTTTTGGAGGTTGTCCTTAATGGATAATTTATTTTCTGTGGTTGTGAACAGTTTATAGTCTTTTAGAAAATAAATATTTATAGTGCAATGCCAGATAGCACGTGACATTTATATTCTGTTTAGCACTAAGTACATGATACATTTGATGAATAGAACAATTGAAAATATTTTGCACAGCTTGTAGGCTTTTAGCTTGCTATCTAAACCAGAAATAAAATGGCACAGAGACCAGATTGCTTTTACCCAGTGTCTCAAGTGAAACTAAAAGTAATGACACTTACTTTGTGCGTGTGTGGTAAAACACATATTTATTCTCTTAATCATTTCTAAGTATGTGGTTTAGTGGTGTTGTGTTGATATTATTATAAAAGAGATTGTCTGGACGTTCTATATTATAAATCTAGAACTGTATACCCATTAAATAATAAGTTCCCTTTCTACCCTAACCCCAGCTCCTAGAGACTCCCATTTACTTTCTGTTTCTATGAATTGGACCTGACATATTAGATACCTCATATGAGCAGAATCATGTAGCATTTACCTTTTTGAGATTGGCTTATATCATTTAGCATAATATCATTAAGGTTCATCCATATTATAGCATGCAACAGGATTTCCATCTCTTTTAAGGCTGAATAATATTCCACTGTATGTATATATATACCACTATATGTATTATCTACTTACCTGTTGGTGGACATTTGGATTTTTTCTGCCTCGTGGCTATTGTGCATAATGCTTTTATTAAAGGGCTATACAAATATATCTTTGAGGCCATACTTTCACTTTTAGATATATACCCAGAAGTTAGATTGCTAAGATTGCTGAATGATATGGTAATTTTTTGTTTTTTATTTTGAGACAGAATCTCACCTTGGTCACCCAGACTAGAGTGCAGTGGCATGATCATAGCTCACAGCAACCTCAAACCCCTGGATTCAAGTGATCCTCCTGCCTCAGCCTTCCAAGTAGCTGGGACTATAAGTGCATGCTAAAAAATTTTCTTTGTTTCTTTTTTTTTCCCACCAAAATTTTCTTCCTTTCTTTTTTTTTTTTTTGGAGACACGGTTTCACTGGGTTGCCCTCGGTAGAGTTCTGTGACTCTCAGCTCATAGCAACCTCAAACTCTTGGGCTTAAGCGATTCTCTTACCTCTGCCTCCCAAATAGCTGGGACTACAGGTGCCCACCCCAACACTCAGCTATTTTTTGGTTGCAGTTGTCATTGTTGTTTAGCAGGCCTGGGCCGAGTTCAGACCCTCCTGCCTTGATGTATGTCACCAGCACCCTAACCAGTAAGCTATGGGCTCCAAGCCATAATTTTTCTGTTTTTAGTAGAGGGTT
This sequence comes from Otolemur garnettii, assembly GCF_000181295.1. Taxonomy (NCBI): domain Eukaryota; kingdom Metazoa; phylum Chordata; class Mammalia; order Primates; family Galagidae; genus Otolemur; species Otolemur garnettii. Next base: position 310,730 of record NW_003852557.1, on the reverse strand, counting down.
TCAGTCTTGATTGGACTGGTCTCAAACTCTTGGCCTCAAGCAGTCCTGCTTTAGCCTCCCAGAGTGCTAGGATTGTAGGTGTGAACCCCTGCACTGGGCAGGTAGTTCTATTTTTAATTTTAAGCCCCTCTTTACTGTTGTCCAGACCAGTTGCATCATTTTACAGTCCTACCAGCAGTACATAAGGGTATTGATTTCTTAACTTCCTCACCTACATTTTTATTTTCTATTTTGAGATTTTTTTTCTTTTTTGTAGATAATCTCAACCTGTCGCCCTTGGTAGAGTGCCATGGCGACATAGCTCATGGCAACCTCCAACTTGGGTTCAAGTGATCCTCTTGCTTCAGTTTTAGTAGAGACGGGGTCTCACTTTTGCTCAGGCTGGTCTCGAACTCATGAGCTCAAGCGATTCACCTACCTTGGCCTCCTAGAGTTCTAGGATTACAGGCATGAGCCACCGCCCCCCTATTTTGATTTTTTTTTCCAAAAATAGTAGCCATCTTAATGGGGGTAAGGTGATATTTCATTGTGGTTTTGATTTTAATTTTTCTGATGGCCATTTGTGTGTTATCTTTTTTGTGTGTGTGTGTACAAAAGGTCTTTATTGGTGGGAGGGAGGCTGCAGTTCAGCACCAAGGAGGAGAGAAAAGGGGAGAGAAAAGAGGAGAGTGAGGAGAGAGAGCCATTTGTGTGTTATCTTTGAATTACGTCTCTTCCTTTAAAGCACAACTCAAACATGCACAGGTATGGTTTTATAGTCACAGTACTACACTTCCAAATCAGGTCCTTGCTTTGCATGGATGTTCTCCAGTGACATGCACAGCCAATAATGTGACTGTTTCTTAAAGACTCTGAAGAAGAAAATGGGGTTACAAAGTAAGTAAGTTTATCAGAAAGAAAATTGACAACTGCGTAAGTCTTCGTTTTTGGCACCATTCGTGCCAGTGAAAAAAAATCTTTTTTTTTTTTTTTTTTTGAGACAGAGTCCTACTATGTCATCCTCGGTAGAGTGCTGTGGCGTCTCAGCTCACAGCAACCTCAAACTCTTGGACTTAAGCGATTCTCTTGCCTCAGCCTCCCAAGTAGCTGGGACTACAGGTGCCCACCACAATGCCTGGCTATATTTTGGTTGTAGTTGTCATTGTTGTTTGGCAGGCCTGGGCTGGATTCAGACCTGCCAGCTCCAGTGTATATGACTGGCGCCCTAGCCGCTGAGCTACAGGTGCTGAGCCTGGAAAAGATATCTTCATGATGTTAGACATTAGGATTTGATAGGCTAGTCAGTGATCTTCAAATAGATCAGTGGTTCTTAACCTGTGGGTCACAACCCCTTTGTGACAATGAAAATACAACGCAGCATTAGGAAGGTTGAGAACCACTGAAATAGATAAAGTGGTATTTGCAGTCAAGATTGTAAGCCAAACCAGCACAACCTGTCATATAACCTGTAAAGTCTAACATAATATAAAGTGGAAATTCAGGCTCGGCACCAGTAGCTCAGGGGCTAGGGCGCAAGCCATATACACCAAAGTTAGTGGGTTTGAACCTGTCCTGGGCCAGCTAACCAACAATGACAACTGCAAAAAAAAAAAAACAAAAAAACAGCTGGGCATTGTGGCAGGCGCCTATAGTCCCAGCTACTTGGGAGGTTGAGGCAAGAGAAACACTTGAGCCCAAGAGTTTGAGGTTGCTGTGAGCTGTGATGCCATAGCATTCTACCCAGGGGTGACAAAATGAGACTCTGTCTCTAAAAAAAAGAAAAAGGAAATTCTTAGTCTCAAGAAGCCACAGATTAAATGTGTAATAATGGCATGTTTCTTCCTTGAATCTTTGTGAAGTAATTAATAATAAATGCTTCCAGTTTTCATTTAGGTCCTAGTAAGATTTTCTCTAGTTTTGTGTATACAATCATATGTCACTTAACAGAAGGATGTTCTGAGAAAATGCATTGCTAGGTGATTTTGTTGTTTTGCAAACTTCATAGGGTATATTTACATAAACCAAGATGGTATAGCTGTTATGCACTGGCTATCTGGTATGAGCAGTTGTTCCAGGGCTACAAACATGCACAGCATGTTACTGTTATAATTACTATGGGCAGTTAGAACACCATGCTAAGTGTTTTCTTCTGTAAACGTATCTAAGCATTAAAAAGGTATATAGTAAAAGGGCGGTGCCTGTGGCTCAGTGAGTAAGGTGCCGGCCCCATATACTGAAGGTGGCCGGTTCAAGCCTGGCCCTGGCCAAACTGCAACAAAAAATGGCTGGGTGTTGTGGCCGGGTGCCTCTGGTCCCAGCTACTCGGGAGGCTGAGGCAAGAGAATCGCCTAAATCCAGGAGTTGGAGGTTGCTGTGAGCTGTGACACTTCGGCACTCTACCAAGGGTGACAAAGTAAGACTCTGTCTCTTAAAACAAAAAAAAAGGTATAGTAAAAATACAGTATAAAAGTATACCTGTGTGGGGCACTTACAACGCATGGAGCTTGCAGGACTGGCAGTTGCTCTGGTCAGCGAGTGAGTGGTGAGCAAATGTGAAGGCCTGGGACATCACTGTGTATTACTATAGGTTTTATATCTAAACACACTACATTGAGTTTATAAAACATTTTTCATCAACAATAAATTAACCTTAACCTACTGGAACTTTTTACTCTATAAACTTTTAAAATTTTCTTAAACTTTTCAACTCTTTTGTAATAACTCTTAGCTTATTAAAACACAAACACATAGTACATTTATACAAAGGCTTTTTTTCCTTTTCGGGGCTAATTTTTCTTTATGAGCTTTTTTCTATTTAAATTTTTTTTTTATTTTATGTTTTGCCTTTTAAAGTTTTCTGTTGAAAACTGAGACACACACACACACACACACACACACACACATACACTCTCACTCTCACTCTGGCCTGGGCCCAAATAGGGTTTGGATGATCATCTTGTCTTACCTAAAGGTCTTCAAGGGCCTCTTTGCCTACCTGCCCTGGCAATGGCAAATATATCCTGCTTTGTAAGCTTTCTTACTCTGTAAGCCTAGCTTTCTGTTCCTCAATAAACTTTGTTACATGCTTGCCTTAAAAAAAAAAAAGAAGAGGAAGAAGAAAGAAAGAAAAATCTTCAGGCAGTAACCCATATAGAGCTGTGATGACAATGTCTTTTTTTGGAATACCTCCTTATGAACTTGGCTGAGGCTGTGGTATAGTTAACTTTTTTTTTTAATGAGTAGAAGGAAGACATTCCAAGTAACAGTAGAAAGTACAGTCAATACGTGCACCATTAACATAGTTGTTACTATCATTACCAAGTGACTGTGCCCTGTGCATCATTGTATATGCTCCACTTTTACATGCCTGGCTGTGCTCTAGGCTTACTTACATCATCACAAACATGTGAATAATGCATTGTGCCATGATATTAAGATGGAAAGCATCATTAGGCAGTAGGAATTTTTCAACTCCATTGTAATCTCAGGGGACCACCATCAGATATGAAGTCCATTGTTGGACCAAAACTTTGTTATGCCGCACATGATTGTACTATCTTATGAGGGTACTTTTTACCAAAAATAATACATTTTCTTTTAACAGGTTGATATTTAAGCTTCATTCCATCTTTAGTGGGAGGCAGTTAGTCAGATATAAGAATATTGTGCCTCCAATCAAATGCTGTGGTAGACTTCCCATGTAAGTGCTTTTTTGCCAGTCTTAGGAACATTATGTCACCACTGCCTGGAAGACCGAGAGAAATACTTCCTTTTTCTTTGAGACAGAGTCTCATTTTGTCACCCTTGGTAGAGTGCTGTGGCGGCATAGCTCACAGCAACCTCAAACTCTTGGGCTTCAAGTGATTCTCTTGCCTCAGCCTCCCAAGTAACTGGGACTACAGGTGCCTGCCCCAATGCCTGGCTATTTTTAGAGATGGGGGCTTGCTCTGGCTCAGGCTGGTCTCAAACTCCCTGAGCTCAGACAATCCACCGGCCTTGGCCTCCCCGAGTGCTGGGATTACAGACATGAGCCACTGTGCCTAGCCTTAAGGAAGAATATTTTTGAAAACTCTTCCCCTAAAATTCAGAGCTTTTCCCTCCTCAATTCTCAAGTACAACCCACACACTGAGCTATTTTAAAGAGTGTAAAATATTTTTATATAGTAAGTATAAAAGAGAAGAAAGTTACACATAAATAAATCTCCTGTTATTTGGATCATTTAGGACAAATTAAAACATCATTTTCTTCTAAGTAGATAATGATTTACCATTTCCTTATAGCTGGAAATCTTAGAATCTTTGAGTTTAAGTGCTATTTCTGGTTTAGATCCATTTCTCCCCTGGTTATTTTATTTCATGCTCCTAGATGTACAAATGATTTTGGGAGACGGGCTTGCCAGACCATATATATATATATATATATATATGTGTGTGTGTGTGTGTGTGTGTGTGTGTGTGTGTGTATATATAGTGATCACTTTGATTACTAAGTAACATATTTTTTAAAGCAAAAATAACCAGTCCTTCTGAGGCGGGGGAAGAGAATGATAAAGAGGAAGAAGAAATAATTTCTGTATTTAACTTTTAAGAGGAAAATGATAAGTCTGAGATAGCTCTCAAATTATTTATTTTTCAGTTGGTTCAAAGGCATATTTTCTCAATAAGGATGAACTTGATACTCTCTGGGGCTTTCTGAATCCACATTCTTTATTTTATTTTATTTTGGCGGCCGGGGACAAAGTCTTACTATGTCACCCTCGGTAGAGTGCCATAACACAGCTCACAGCAACCTCAAACTCTTGGGCTTAAGCAATTGTCTTGCCTCAGCCTCCCAAGTAGCTAGGACTACAGGCACCTGCCACCATGCCTGGCTATTTTTTGGTTGTAGTTGTCATTGTTGTTTGGCAGGCCCAGGCTGGGTTTGAACCTGCCAGCTCAGGTATATGTGGCTGGCACCCTAGCTGCTGAGCTATAAGTGCTGAGCCTGAATCCATAGTCGGGTTTAAGTGTTTTCATCAACATTGTCAGGGAGATAGACAGCTTAATTAATTAATTGATTAATTAACTTAATTACAAGACAGGGTTTCACTCTGTTGCCCAGGCTGGAATATAGTAGCCTGATCATAGCTCACTGTAACCTTGAATTCTAGGCCCAAGCAATCCACCACCCCCGGCCTCAGCTGGGACTTACAGGCATGTGCCACCATGCCCGTCTTATTTTTTAATTTTTTGTAGAGACAAAATCTTCTTCTATTGCCCAAGCAATTTCCTTCAGCCTTGGCCTCCAAAAGTGCAGGAAATTCAGGTGTGAGCCACCATGTTCAACCTATTTTGTATTTTTAAATGTGTATTAAATTTCAAACCTTTGAAGAATGGGAAGTTATGTTTATGACAACATAAATATGAATAAGGTAGGCTGTTAAATTAATCACAATAATGTTGCTTCTTTGTGGTGCTCAGAGGGATTTGGAGCTATCTTCACTATAGGCCTCTTTGGTTCTGAAAATATTTCTCTGTTTTTCAACTCACCTCCAAAGAAGTTAATTTGCTGGACTTAGTAGACTTTTGTTAGATACTTCTGGGTTAGGTGCAGTTGCCAGCTCAAGAAAATAGTCAGCAATTTTATCTTTTAATTTTAAAGGAAGAGGTGATAAAGAATTAAATTATTTATTTCTATGGTTTGTCTTCCTTCTCGCTGGAAATCAGTCTCTCATGAGATGGAAACAAAAAGATAATTGGTCTCACAGCTTATGATTTTATTAGCATATGGCCAGTAGTGTAATTGAAATGAGAGATAATCAAAGTTATTTCTTTCTTTTTTTTTTTTTAAGAGATGGGATCTGTCTGGCTCTATCACCCAGGCTGGAATATAGTCCTGTGATGATAGCTCACTGCAACCTCAAGTTCTTCGGCTCAGGGGATCTTCCCGAGTAGCTGGGACTACAGGCATATGGCACCACACCCAGCTAATATTTTTATTTTTTGTAGAGATAGGTCTCACTATGTTGTCTGTGCTATTCTTGAACCCCTTGCTTCAAGAGATCTTTATCCCTTGGCCTTGTAAAGTGCAAGCATTGTAGGCATGGTCCACTGTGCTCAACCAATTAAAGTTATCTTAAACTCAAGCCAGTAATAAATGGGTAGCTCCCGATTCATAAATAGTACAAATAGTTTTTTCTCAAAGCTTTCTCTCAAAATGAAAGATAATTTTATCTAGCTATACTAATTCAAATTTTGTTTACAATTTATTTACTTTTTGTCTTATAAAAGTAATACATGCCAGGTGGCACCCATGGGTCAGTGAGTAGGGCGCC
>NW_003852557.1:282204-303833 GCF_000181295.1 Otolemur garnettii | reverse complement strand
AAAAAAAAAAAAAAAAACTTTGAAACTATACTTCATATATCATTTTATATTCTATGTTTATATATTCTGGTATGTATATATATTTAATTGATTATAGTGTCTAAAACTTTTAATCTCCTGTGAAAAGTATTATGAATATTTTCCATCTCAGTAAATATCTTCTAAAACACAGTTTTTAATTACTGCATAATATTTTCTATACTACAGTTTACTTACTCTCTTATTTGGGGGCATTCAAGTTTTTATTTTTATTTATTTTTTGTGGTAAAGACTGCTTAACATGAGATCTACCTTTTTTTTTTTTTTGGCGACAGAACCTCAACTATTGCTAGGACTAGAGTGCAATGGCTCATGGCAACCTCAAACTCCTGGGCTCAAGTGATCCTCCTGCCTCAGCCTCCCAAGTAGCTGGGAGTATAGGTGCCTGCCAACATGCCCAACTGATTTTTTCTGTTTTGGGTAGAGATGGGGGTCTTGCTGTTGCTCAGGTTGGTCTCAAACTCCTGAGCTCAAGCAATCCTCCTGGCTGCCTTGGCCTCCCAAAGTGCTAGGATTATAGGAGTGAACTACTATTCCCCGTCAAGTTCTCTTTTCATAAGACCTAGGTCGGAAAGAGCCACCTCATTCTTGGTTGCCATTGGATAAGCAGTTTTAATTATTTTGGAGCTACAGACCCCTTTGCAAATCTGATAAAAGCTATAGATTCTTTTCCTAGAAAAATACACTTAGACAAAAATTTTTGCAATTTTGTAATTTCAGTCTGTTGGAAGCCTATCTGTAGACCCTAGAATGGTAATCAAATTTTAAGAGTACATACATCATATGGGTTGCTTGTTAAAATGCAGACTATTGATCTCATGGCCCAAGGTTTCCTCCCTTAAGTCTGCAGTTGGATTTAAAATACCTCCCCTCCTACCAACGTATTGGGTATATGGCATGCCTCCTGGGTACAGGACACAACTACAACAGGGACTTTACTAACAAATGCATACCTTGTAACCTGATTATTTATACCCTCATACTAATCTGAAATTTAAAAAAACAAAATAAATTTATGCATAAAAAATAAAGCCCCAAACTTGTGTTTCTACAAATATTTTTTTTTCTGTTCAGAAAATTTTCATATATGCCTGGAAAAATACGACTTACTTTCCCAATAGTCTATCTAAGAGAGATCATCTGTTAATTGATAATTCTTTATTACCTTTTTTAAAAAACAGAACTTTTTCTGGGCAAGTTTATTTCTTAACCCATTTTAGAATGAATTACTCAGTTAAAATTTTCTTCTTAATTATTTTTATTTGTAGGATGAACTTTCTGATGTTAGCCAAGGTGGATCTAAAGCTACCACTCCAGCATCAACAGCTAATTCAGATGTGGCAACTATTCCCACTGATACTCCCTTAAAAGAAGATAATGAAGGATTTGTGAAGGTTACAGATACACCAAATAAGTCAGAGATAAGCAAGCACATTGAAGTACAGGTAGCCCAAGAAACTAGAAACGTATCTACAGGTAAGTTACCCTAGTTCTTTACCTGGTAGCAAAGTATTTAGTAAACCGAGATGATATGGATATGAGACAATATATCTTTGGGGTGTTGCCTTTTTTATGTTTATAAAATAGTTAGATTCAGTCAGCCTTCCATACCCATGGGTTCTGCTTCACGGATTCAACCAATCCCATGTTGAAAATACTCAAAAAAGGCCAGCGCCTGTGCCTCAGTGAGTAGGGTGCTGGCTCCACATACCGAGGGTGGCGGGTTCAAGCCCAGCCCCGGCCAAACTGCAACAAAAAATAGCCGGGCGTTGTGGCGGGCCCCTGTAGTCCCAGCTACTTGGGAGGCTGAGGCAAGAGAATCGCCTAAGCCCAAGACCTGGAGGTTGCTGTGAGCTTTGACTCCACAGCACTCTATCAAGGGCGACAAAGTAAGACTCTTTCACTCGAAAAAATAAAATGGTTGTATCTGTGTTGAACATGTACATATTTGTGGAGGATCTTATTCCCTGAACATTACAATATAACAATCCCATAGCATTTACATTATTTTAGATTTTAAAGTAATCTAGAGATGATTTAAAGTGCTTAAAAGGTTGTGTGTAGGTTGCATGCAAATACCACACCATTTTATATAAGGGACCCATGCATGGAGGACTTTGATAAAGTGGGGGATCCTGAAACCAACCCCCTCAGGTTACAAAGGGACACTGTAAGTGATTGTATTCAATTATAAATAAGCTTAAAAGAGGTAATGATTAAATAAATCAAGCCTTGGAGACTAAAATGTTAGGGGCTAGGAGGGCAGAGAGCCTAAAAGGCAGAAGAAAAATTGTTTTCTGTCCCCTACCTTAGTTTATTGTCTTTGTCTTTTGTTTTTTTGTCCCCCATTCTTTAAATAGAAATGAAAGCAGGGTCTTGAATAGACTGCATTGTATATCCCAAAAACACCAATAACAACTTTCCTTGGTTGCTTATTAATTTCTGATACTGTTAACTGAATATATGACATATTGTCTAATACCTTGGTTCCTAGAAACCACTCTATTCCCCCCCTCCTTTTTTTTTGTATGTTCAAATACTATCTCTACAACTGTAAAAGCAGCACTCTAGGAGGTCAAGGTGGGTAGATTGCTTTATTAGCTCATGGGTTTGAGACCAACCCAAGCAAGAGTGAGACCTCTAAAAAATAGCAGAGCATTGTGGCAGGTGCCCATAGTCCCAGCTATTTGCAAGGCTGAGGCAAGAAAATCACTTCAACCCAAGAGTTTGAGGTTGCTGTGAGCTATGACGTTACAGCACCTACAGAGGTTAACAAAGTGAGACTGTCTCAAAAAAAATTGTAAAAGCAACAAGATTTTCATGTTAAGGGCACTATATAATATATTTATTTATTATTTATTTAATCATGTCCTTTCCTTAGGCAATGCTGAAAATGAAGAGAAGTCAGAAGTTCAAGCAATCATTGAATCCACTCCTGAGTTGGATATGGACAAAGATCTCAGTGGATATAAAGGTTCAAGGTACTGTAAATGTCAGATTAAGACATCTTATTTTCCTTTTCTCCACTCTCATGGACACTGTTCTCTGGTCTCTGACCGGACAAAATGAATTCAGATGTTCTGTTGAAGAAATGTTTGTATCTCAGTTTCTATTCTTGAAGCTGAACACGGCATTCTTGCAAAATGGTACCTTTGTTGCATAATGAACCAGTAGCATAAGTTGGAAGGATGTGTCTTAGTTCTGGGCTGCTATCAAAATACCTGAAACTGGGTAATTTATAAAGAGCAGAGATTGATTTTTTCAAATACAAGATCAAAGCACTGGCAGGTTCAATTGTTTGGTGAGGGCTGCTCTTTGTTTTCAAGCTGGTATCTTGTTGCTACTTCCTTCAGAGACGAGGAAGTTTATGTCTTCGTGTGGCAGGAGGGCAGGCAAGCCCTAAACTCTGGGGAAAGCCTCTTTGGAAGGGCCCTAGTCCCTTTGACAAGGGAGGAGTCTTTATGGCCTAGTCACCTTTATAGGCCCCAACTCTTAATACTATCACATTGGTAATACCTGAATTTTAGAGGTGACACATTCCGACTATAGCAGAGAAGGGAAAAGGATAACCAAGAGATATGCCATACTTTCTATAAGAAAAATAAATTTCTTGAGGAAACAGGCAGGAGTGAAGGAATAGCAATTTTATCAAACTTGGATCCTTCCCCCAGATCAGAAAGAAAATAATACATTTCTCCCTTCAGAACTGTAATGATCGGCTTGGCGCCTGTGGCTCAAGCGGCTAAGGCACCAGCCACATACGCCTAAGGTTGGGGATTCGAATCCCCAGCCCGGCCTGCCAAACAACAATGATGGCTGCAACCAAAAAATGGCCAGGCGTTGTGGCGTGCGCCTGTGGTCCCAGCTACTTGGGAGGCGGAGGCAGGAGACTCGCTTGAGCCCAGGAGTTGGAGGTTGCTATGAGCTGTGATGCCATGGCATTCTACCCAGGCTAGCTTGAGGCTCCATCTCAAAAAAAAAAAAAAAAGAACTGTAATGATCTCAGTATTGGAAAAAGTTAGCTTCATTTTAATATCATTTTTCATGGAAGGCTGTTTAATGTAGGACGAAAATCTTTATATCATGTTAATCAAGGTTATCTGAAACATATTGATGCACAAGAGTGTCAGCAGCTACTGACATTCTACTTTCTTCTGTAAATTTTATTCTTTAATTAATAATGACTGTAAGAATACATGGCATTTTTTGATGTCTGCTAAGGCTTGTGTAGTATGCTGTAATGGTTATGCATGGACCCTCGGGTAAGAAAGACTATGTGGGTTCAAATCGTACCTCAGATTTGAATGTTAGGTACTTTATTTATTTATTTTGAGACACAGTCTCACTTTGTCACCCTCAGTGGAGTGCTGTGGCAGTATAGCTCATAGCAACCTCAAACTCTTAGGCTCAAGTGATTCTCTTGCCTCAGCCTCCTAAGTAGCTGGGACTACAGGTGCCCCCCATAACGCCTGGCTAGTTTTAGAGATGAGGTCTTGCTCTTACTCAGGCTGGTCTGGAGCCTGTTAGCTCAGGTCAATCCACTCGCCTCAGTTTCCCAGAGATTCTTTGCTTCTCTTGCTCTTCCTTAGAGTAGTTTTGGGCTCCTGGCCTCAAGAAGTCCTCCTGCCTCAGCCCCTAAAGTGCTAGGATTACACTCAGGAGCCAGTGCACCCAGACCCTTTATTATTTATTTATTTAAAATGCAGAATGCAAAAAGTGAAAATTTGCTTCTTATTCACCCTTTTCTAAGCCTAGGAAATAGAGCTACTAATTAACAGTTTGTATACTTGTGTCATTCTGAACTTCTTTAAAAGTTTAAATTGTATTCTCCTTAGACTAATGCATGTCTGCAGTTTTCAGTGAGATGGTAATACAAAAAAATACCAAGGGTAGTGGGCCCTTGCCTCTGCTGCCTTCTCATTCCCACTCTTCAGAGGGAGGTAATCTCTTCTTAGCTTTGTCTTAAGCACTGTTTTGTCTTTAGATATCTAAATAACATGCTATGCTGCTCTTCTTTTATTCCACCCTTTCTCAGCTAGGGTTCTGTGAGAAAACTAAGTCCTAATGCCCGAAGGCATGCCTTGTATATAATATATACAATATATAATACGTAGCTATATTCCTGTGCGTGTAGATTGGTCCTAGGTCTGTATTGCCTTGGGAAAAGTGAGAAAATAGTCACTCAAATCATTTTCTGTGTACTGTAAATCAAATGAGGAACCCTGGTTGACAAAGGCTGAGACCTTTAGCTCTTTAGAAGGTGTGAAGGGACATTACTATCGGTTTTTCATCCTACCAATGTCATTATATCTTGATTTTGTTAAATTTAATATTGTCTATACCATTGTGACTGTGCAAATATTAATCACAGCTTAACCACAGAATAGACTATATTTCCTTGTACAATTTTGTGTTCTCTTGGAATTAGTAAACACCCTTGGTATGACTGAACCTAAAACCTGTCTGTTTCCTATGGCTCTCTCTCCTATGGCCTTCTGTTCCCATTCTCCAGTCTTGACTGTTGTCATCTTCACTCTGGTTCTGGACTGTGCCCTCACTATCATCCCGAGAATTCTCTCCACTTCTCTCCTCTGCTGTATCTTCTGTTTCCTGGATCCCACATCCCCCTCCTTCTTGATTTCTGCCTTTGCTGTGACAGAGCACATCTTTACTAGCTTTTTGAGCAAAAGGTGCATAAGAAGTAAATTTTTTGAGAACTGTGGAACTTGAATGTGACAAATGTCATGTGAAGACGTGTGATAGTTTGGCTAGATACAGAATTATGAGTTAGAAGACTTTTCAGAATTGTGAAGACATTGTTTAATTTGTCATAGTGAGTTCAAGCTGGTGCCATTTACTTCTTATTTATTTATATACGTGTATACCCTCTGGAAACTTTTAAGATCTTCACTTTCTACTCCTCTCCCTATTTTTTCTGTTTTAAAAATTCATGATGCTTTTCTTAAAAAAAGAAAATGAAAAAAAGAATTTAGACTGTAATTCCCTAAAAAAAAGAAAAAAATTCTTGGTGTAGGAGCCTTCTTTTATATCTTCTTATAGGAAGCAAGTCTTTCATCTGAAAATTAGTTTTCCCAGTTCTAAGCAATTCTCTTTCTCCCTATTTTAGTTTGTTCTACTGTTAGTCTGGAACTCCTCGGTATATATTGAAAACCCTGGACTGATCCTCATAATTTTTTTCTCCCTCTTTTTCATCTCTTTTATTTGGTTTTAATTTCTGGCAGATTTCCTTACATCCTCACTGATTTGTTTTCTAAGTTTTTTCTTTTTCTTGATTGGTTTAGTATCATCCTGCTGTTCTTTTATGGATACAACATTTATTCCTGAAAAAATTAAGGTTTGTGTCTGTTGTTTGTTGCTGCTGCTGCATTGTCTCCTTTTGTTCTTAGTGCCTCTGTCATATCTTCTTTTGTTTTGGGCTCTTTACGATAGCGTCTTGGTGCTCTGTGTCTGTTTTCCACATACTTAGCTAAGTAATGCTGACTTAAATAAGGCTGATTCTCTGTTTCCTGCCTATAACATTTAAACATGGCTTCCATCACTGAAGGATCTGTGCTGAGAGAAGGGAGTCTCTCTTTCCTGGAGGATTGGATCTAGGGCCCCTCTCCAGCAGTCTTTATCCCACCCCCTCTGTTTCAAGTTCCCCTGGCATGCTGTCAGTTGCTAATCCCTTTAAGTCTTAGGCCTTGCAGGGATCTGGCAGCATTATGAACTCTTTGCTAATGCCTGATGGCTTTGATTTCAGCTGTCTCTGGTCTGTTAAATCGGTTTCTACATCTGTTTTCCATGTTAGAGAATTTCATTCATATTTCATCTGTAATTTCTTTTTTCTTTCTTTTTTTTTTGAGACAGAGTCTTAGTATGTCGCCTTCGGTAGGGTGTTGTGGCGTCACAGCTCACAGCAATCTCAAACCCTTGGGCTTAAGCGATTCTATTGCCCCAGGCTCCAAAGTAGCTGGGGCTACAGGTGCCTGCCACAACGCCCAGCTATATTTTTTGTTGCAGTTGTCATTACTGTAGAGTTGGCCCAGGCTGGGTTCAAACCCGCCAGCTTTGGTGCTTGTGGCTGGCGCCATAACCACTGTGCTATGGGCACTGAGCCTGCTGTAATTTCTTTTTTTTATTCCTACCTTTTAAATTTCTTAGCTTCTGCATTATTAGATGATAAATGACTATGTTTTAGTCTATAGTATTTAATTGGCAATCTTGTATAGTTTTTCTGTTACTGTAGCATTTAGGCATATACATACACATTTTCCAATTCCCTGCCATGCTGGTTTTTTTTTTAGGCCAGAGCTGGGTTTGAACCCACCACCTCCAGCATATGGGGCTGGTGCCCTACTCCCTTGAGCCACAGGTGCTGCCCCCATTTTTAGCTTTTGTATAATGAGTTATATGTAATTGCCTTCTTGTGGCAGCATAATTTTTTTTTTTGGAGACAGAGTCTCACTCAGTTGCCCTCAGTAGAGCGCTGTGGTGTCACAGCTCACAGCCACCTCAAACTGTTAGGCTTAAGTGATTCTCTTGCCTCAGCCTCCCATTCAGGGGATTTCAAGGATCCTCCACAACACCTGGCTATTTGTTTTGTTAGCGTTGTCAACAACATTGTTGTTTAGCAAGTCCAGGCCGGGTTTGAACCCACCAGCCCCAGTGTATGTGACCAGCACCCTCATCACTGAGCTACGGGAGCCGAGCCTTATGACAGCATTTTTGGAGGACTTTTTTTGTAGGCATAAAATTCTTGGCTACATAGGTATTTGCATTTTAAATCTTAGTAGATATTGTCAAATTGTTCTTTAAAAAATTATTCTTTAAGGAAAAATTAAAAAGCCATGCTAAGTTCTATCCGACAACGTAATAACATGGTAGTTAAGATGAAAGGTTCTGAAAGCAGATAGATGGCCTGGGTTTGAATCCTGCCTTTATCACTCATTTGCTGAATGATCTTGGCAAGCAGATTTCCTAACCTCTTAGTTTCCTCCTCATCTGTGAAATTAGGGTATTAGTAATACCTTCTTTGTAGAATAGTTGTGAGATTAAATGAGTAACCTATGGAAAACACCGAGAGTACAGTGCAAAGGAGCCACCCTTGTTGAGTTTGCTGGGATCTCATAAAAAAAACATGCTATAAGTTCTTCACCAGTTATCTCTGTGGAATTTATTGGGAGTTTCTTAGGAAATCTTTGAGAAATCTTTTAAAGTTATATTTTGTAGTAAGTATAAATTATAGTAGAACCTCTGTAGTAGACCACCTCCCTACATTGACTGCCTCCTTAAGGTGACATTATTTTCATAGACTGGGCATGTACCGTATGTATTATTAGTAGAGTAGGCCTAGTTCCTTATGTTGACCGCCTCAGTATGTTGACTAGTTTGTTTTAGGCCCTTTGGTGGTCAACTTACAGAGGTTCTACTGTATATAGGTAGGAAATTTCTATAATTACAGCTTAGCCCACTATATTATTTTTATACTGTCAAGAAGTCTTTGTAATTTGTTGATTTGGTTTTGTTGTTTTTGTTGCATAGCACTCCCACCAAAGGCATAGAGAACAAAGCTTTTGATCGCAATACAGAATCTCTCTTTGAAGAATTGTCATCAGCAGGCTCAGGCCTAATTGGAGATGTGGATGAAGGAGCAGATTTACTAGGTATGAAGTTCATCTCTAGAGGTTTCATACTATTGTTTTAAAAACAGATTTTAAAAATTATTTAATTGAAAATTTCTTAAAAGGTCCTCAGCTGCTCGGTGTTGAGTCCTTGGGTTATTGCCCTGTTAGGTAATTACTGGGAACATACTCTTTTGAGATCATGAAAGCTTTAAATGGAAGCACCTTCATATATGGATATGCCTAAAGTTGAATTGCATTACATTTGTATTTTGAATTGATAACAACACAATTAATTGAACTTCTGCTATAGTCCATGATGGATATCATACATAGGAACACAGTGATACATTTGCGTGTGTTTGTGCACATGTATATTGATGGATAGTTTTTGGCTTAAATAAATTTCATTGAATTCTGTTGACCTTAATTAAAAAATGATAATGCTTACTTTCTGAACTTTCACAGAGCATTATGTTTTAGCTCTATGAGAAATGTAATCATTTTGAAGTTTGTGCTGTTGATGAACACATGTTTTGAGAAGAATATGGCTTTTGGCTCTTTCCCTGTTTGGTTGATGACCTTTGCCAAATAGCTTAACCTTACCGGGCCTTAGTTTCCTTGTGTGTAAAATAAAGGACTTGTACTTTGGCTCAAGGGTCTGACAGACTGTGGCTCATGGGTCAAATCTACCTGATGTGTGTATATAAATAAATTTTTATTGGAACAGAGCCACCCTTGTTTGTTTGCTTATTGTTTATAGCTGCTTCTGCTCAACAACAGCAGAGTTGAATAGTTCTGCCAGTTTTTATGGCCCCCAAAGTCTAAAATATTTGCCATCTGGCCCTTTACTGGAAATAATTGCCAACACCCGCTCTAGGTGATTTCTGAAGTTCCTTTCAACAATAATTACATGATTCTGACTCATGTGAATTAGCTTTAGTATATCTTTCTTAAAACAAGATCTTACAGAATTTGAAAACTATATAGAATTTTAAATTTATGACTTTGGAATGGATACTGGGCTACAAAAATATTTCGTACCTACTGGTGTCATTATAGTACAGCCTACCTTCACTGTCATCAAAAGGTACTGTTTGTCAGTTCTTATGAATATAGAGTGGAGTGTCATTGCTTGCATTAAATTATGTTAAATGTATTTATTTACTTATTTATTTATTTGGAGCCAGAGTCTCACTCTGTCACCCATGGCATCATAGCTCACAGCAACCTTAAACTCTTGGACTCAAGTGATTCTCTTGCTTCAGATTCCCAAGTAGCTGGGACTACAGGCGCCCACCACAATGCCCAGCTATTTTTTTTTTTTGTTATTGCAGTTGCCATTGTTGTTTTAGCTGGCCCCAGGCTGGGTTTGAACCCACCACCCTAGGTATATGTGGCTGGTGCCCTGCTGACTATGGTACGGGCACCAGCCTGACTATTTTTTTGTTGTTGTTGTAGTTGTCATTTTTTTTTTCTTAATAGCAGGCCCGGGCCAGGTTTGAACCCACTAGCCCCCATGCATGTGGCTGGTGCCCCAACAACTGAGCTATGGGTGCTGAGCTCAACCTCATACTCTTGAGCTCAAGTGATCCCCTTGCCTCAGCCTCCCAAGTAGGTGGGATTATAAGTGCCTGACACAATGCCCTGCTATATTTTTAGAGATGGGGTCTTACTCTTACTCCACCTATCTCAGCATCCCTGAGTGCTAGGATTATAGGTGTGAGCCACCTCACCTGGCCTGAAATCCTATGTCTAAAAAAAATAATTAGTTGGGCAGATGCACCAATAGTTGGAGCTGCTCCAAAGGCAGGAGGATCATTTGAGCCCAGAAGTTCAAGGTTACAGTGAGCTGTGATCACACCATTGCACTCCACCCTGGGTGACAGTAAGATGTAAGATCATGTCTTGTCAGGAAAAAAAGAAAAAACTTATAGCCTCTTAAATCAAGTATTTTCTGAAAATGAAGCCTAATAGATTAAAGACAAAATTCTTATGCTTTGTTTTTGGTTTCCTTTCCACTTTGGAAATAAGAAACTATCTTAATAGCTTATTAAGAAACGATCTAAACTATCTTTTCTAATTCACATATTAGTTTATTTATTGCTAAAATATTCCAGATGAGAATATTTTAACACCTTAGGTTTAGTGACTTACATAATATGAATACTTTGGGTCAAAAATGGTAAATGAAGTTTCTAAGGAAACTTCTTATTCCTTCCTTGGCTTCTTTTCTGTGCAATGCAGTGATAGCAATTGAGGTAATACTCACTAAATAGAATGTAGTTAAGCTAACAAATTGTTCCCTAAGATTCCTTAATTGCCCTTGGGTTGATAATAAGTACACAGTTCATGTTTTTCTTTTCTTTCTTTTTTTCTTTTTTTTTTTTTTGCAGTTTTTGGCCTGGGCTGGGTTTGAACCTGCCACCTCCAGCTTAGGGGCCCAGCGTCATACTCCTTTGAGCCACAGGCGCCGTCCCACAGTTCATTTCTAATTACTGTATTATTATAAAACTTTCTCTTGTTGCAAGGATAGAACTTTCTTTTAATCATTTTGTACAGACTCAGTGCTTAGATTAATTTTTTCTGATTAATTTTTCTGTCTCAACATTTGTCCTTTATCTTGACCCTATGGCCACATTCTAGAACTTGGAAGTAATACATTCAGATAGCCTACTCTTGGCTAGGTGCCTCACAGCCTGTAATCCTAGCACTCTAGGAGGCCGCAGCAAGAGAAGCCCTTAAGCTCAGGAGTTCAAGACCAGCCTGAGCAAGAATGAGACCCTGGTCTCTACTAAAAATAGACAAATTAGCCAGGCATGGTAGTGAGCACCTGTAGTCTTAGCTACTATGAAAGCTGAGGCCGGAGGATCTCTTGAACACAGGAGTTTGAGTTTGCAGTGAATCAAGTTGACACCACAGTACTCTAGCCTGGGACAACAGAGTGAAACTCTGTCTCAAAAAAGAAAAAAGAAAAAAGGAAAGAAAAATCTACTCTTGAGATTTTCTTTCCCTCTATTATTTCATTTATTTTTTAAATTTCAGTGTCTCTATTAACTTTCTTCTATTATCATTTAAATATATATATTTTTTTCCATTTAAAAATAAATATTGCCCTCCCCCGACCCCCTATCCTCACTGCCTACTACCTGTCTCTCACTGATAACACCTCCCATTTCTAATCAGGTTTGTATGCAACAATATTTTTTATATGTGAGACAGGGTCTTAGCTATATTGGCCAGGCCAGTGTCAAACTCCTGGCCTCAAGTGATCCTCTTGCCTCAGCCTCAGAGTAGCTGGGACTGTATGCAACAGTGTTATGAAGTGTCTGTTATGTGCCATCAGTGAACAAAGCAGACTCCTTGAAAATGTTGAAAGTGTGACTTCTTTAACTGGCGGGACTTTGCCAGTCCCATGTGCATCCCTCATCCTACTACAGTCTGGCATTCTCCCCCATACTCACCTTGCCGTGTCCAGTGGTTCCTTCTCAGTTATTTCACATGACTTCTCAATAGCATTTGTCTTTGAAACTCTTTGCTGGGTTTCTGTGACAGTACACTTGCCTGCATTTTTTCTTACCCCTGAATCTTCCTTTCTGTCAGCTGAACAGGATCTGCATCCTCTATTCCTATCCTAGGCATGCCTCTTTGTTTTGGATATCATACTCGCTCTCCTTGTTTCTTGGTTTTCATGGATAACTACTCCCTTGTTTTTATCTCCACTCCACATCTTTTGCTAGAATCCTTGACTATTATTTCCAAACTGCCAACTAGATACCCCTAAGTTGATTTCTAGGGCCTTCTATTTGACATGCCCAAAGCTTAGTTGATCATCTTTATTGTCCTGTCCCGCAGAGCTGCTCTCGCACTGCTAGTAATATCTCAGTGAATGAGTAGCCTCCCTGTCCACTCCATTTTCCATGGTAGACCTCATACCCTTCCCTCACACTCACAACCAGTCACCACAGCATGTTTGTTTCCTCTCCCAAATGTATATCTATTTTTCTTGCCTCTGCTTAATGTATATCTGTTTTTCTTGCCTCTATATAAATGATACATCCTCCAGGAATTCTGCTTTGATCCTCTAATTAAAGCTCAGTCTCCCCTGAAAGTATTCCCATGGCATTGCATTTTATTATGTCACTCTTGATACTTGACTGCCAGTTTTTTGTACCTGTCTGCCTGCATAGACAGTAAGTTCAGTGTGATCATGACAACTATGTCCTTTGCTCACTGCTGCATCTTTTAGCACAGTGAAAAGTATTGCTAAATAATTTCCCAATAGCTCTGATTCACCTCTAAATCTGTGATTCTTCACTTTTGGTATTAAAAATCCTTTATAAGAGAATTTGTAAGAGAGCAATGTACCTTTGGGAAAATGCTCGCACAGAAGTAGAGTGGTGCATGCGTTCTCAAAGGATTCCCAGAGACCCCTGAAGCTTATCTATGGAATTTGCTTGAGAATTGATATTAAAATCCAAATGAGACTTCTACACTTTTCAAAATTCCCAGGGAAGGGTTTTTGTTTGTTTTTAGTAGGTAGCTTTTCCAAATATATTAGTTCTAAGTCTATGATGGGCTTAAGTCTTGAGTAGAAATGAGGCCACTTCAAATCATATTTTTTTAATGAGTTGTAATGAGTTTGTTTTTATTGGTACTTTCCAGAACAAACATTTTGGGTAATTCTATTGATTGGATTTTTAGAGAACTCGTCAATGAATTTATAAATTTAATGTAAACTTTAGAAACTATACTATAGGATATGTTTCTCATATAGTACATATTTTAGTTTTTTCCTATTTATGATATTTATACTTTATTGTTTTTAGTTAATGGATTCTCTACATCTTTTCAGTTTCTTTGTCTCTTCTCTCATTTTAAGATAAATAAGTTTAGCTCTTGCTTTCTGAAAATAATTTAATTGAGATTCTCATTCATTTCTCTCTTGGGCTGCTTACCTAGGGGAATATTCTGGTGTGTATGCTTTTGAATACTTTAATGTTACTGCTTTTTAAGCTAGGTGTTTTTGGCTGCTGTTCTCATTTAATGCTTTCTCATCATTTTTTTCTGCTCAACTATTTTTTTTTTGCCCTACATATATTTTCAGCTTTTATGATCATCTAAATGCTTGAGAATTTATTGCAAACATAGTTATTATGTAAACTATTTTCAGCTAGTCTGAACTCTATTTCTTCTATTTCTATAACTTTATTAAAAAGTCAACATTAGTGTTCAAAGCAACTATCTTGCCAAAAATCTTTTTAGAGTTAGAATTGTTACATCTTTTTAGTTTTTTAATTTGTGGAGAATATTTAGACTACTCAATAAGCTGCTATTTCTTTCTGATTAATAATTCTTCCTGGAAGATGTACCCTGGTCTTTGAGAATATTTGAGAAAATTATAATACAGACAAAAGTCCATATGTGAACACTAAAGTTGTATTATTCTTAGGTTGGTTTTATTTGTTTTAAATAATTTTTAGATCATTTGGAATATAACCTTTTTAAAAATAAGGGGCATGTTAACGCCTTAGCTTCAGGTAGTTTTCTTCAGAAATATTTCCTTCCTGATTACCTGGGTTATGAACATTACTTCTCCCATTATATGTGATGTTCCAACAGTAGCTCACAATTTCTTGGGATGAGGGAATGGTGGGGTTTTCTGTTTTGTTTGGGGGGTGATATTTCCTAGTATGTTATTTCCTTTCTTCAGTTTTGTATGAGAATTAAAGTAGCTTTCTTCTCTCTAGAGACCATTCCATTAGATTTTGCATTGAATGCTCTCCATCCCTATGCTATAGTACTTAGTAAAATATTAGTCATGGTTTCAAAGAGTAACAACTAAACATTTCATAAGTGGCACTTTGAAGGAAAGTTTGTATTATTGACTTTGTTTCAGTCCAATTACACTCTATTTTGTTGTGAGAAAACAAAATAGGTATATCCAAGAACATCCTTATGAATGAAGGAAGTCATCTTTGTTTCTGTCTTTTATACATCATTATGCATTAAATCATAACATTGTGGTTCCAGATGTTTTTCATGTCATGCATAAAACTTTATAGATGAATGATCTGTTTTCATGCTGTTTCTTACATAAAACATTTCTTGTTCTTTGTTTTTGCTTTACATGGAATGCATGGGCTTTAAGACCATAATTTCTTTGGTAAGGTTTCATCTGCCTTGGGGTTCTGTCTTTCTTTGACCTTGTTTCTGCCTATTCTCTATTAATAAGATCTAAATATTTAGGCAAAAGTCTACAATGTCAACTGTGATCTGTAAACAATTCATAACCCATAGTAATGTTATTCTTTATTTTCTCTAAGTAATCCTAGAATATTGTTATAATATTTGACAGAAAAGTCTTGATCCTTTTGAAATACAATCTATGAGAAATAAAATGTGGACTAACAGATACAAAGAGAATTGGCCAACAAAGTCTTTGGCTTTGTTTTGTGATGCATAATTATCTATAATTTTATAGTCCATCAAAGTAGATAATGTCAAATGAAATTACAGATAAGATTATTAAAGGACAGATGAAAGTTTTAAAATAAAATGTGTGACTACTATAGCTTATTATATTATAAATACATGTAATTTTTAATTAATGTATTTTCAGAACCTTTATTCTTTTTCTTTTGATAGGAATGGGTCGTGAAGTTGAAAATCTTATATTAGAAAATACGCAGCTATTGGAAACCAAGTAAGTTTTGTGAAATTTTCAAAATGAACAAAAGATACAGAATTTCCTTCTTGTCCAAGTCAATGGCACTTCATTACTTTCACACAGTGCTTTGCAGTTCTTCATCCCCCTTCCCTGCATGTGTTTACAGATATACACCCCCCCCACACACACACAAATAGGAAATAGGACCTGCATTGCCCTGTAAGGGTATGTGTCATTGCTCTGTTTTTTTGCAGACACATGCATAGATCTTCACCTTATTTCCACTCTACAGGTATCCATGTTTTTCTCTTAATCTTCTGGATTTGTCCTATACTTATTTTGCTCCCTTCTCTGAGATTTCTGCACAGATGTTTCTGTCTTTTATTTCTGCACAGATGTTTTGATTCATACCTGGCCTACTTCTTCAGAGCTAACCTCATAGCTACGTGCTCTTGGTGCAGTCTGGGGAGTCTTAGATCCACAAACACATTTAGTAGGATAGGTCCCCAGTAATGTGGAAAAAAAAGTATTGTGTCCCTTGGTCTATTTGCTGTGTCAGAGAAGCTTTGGAACATTTGTGTATATCCCAGACAGAATATAGCTATAATGAGGTCCTATGCCCACTGTACCCAGAGGAACTGGATTTTAGATTTTCTTTATCTTCACTGTAGACTGCTTAGACTTTTCAGTTTAAATTGTTTTCTCATTAATTATTTAAGGTAACATTAAGAAATAACTTTATTGATTATTATGGGTATTATCTTTTCAGAATTTACAATAGTAGCTTTATGAATGCAACTTCTTAAGGTTAATCTTACTTAATTCTGACATATTGTTTTTTATTTTATTTTATTTATTTTATTTATTTATTTATTTATTTTTTTTTTTTTTTGAGACAGAGCCTCAAGCTGTCCCCTGGGTAGAGTGCCATGGCATTACAGCTCACAGCAACTTCCAACTCCTGGGCTCAAGCGAGTCTCTTGCCTCTGCCTCCCAAGCAGCTGGGACCACAGGCGCCCGCCACAACGCCTGGCCATTTTTTGGTTGCAGCCATTATTGTTGTTTGGCGGGCCCGGGCTGGGGATTCGAACCCGCCACCTTAGGTGTACGTGGCTGGCGCCTTAGCCGGTTGAGCTATAGGCGCCGAGCCTATTTATTTTTTTTGAGGCAGAGTCTTGCTATGTCACCCTGGGTAGAGTGCAGTGGCATCACAGCTCACAGCAACCTCTAATTCTTGAGCTTAAGCAATTCTCTTGCCTAAGCCTCCCAAGTAGCTGGTCCTGCCATAGCACCCAGCTATGTTTTGGTTATAGTTGTCATTGTTGTTTGGCAGGCCCAGGCTGGATTGAACCCACCAGCTCTGGTATATGTGGCCATTGCACTAGGTGCTGAGCTACAGGTGCTGAGCCTGGACTTTTTATAAATCTGTCTTGCTTTATCCATTTATCCTTTGTTTGATAAGTGGGAGGATAAAAGCTTGGACCTTACTTGTTTTATGTTCTTTATTAACAAGCAACTCAGGTAGAATATCGTAAAGTGCAGTAGAACCTCCAACTTCCATAGTTGACCTCCTTCCTAAGTTGACCTAATTTGCATAGGCCAGACACGCACCACATGTATAATATAATAGGCCTAGGTCCTTATGTTGACTGCCTCTGTATATTGACCAGTGTGTTTAGTCACTGGGTGGTCAACATACAAAAGTTCTGCTGTATTCAGTTATTCAGCTTTATGATGATACCTTAGTCTACAAATGTATGATCTAGAAGATGAAAGTAATATTTATTTGTAATGATGCACTTGATAAATGTGTTTCTTAGAAATGCTTTGAATGTAGTGAAGAATGATTTGATAGCAAAAGTGGATGAACTGACCTGTGAGAAAGATGTGCTGCAAGGGGAATTGGAGGCCGTGAAACAAGCCAAACTGAAGCTAGAGGAAAAGAACAGAGAATTAGAGGAAGAGCTAAGGAGGTAAGTTTATACTATGTTGTTCTAAACCAGTGTCTTTGTCATTTTACCAGACAAGGTTACATGTGTAACTCTGAAAAAGAAGCCTTCAGCCCACACAAGTCTGGAAAGGCATGAGCTGCCTGGGAGAGAGTGAAGTGCCCTGGCTGATTACCTATGTTGTGAGCAGGCCCCTCCACTTACTAGTCTATTGTCTGAATATTGTCATTTCTTACTTCTGTCATGATGTGAAAAAGATTAGAGAACTGTTCAAATGTCTTTGTTTTGATCATAAGGAAATTAAGAACATTCATTAGTTTCTTTCATTCAGCTTTTTAATACCTGTTTTTTCCTGAAAATAGTGATAATATTCCATTAAATAAAGGCAGCTAAGTACCCTGTTTGGAAAAAGAAAAAGTAGTTGACCTACTCATTCATTTTTTTGAAAAGATGAACTCAGTTCAAATAATATGTTTTATTTTTTCCAGAGCTCGAGCAGAAGCTGAAGATGCAAGGCAAAAAGCAAAAGATGATGATGATGTAGGTTTACAATTCTGGACTTTTTTTTTAAATTTTACTACATTTTAATGTTTTGGGAAAATCTTGCTAAGTAAGCTTTGGATATAACATTATAAAAATTTTTAAAAGTCAGAACATGGGCTTGTATGTTTAAGTTCAAGGACCAGTTGGGATATTTAGCAGGTTTTTTTGTTGTTGTTATTGTTTGGTTTTAAATATTTTGATTTAGAAATATGAAAGCTTAATAAAAATTGTTTGATAATGTTAAACAGAAAAGTGAAGTCTAAAACTCTATACTAAAAAATAAAAATAAGAGAAAAACAAATAATACTTTGGTACTAGACCATTAGCCCATATTGTTGTCAACATACATAAATACAAAAGAATAGATATTAACTTCTTGTCAGTATTATTGGCAGTAATAATTGTCAATTATTGTCGGTTCTTTTGCTAGCTAGATTATCATTCTTATAACAGGTATTTGCAGGTCAAAGATGAGACTTGAGATTCTATAGGTATTTTCAATGTAATATTTGGTACCTACAAAAATATATGTAACATATGTAAGTTGTGGATAATAATAAGTTAACATGGGAACCTACCATCCAATCTAAGAACTAGAAAATTATCAAACATGGGCACCACTCTGTGTTTCTCCCTTCCAGGAGAAACCACTATCCTGTACTTTCATTTGCTTAACCTTAAAAAAGATTTTATTATGCGGCACATATGTATCTCTATAAAGTATGGCTTAGTTTTCATGTTCTCATGTTTCCTACTCTATTTGGTCTTAGAGACTTGATTCTTTTACCTAGTTGTGTGCTTCTGAGATTTCCTTATGCCATGGCCTATAGTGCTGTAGTTCTTTCATGGTCACTACTTTAAGATACCCCATCATATAGATATTCTATCATGTATCTTTTTCCTGTTAACGGATAGTGTGTCTTCAGCTTTCTACTATAACAAGCAATACTATTGTTACAAACATTATAGTACAAGTGTCCAGATGTGTCCAAGCAATAGTTTTCCCAGAGTGTTTACCTGTTAGTGGGATTGCTGTGTTGCAAACTCCAGATTCTTTACATTTGTTGTTCAGCTTTTATTTAGAGGAGAGGCCAGATTCTGCGGTAGGGGACCAGAAGAGGAAAGCTGCTGAAGGCTTAAGCAAAGCCTCTTTCTGTCTCAAGCCTTTTCAGCTTTGATCCCAAATGTACAGACTCCTATGTTGTATGTACATTCAACATAACAAAGTCTCTATAGTTAGACCCACTTTCTTCCTCAGGAAAGACTTTAGAGATCAGAAGCATAATAAAGTAGACTTGAGCATACCCTTTTGGATCTTACTCCTGGGCTTACTCCAAACTCACATCCTTTATTCTGAGAATAATTCTGGTTAGTACAGTTGTCTCCATCTTCTTGTATTTCTCTTGGGGTTTTAGCAACTTGTATAGTTGGATACCTTGGTAACAGGTATAAAGTCTACCCTTTATGCTGGCACTAGATGGTAGTTGGAAATGAATGAACTTATTTTGGTACTAACTTATAACTATTTTCTGAAAGACAGTTGTATAGAAAATGAATTTAAAATAGTGTTAGAGCAGGCCAGGCATGGTGGCTCACATCTGTAATCCTAGCACTCTGGGAGGCCAAGGCAGGTGGATTGCTTGAGTTCACAAGTTTTAGACAAGCCTGAGCAAAAGTGAGACCCTGTCTCTACTAAAAAAAATAGAGAAACTGAGGCAAGAGGATCTCTTGAGCCTGAGTTGGAGGTTGCTGTGAGCTGTGATGCCACAGCAACTCTACCCAGGGGGACAGCTTGAGACTCTGTCTCAAAAAAAAAAAAAAAAAAAAATAGGGTTAGAGTAGTATGTCCAAGTGGAACTTAAAAGAACGTATCTATGTAGATACCAGTTCAATTTTTTGGTTTTCACTCAGAATCTATTCTTTATAATTTCTTTTATTTTTATTTTTTTATTTTTACATATACATGTGATTATTGGGTTTTCACTTTTTGCCTTCACAGAATTAAAAAGGCTTAAAATTTAACAACAATCTTTTTTTTGGGGGGGGGGCAGTACATAGTCTCACTTTACCACCTTCGGCAGAGTGCTATGGTGTCACAGCTCACAGCAACCTCCAACTCCTGGGCTTAGGTGATTCTCTTGCCTCAACTTCCCGAGTAGCTGGGACTACAGGCACCCACCACAACGCCTGGCTATTTTTTTGTTGCAGTTTGGCTGGGGACAGGTTCAAACCCGCCACCCTTGGTATATGGGGCGGGTACCCTACCCACTAAGCACAGGCTCCGCCCATTGCTTTATATTTTCAAATGTGTTTACATTCAGAAATTAAATTGCCTACCTTTTGCCTTTTATCTTTTTAGGCATAAGTAATTACTTAAATCTCTTTGTCAATTTTGTTTTTATGAGGCCATTTTTCTTATTTTTAGTAACTTTTTTAATGTTTTAAATTTTGAAACATTAAGGGGGATACTAATGTTTTTGTGGATAGCTTTAATAATGCCTTAGTTGGGGCTGTTAATGTGCTCATCACCCAAATAGTGTTCATTGTGCCTGTTAGCTAGGTTTTTATACCTTCTCCCTACCTCCTTATTGATTTCCTATAAGGCTATTTTTCTTTAGGTGCTTTTTTAGATTCGTAATTAAAGAATATATAAAAGCTAAAAGATTTTGCTTAAGGCTGAGATTGATACCAAAACATATGTAAGCTCCCAGAGTAATCTGTCATTTTCTTGTCATTATAGAGTGATATTCCCACAGCCCAGAGGAAACGGTTTACTAGAGTAGAAATGGCCCGTGTTCTTATGGAGAGAAACCAGTATAAAGAAAGATTGATGGAGCTTCAAGAAGCTGTTCGATGGACAGAGATGATTCGGTTTGTATGAAAAGTTCTTTAGTGTTTCCCTACTAGTGATTTCTAGGGTTGAATATTACTTCAGAACTAAAGTTGTGTCTTGAGGGTCTAAGTCTCTTTCTCTGTTTACTAGGAGAGTCTTTCTAAAATAACAGTTGGAAACAATAATAATATAGTTAAAGTAGGTAACTTTGGGGCCAGTAAGGGATATTGGAGGATATTCTAGCAACCTCCAAAAGGCAATTATTATTTAGGATGATGGTCATTTTTCAAAAGAATAGAAATTGATACTTCCTTTGTAGTAATGTTAGGACAAAATTAAAATTTTATCTGCAACACAAGAAAATTATTTTTACTCAGTGTCTTCCTGTGATTTTTCTCATTTTTTAACTATTTATGCAAAGTACACCTTCCATAGACATCTTAGTTGATTCTTAAATCTCACCTAATACTGCCATCTAATGGTCATATTCTTAGTAACAGTATTAGAAAGTGCTCATGAAAAATTGATAAATTATGGCTTGCTTGGCTAGGGTGTGGCCCACATATACGGAGGATGGCGAGTTTGAACCCGCCCGGGCCTGCCAAACAGCAAGGACAAGTACAACAACAACTACAACAACAAAAAATAGCCGGGAGTTGTGGGGGGCACCTGTAGTCTCAGCTACTTGGGAGGCTGAGGCAAGAGAATTGCTTAAGTCCAAAAGTTTGAGGTTGCTGTGAGCTGTGACGCCATAGTGAGGGTGACATAGTGAGACTCTTGTCTCAAAAGAAAAGAAAAGTTCATGAATTAGTTGCCCCCTAATTTACCTACATTTTTGGGTTTAGATTGTCACATCAGATCTACCAATATGCATGGTTTTTGTTTATAAGCATTTTTTCTAACCTCCAATTTTTACACTCTTAAGATTACATTATTTATTTCATAGTTTATGGATCTTTTTTTTTTTTTTT
>NW_003852557.1:277941-281114 GCF_000181295.1 Otolemur garnettii | reverse complement strand
CGCCTGTAGTCCCAGCTACTTGGGAGGCTGAGGCAGGAGACTCGCTTGAGCCCAGGAGTTGGAGGTTGCTGTGAGCGTGATGCCATGGCGCTCTACCCAGGGGGACAGCTTGAGGCTCCGTCTCAAAAAAAAAAGGAAAAGTTAAAGGATATCTCTTTAATAAAAATGTTGAAATATCATGTATGCATCTTGGCTGTCTATCACAGATAACAGCCTTCTATAGGTAGACTGAGCTTTTTGAAAAAGATGGTATTTCATTTATCTTAGTGGTATTACATTGGCTTTAGTAAATTGACTAATACATGGTAGGTCAAAGTTACTATAGTATTTACTGAAATTAATTGTTGATTCTCCTTGATGTATCCCATACATTTCTTGGGTCCTTTGTTCTTTAGGTAGAAAACTAGAACACCTCACTGATAACACTATCTTTCTTTCTTTCTTTCCTTCCCTCCCTCTGTTTCCCTCTCTCTGTTTCCTTCTCTCCTTCCCTCCGTTCTTCCCTCTCTCTTTCTCTCTCTTCTCTCTCCTCTCTTTTATCCTCTTTTCTTCTCTTTTCCTTTATTTTGTCTTTTCTGTTCCTTTGGTGTAGGGCATCAAGAGAAAATCCAGCCATGCAGGAAAAAAAAAGGTCAAGCATCTGGCAGTTGTAAGTATCAAAAAACAAACCAAGAAAGACATTAAACATTGCTTTGAGTCAAGAAGATTACAATTAAAATTTATTTTCAAAAATGATTTTATGTACATTTTCTTTCATTTTTTTTAAAAATTGAGAGTAAATAGCTTAACTGAACTTTTTCTTTTTGATATATAGTGTACCAACTCGGTAAGGCTGTTCTTGAGGACAAAAGCTATCGTAAGCTGCATCATGTTGGTTATGCATTTGATGCAATCCTCTGCTAAATTTAATAAAATACTGGGGGAATTATTCGTAGAGTGGATAATTACTTGAATCCCCATTAAATCAAATAAGTTACTGTTTGTGTGGTTGTAAGGAACCTCACACAGTAGAAATGAGATATTTAGTGTTTGTGGGGTTTGAGTAGTGCATATTTGTACATGTTGGGCTTGAATTATTTTGTGCCAGAAGTACTGTGTGTTTACTAGGGTTAAAATTTATGCAATTTAATAGAAGTGGTAGTTTTTTTAAAAAGTAGACATGAAAGTGGTTATTTAAATGGAGCTTAATAGGAAAATGTGTAAGGTGTGTGTTAACCCATATATGTTCTAGGACTTTTTCAGAAGAGCCTATTTCTAGAACTGGCATACTACTATTCAAATCAAGCAGCTGTAACTTTGCTGTTTAACAACCACCTTAATATTACACCCAGCAGGAGCAAGCTAAAGGAACCATTTTATTTATTCAGTAGAAGTTCCCTATACTCAAGAGCTTCTTCCTTTCATTATGGAAATTGCTAAGTATAGAAGTGGTACCTGCCATTCTAAGCAATAGTTTCCCTTCCCTGAATGTCTGAGTTTGGCTGTGAGTTATTGTTAAGCCTGTAGCATGCAACGACAAAAACTGCTTTTGCCGGTTTCTAACTCATTGCCTTGTAAAAGTGCTTTGGAATTTTCTTGAGCATTAAAGTTTATGGAAAATCATAGATTGTTCCTCACAGTGCATATCACACACTTTTTCTATTTAGTTTCAGCCGACTTTTCAGCTCCTCAAGTAACACGGCTAAGAAGCCTGAGCCACCTGTTAATCTGAAGTATAATGCCCCCACCTCTCATGTTACTCCTTCTGTCAAGAAGAGAAGCAGCACCTTATCTCAGCTTCCAGGGGATAAGTCCAAAGCTTTTGATTTCCTTAGTGAAGAGTGAGTATTCTCCAGACTTGATGGTTATGCCCTAAATAAGTTAATGGTTCAAAATACTCTTGCCACTTATGATATCAACTATGAGGGTTGAGGTTAGATCTATTAAAAACAAAAACTATTTCCGTAACTTGGCTACCTTTAAGTAAATTTCTTATAGTCAGCACCTTTTTATGAAAGTTGAAAGTTACATTTCAGTTTTAAATGTCTCATTTTTGCTGGTATGACAACATTGATAAATATTAAAAAGAAATGTTAAAGGCTTAAGTGAGCCTTTGTCCTAAAAGTTTGAACATTTCTTTTGAGGGTAAAAGGCTTGGTTTTCATTCTAACTCTGTTACTCATTAGGCATATACCTAGTCAAATCAGCCCTCAGTGCCCTGATTTCTCTGCCTGTGAAATGAGTCTGATAATTAATCTCAATGCTGGTAGGATTACATTATACAGTGTCTGTAAAGTATCTGATTTAGAGGTAGATTAGTTAACTGTGGCATACATAGCAGGTTACCTCATGAAAATTCAAATGGCCAAAATAAAGACAAATTATTTTCATAATATTTTATTCCATAGCTCCAAAGCTTAACAAATCAATTTGCATTTTTGTTGTCTAAAACAAGTTAATGGAGTCTAAAATTTGACCAATATTATCTTCCTAGGGAAATACTGATTTATTGGTCTTTTAGTTACTTCCAGCACGTTCCTTGGCATTAGGAAATACTCAATAAATATTTCTTGAATGAATAAAAAAGGAGGAGCCAAAAATATTTAAAAATTTTTCCCTTTCATGTGGCGAACATCTAAAACTTAATAGAGGCTGGGTGTGGTGGCTCATGACTCTAATCCCCAGCCTGTGGACTGCTTTAGGCCACGTGTTCAAGACCTGCCTGAACTGGGGGTGGTGCCTGTGGCTCAGAGGAGTAGGGCACCAGCCCCATATACTGGAGGTGGCAGGTTCAAACCCAACCCCGGCCAAAAACTGCAAAAAAAAAAAAAAAAAGACCTGCCTGAACAAGAGTGAGACACTGTCTCTACTAAAACTAGAAAAAATTAGCCATACATTGTGGCGGGCGCCTATAGTCCCAGTTAGTTGGGAGGCTGAGGCAAGAAAGTTGCTCAAGCCCAAGAGTTTGAGGTTGCTGTGAGCTGTAATGTTGCCACGGCCACTTTACCCAGGGTGATAGTAGGAGAAGCTGTCTCAAAAATAAATAAATAAATAAATCCTAATAGAAAATTTGATGGCTGATGATTTGATGTAATACATCGTTTAACAGGCTACTTCCTAACCTGTTAAAGCTTAGGCACTGCACAAACTTAAAAAGACCAGCTTTAACATTTTTTTTTTCTTTTTTGAGGCAC
>NW_003852557.1:274559-277833 GCF_000181295.1 Otolemur garnettii | reverse complement strand
CTTGGCATATGGGGCCTGTGCCCTATTCCTTTGAGCCACAGTTGCCACCCAGCAACCTCAAATTCTTGGGCTCAGGTGATCGTCTTGCCTCAGCCTCCCGAGTAGCTGGGACTACAGGCATGAACCACCACTCCCAGCTCCATAATGTAACACTTTTTAAAGCTGTTGTATTCTGAATAAATTTGAAATCATTTAATTTTTTACTGTTTTTACGCTTATGATTGGAGAGGAAAGATAAAGCTGTTGTATTCATTGAACTTGAAAAGGAAATGTTCTTATCCTTTTAGAACTGAAGCCAGTTTAGCCTTACGCAGAGAACAAAAGAGAGAACAGTATCGTCAGGTAAAGGCGCATGTTCAGAAGGAAGATGGTAGAGTGCAGGCTTTTGGCTGGAGTCTGCCTCAGAAGTACAAACAGGTAACGTGCGAACATGGTGAGAACGTCAGTGGGGAGTAGCGGGGAGGTAATATGCTTGCGTGTGAGGAATTGCAGTACACACCACAGGCCTGCTCATTTCCAGCTGCCTGGGCTCAGCACGGGTTAGAGCAGTGCTTAGGGTGGTGATACTTTGAAAACTAGGATTATTTAAATTTTAAGTTTGAAAAAGCATTGGCATGAAGCCTTTCAATTTGTTCACTTAAAACTTAGTTCAGGTCTTGGCTCAGTGACCGTAGCACAGTGCTAGCCGCATGTACCAAGGCTGGAGGGTTCGAACCCGGCCTGGGCCAGCTAAGCAACAATGACAGCTACAACCAAATAATAGCCGGGTGTTGTGGCGGGCGCCTGTAGTCCCAGCTGCTTGGGAGGCTGAGGCAAGAGAATCGCTTAAGCCCAAGAGTTGGAGGTTGCTGTGAGCTATGACTGTACGGCACGCTACCGAGGGCAACATAGTGAGACTCTGTCTCAAAACAAAACAAAACCTGAGGTCTTCAGGAACTTTGCCTGCTCCATATGCCCTACTCCTACAAGACTCACACATCTGTATACAAACACGTGTGCACATGCATGCGAATAGTGCCTGTCCTCTGACTTCCCATACTGTCTTGTTTATTTTATGTAAATGCTACTTGATTTTTCTACTTATTTTCAAATAAGAATGACAAAATCAACGTAAACTTGATTTCAAGGAGTTAACATGTAATAACAGTGCTTGCCCATGTCTCAGTGATTCTGTAAGAAGTCCATTTTTAGGCTCAGTGCCTGTAGCTCAGTAGCTAGGGTGGCAGCCACAAACACATGGACTGGGGAGCCAGTCTCACATAGTGAAACTCTGTCTCCCCCCACCCCAAAAAAAAAAGAAAACAAAAGTCTGTTTTTAATGAGGACTTCTCCCATCCTACACCATTAGGTAACCAATGGTCAAGGTGAAAATAAGATGAAAAATTTACCTGTGCCTGTCTATCTCAGACCTCTAGATGAAAAAGATACATCAATGAAGGTAAGTTTATGGTGAACTTGAAACATTTCCTAAATTCTAGATAAGTTTTTTTCCTAAGGCCAAAAAAATGTAAATACTACTTCTGTTGTTCATTTTGTTCATTTTATAGTTTTAGACTATAGTAAAGACCTATATATAAACCACTTTTTTAAAGTGTAAATAACTAGAATTTTAAGAAAATCAGAAAACGTGAAAAGAAAAGTGTTTTCTTCACATTTCTAGATTTAATAAATGCCCCTTTTCCCCCCTACTTGAGAAGCTGTGGTGTGCTGTTGGAGTCAACTTGTCTGGTGGGAAGACCAGAGATGGTGGCTCGGTCATTGGAGCAAGTGTATTTTACAAGGATGTTGCTGGTTTGGATACGGAAAGCAGTAAACAGCGAAGTGCATCTCAGAGCAGTTTAGATAAGTTAGATCAGGAACTTAAGGTAAGTAGACATTAATATTTGACCTGGTTTATGAGACTATTAGTTTAGCCCTCATTGATCCAAAATTTACTTCTAAGTCCATCTTCTGACTGGGATTACTATGCCTTTACTTACTCCTCCCCCCTTTAAGTTAGTTTTCTTGATTTACATACAATAAAGTGAACACTTGAAATGGCTGCAGGTCAGAGTTTTGACAAATGTATACACCTATGTAATCACTGCCACAAACATAATATTAGAACATTTTTTATCACTGATCTGCTCTCACTACTAGGTTTTTAATCTAATTAATATTGATAAATAGTTGTATTTTTACCCATCCAAATAATCTGGAAATAAATTTTCAAAAATAGTATTGCCTTTTATTGTAACAACACAGCTTTAAGAATATTTGCATACATATATCATTCATTCATTTTCCTTACTTTATCTCCTTAGGAACAGCAGAAGGAGTTAAAAAATCAAGAAGAATTATCCAGTCTAGTCTGGATCTGCACCAGCACTCATTCAGCCACAAAAGTTATCATCATTGATGCTGTTCAGCCAGGCAACATCCTGGACAGTTTCACTGTCTGCAACTCTCATATTCTGTGCATTGCAAGTGTACCAGGTGAGAGTGAGGCATGCCCTATCTGTGGCCCTTCCTTTTTTCCCTCCATCCATACTTCCTTCCTGATGGGAACTGATTTGGCTGCTGGAGATCTAGATAGGCACCTTGTTCTCATGGAGTTTATGTTATAGTTGGGAAAGATTGAAAATAAACTGGAAACCATTGAAAAAACAATTTTTAGATAGTGAAAAATACCATGAGGAAAATAAAACAGTAGCAATGTGAGAAGATAACTGGGAGGCAGAGGACAAGGGGCTGTTTAGGTTGATTAGTAAGGAATGGTCTTCTAAAGTCTGGATTCGGGCGGTGCCCGTAGCTCAGTGGGTGCCGGCCACATACACTGAGGCTGGCGGGTTTGAACCCAGCCCAGGCGAGCTAAAAGCAATGACAGCTGCAACTAAAAAATAGCCAGGTGTTGTGGTAGGTACCTGTAGTCCCAGCTACTTGGGAGGCTGAGGCAAGAGAATCGCTTAAGCCCAAGAGTTTGAGGTTGCTGTGAGCTGTGACATCATGGCACTGTACCAAGAGTGACATAGTGACTCTGTCTCAAAAAAAAAAAAAAATTAAATAAATAAAGTTCTAGATTCAATGTATGATATTAAAGCATTAATTTAAAAAGTAAAGAGGCTCGGCGCCTGTGGCTCAGGCAGCTAAGGCGCCAGCCACATACACCCAAGGTGGTGGGTTCAAATCCCCAGCCCGGCCCGCCAAACAACAATGATGGCTTCAACCAAAAAATGGCCAGGCGTTGTGGCGGGCGCCTGTAGTCCCAGCTACTTGGGAGGCTGAGGCAGTCGCT
>NW_003852557.1:256586-273236 GCF_000181295.1 Otolemur garnettii | reverse complement strand
CCACCACCCTCAGTATATAGTGCTGGCAACCTACTCCTTGAGCCACAGGCGCCACCCATATAAATGCTTCTTTCATAAATGTTTTACTTATATCTAAATCACTGTATACACTTAGGGTATTTAATTTTTAATAGTAGTGGATAAAAGCCTGTATTACAAATAGTAATTTTTATAATTACAAAACATTTTTTTCCTTCTGACTTCTCAGATGCAATTAGGTTGTTTTTGACCTCTTTCCGATGCTAAGGAACTCATTAAGAACAGAAGTGTTGTCTGGGCGCAGTGGCTCACACCTGTAATCCCAGCAGTCTGGGAGGTCAAGGCAGGTGGATTGCCTGAACTCACAGGTTCGGAGAACAGCCTGAGCCAGAGTGAGAGCCCTGTCTCTAAAACTAGCCTGGCATTGTGGTGGGCGCCTATAGTCCCAGCCACTTGGGAGGCTGAGGCAGGAGGATAGTTTGAGCCTGAGAGTTTGAGGTTGGTGTGAGTGAAAGACGCCATGGCACTCTACCAAGGGTGATCAAGTAAGACTCTGTCTCCAAAAAAAGTGGTTTTTTTGACATTTTTATGTTTTTCATTTGCACTTAGATTAATAGAAGAATTATATTTTTAAAGTAACTTTTCCTTTTGTGAAGATAAGTTTATATACATTTAATGCTACCTATTCAAGTAGCTATATATCTCACCTGCACACTGTCATTTTAAATGCTATTTGTAGGAGTTTACTTAGCTATTAAAATAAGATTTGTCTTCTCTTTCAGGTGCACGAGAAACAGACTACCCTGCAGGAGAAGATCTTTTAGAATCTGGTCAGGTAGACAAGGCCTCTTTATGTGGCAGTATGACAAGCAACAGCTCGGCAGAGACAGACAGCCTTTTGGGAGGCATCACAGTGGTTGGTTGTTCTGCAGAAGGTGTGACAGGAGCTGCCACTTCCCCTAGTACCAACGGTGCTTCCCCAGTGATAGAAAAACCACCAGGTATATCTATTCCCCTTACATGCCATCTGTGTAGGGTCTGAGGATACCCCAGGTCCCTCATTATGAACAGAATTTAGATCTTAAGATAACAAGGATGAAAGAGCTTGAAAGAAGTTGTTGTAATGACTATTAAATGAAATCAGGAAGTCTCGATCTCATGATAGAGCATGGAGGAGTGTGCAGGTAGAGTGGAATCCTCTAGGAGGGGTTTGTATGTAGAAATTGTTGGAGGAGAAAAGCTCAAACTAAGGATAGTTAAGAGTATTTTATTTACTTTGTAGAAACAGAACCAGAAAGTAGTGAAGTTGATGAAAATGTTCCAACAGCGGAAGAAGCAACTGAAGCCACAGAAGGCAATGCAGGGTCAGCTGAAGACACCATAGACATTTCCCAAGCTGGCGTGTACACAGAGCATGTCTTTACAGATCCTTTGGGAGTTCAAATCCCAGAAGACCTCTCCCCTGTGTATCAGTCAAGGTATGATAATGGATCCCCTACTTAGGAAATTGGGTAAAATACACAAATAAAAGGAATCAAAATCATCTCAATCAGCCAAAATGCTCACACTAATTGGCATTATTATGGTGGATTGAAAGAGGTCACTGCCTTTTCTGCTTTGTCTTCATTTATTCTCTTCCCTTCATTCTCTCTTGGATACTGCCCCCTCATTGTTTCTCTTTTTTTTCCATCTTGAAAAAAAATCCTACCTGTAGAAGTATAGGCATGTATTGCTTAACTATGGGGATATGTTCTGAGAAATACCTTGTTAGGTGATTTCACTGCTATGTGAACATCATAGAGTGACTTACTCAGACCTGGATGGTATAGCCCGTTACACACCCCAGGCCGTGAACATCACAGTGACTTACACAGAATCTGGACGGTATAGCCCACTACATACCCAGGCTGTGTGGTATAGCCCATTGCTTGTAGGCAGCCAGCCTGCACCACACATTACCTTCCCGAGTACTGTAGGCAGTTGTAACATGATGGTGAGCCTTTGTATATTTATAAACATATCTAACCATAGTAAAGGTCCAGTAAACATCTGGTATAATCTTACAGAACTACTGTCATGTATGCAATCCATCAGTGGCCACAATGTCGTTTAGCAGCCTGTGATTATAC
The DNA here is from genome assembly GCF_000181295.1 of Otolemur garnettii. Taxonomy (NCBI): domain Eukaryota; kingdom Metazoa; phylum Chordata; class Mammalia; order Primates; family Galagidae; genus Otolemur; species Otolemur garnettii. Next base: position 271,128 of record NW_003852557.1, on the reverse strand, counting down.
ATGAGCTATTTTCTCCTCTGATATAATTTTTCAAAAACATTGTACTTACTGTCTTCCATTCTATTAGCAGCTCTTTGTCATTTTAATCTCCATCCTTACTCTCACTTCCACTCTAGTTATCAGCAAAATTGGCCTTAATTCAGTTTGCAGTTCTCAGGTGGGTTTGAATAAACTTTTTGAATTTAGTTTTCATGCAAATTTTTTTTTTTTTTTTGAGACAGAGTCTCACTATGTCGCCTTTGGTAGAGTGCTGTGGCATCACAGCTCACAGCAACCTCCCACCCTTGGGCTTAAGTGATTCTCTTGCCTCAGCCTCTCAAGTAGCTGGAACTATAAGCACCTGCCACAACACCTGGCTATTTTTTGGTTGCAGTTGTCGTTGTTTAGCTGGCCCAAGCTGGGTTCGAACCCACCACCCTTGGTGTATGTGGCTAGTGCCGTAACCACTGTGCTACAGACGCCGAGCCTCATGTAAACTTTTTATTAAAGAACAATTTGTTTTAGAATGTTCCTTTAAAAGACTAATTAACCTAGGCCCCCTTTATGAATTATTTTATTTTCTTTCCTGTCTTTGCTATATTCCCTCTAGTTGGGGGTGGGGGGGGTATCTCTTTAAAGTTGTAAAGAGATCCTTTAAGCTGTAAAGTTTAATACTCTTTGTATATAGAGCAACCAAGAGTCTGCTAGCATTTATTAATTTAAGAATAAAATCATACATTGAATTTTGTAGCGCAGTTCTATATATCTTTTACTAATTGTGCCCTGATGATTCAAAAGAAAGATTTTGTGATATAATAAGCATATTTCAATTTATTAATTTATTTTGGGAAATTATCTTTTGTTTTTTGAAACAGTCTCATTCTGTTGCCCCACTGCAACCTCAAACTCCTGAACTCAAGCAGTCCTCCTGTCTCAGCCTTCAAATAGCCGGGACTCAGGGGTGCACCACCATACCTAGTTTAGTTTTTCTATTTTTAGTAGGAACAGGGTCTGACTCTTGCTCAGGCTGGTCTCAAACTCTTGAGCTCAAGGGATTGTCCTGCCTCTCAGAATGCTAGGATTACAGGCATGAGCCACTGTGCCCAGCCAGGAAATTCTTTATATATCACCCTCCTATATGCGTGTGGCTTTAAAATAAATCATCACTCCCTCTTGTCTCACTCCAAGACAAGAAGAAACTATGATAAAATTCACAATAATTAAAAGGGAGAGCCACTTATCGTCTTGAGTATTAATTGCTGTATTTCATTACCATGTCTTACTCCATTATTCTATACCTTGGGCCTCCTAGTTAATGTTATTTCTGGCACAGTTATTGAAATATTTGATGCAAGCATTTAAGTTTTCTATATTTTAATGTTTCATTTCTTTTAACTACAAACTTAAATAGGAATGTTCAGTTCCTAAAAACCACAGCTAGGCATACTCAGATTTTTTTTCCTTTTTCCTCGCCTTCCCAGTAATGATGCAGATGCATATAAAGATCAAGTATCAGTATTGCCAAGTGAACAAGACCTGGTGAGAGAAGAAGCCCAGAAAATGAGTAGTCTGTTACCCACCATGTGGCTAGGAGCACAAAATGGCTGGTAAGAGCCAACACTTTAAATATGAGAGTATCTTTGTCCTTTTTACTTTTTGTTTTTGAAATAAGAATATAAATGAGTAAAGTGTGGTCAACACAAATGCAAAATGTGAGTATTAATGCAGAGAACTTTATATACTTGAAATTGTGTTGCAGCCATCTCCTAAATTGTACTTGTATTGATTCTGAATGGTAAACTTTTTTTTTGGTCACAGAATATTCCCTTTGTATAATATTTTTGGAAGAAAAGGTAAATAAGATTTTAGAATCTAGGTTATCCAGAAGTAGAAGATGCTGAACACCACACAGGCAGTGTTTGATGTATAAGACTAGTGTGTGGGCAGGGAAATTGGGATTGAACTAGTGTATTTTGCTGCAGGAAGGCCCAAACCCAAACTTTATAGTAGAATTACTAGGAAAGGCAGAACAAATGACAGTGTGAAAGCTCAGAGGTTAATAACATTACATGGTTTGTTCACTTTCTAGTAGTGTGAGGAGTTTTACAAAATTGTACATTTCCAAAGGTTAAGCAAGGTTACTATAGGTTGAGCACCCCTAATCCAAAGTTCAAAACTTTTTGAGTAGTAATACTCACAGGTCATGCTCAAGGGACATACTTATTGCAGTATTTCAGGTAGGCCCAATACTATAAAATGTGGTGTTGACAAACTTAGTATTGACTGTGGTGTTGGCAAACTTAGTATTGACTGTTCAAATATAAATTCATTTATGGGCCCTAAAATTTGAGTTTTCATATAAATCTCTCCTGTCATGAAATTTTTTTTCCCCCAACCATTTTATAATGTAAAAACTCTTCTTAGTTTGCAGACTGTGTGAAAACAGGTGTCAGGCTGGATTTGGCCTGCAGGCCATCGTTTGCTACTCCCTGTGTGAACCACTTTGTCACCTAAAAGTTATAGTTGAGTGTAGTGGGGAAAGAAAGGTAATTCCATAGAAGGGCTTTAGCCAAGGACTCTGAAGCATAAGGTAACTTGAAACTAGCCAACTGTGTATTGCACCAGTTCTTGCTTTTCAGTCTTCACGTTTCTGTTTGCTTAAGCAGCCTATTTCTCTGCCTTAGGCCTACCTTTACTCCATTTTTCTTTTCCAACCATTGTACCACAGCAGCAGCACTTCTTCCTAAAATGTGTGTTACTCTTCTTTCCTCCTGAATGAACTTCGTGGTCATTATGAGGTATAAGCAATGTTGTGATGTTCTCTATGCTTACTAGTCTTGACTTTGTTCTTGCAGTTTGTATGTCCATTCATCTGTAGCCCAGTGGAGGAAATGTCTCCATTCCATTAAACTTAAAGATTCGATTCTCAGTATTGTGTAAGTTTTATTTTTGAAATTCTTCCTGTTAAAATTGTATATTTTGGTATAAAATAAATTTTAAGACTTTTAAAGGTAATATGCATTTCATGACTAAGTATCCAGGTCATTTGCTTTTTTAAAATTATTTTTATGGGTTTAGAGAAGTGGAGTGAGAGTGAGACTATAATAGAAAGTAAAATAGAAAATGAAGTGAAGAGAAAGTTTGCTGGATTGATTCCTTACCAGACCGTGAGTTCTTTAGTACTTCAGGAAGAGAACCAGTACCTATTAATTTACATTTGTTTTAGGATATTATTGATAGTTTGTGAATAAGTTGCTTAGAGCATTGATTTTCTAGTCTTTCCCTATATGTCAGATACCAATCCTCAGTTTGTGTCTGAGTCCACAGGGCTAGGCTGACTCTGTTAGTCCCACTTAAGGTCTTTGTCTCTGATCTGTAGAGTTTATGTTGACTCTCTGTAATGAGAGCAGGAGCTTGGGCCAGAAGATGAAACAACAGAGATTCTGCACATGCTATTTATTTAGCTCCGCCGACATTTTCTTTCAAGCAGGACATTTACATCGAAGAAAGCAGTGTATTCATTTTTGTTCTCATGTAAGCTCCTCATCTCATCACAGATTGGTTCTTTATAAGGCTCTAAGCTAGTTCACTAGCATGTAATCTCTTCTGTATTCTTGAAAGGAGAGTTCTAAAATCCTTTTTTTCTGTTTACAGACATGTGAAAGGAATTGTTTTAGTGGCCCTGGCTGATGGCACCCTTGCAATCTTTCACCGAGGAGTTGGTGAGTGATTATGAATAACTTTTTACTTTACAAACCATTTTCAAGTAGATTGGCTTATGTTTTGAAGAAATGATATTGAGTAGGAGAAAGAATAAAGGTTTAAGCTGAACACTTCTAGAGTAGCTAAATCTTAAGAAAAGAGAACTTGGCCTGTTGCAGCGTCTCATGCCTGTAATCTTAGCACTTTGGGAGGCCAGGATAGTAGAAACTCTCGAGGCCAGTAGTTTCAGACCAGCCTGGCAACATAGTGAGACCCTGGTCTCTCACCAAAAATAAAAACATTAGCTGGGCATAACAGTACGCATCTGTAGTCATATCTGCTTGGGAGACTGAGCTAGGAAGATTGAACCCAGGAGTTTGAGGTTGCAGTGAGCTATGATTGTGCCACTGTACTCTGACAAAGTGAGACCTTGGTTCAAAAAAGCCCAAAACCTTTGGAAATGTAGGATTTTGTAAAACTCCTCACACTACTAGAAAGTGAACAACCATGTAATGTTATTAGCCTCTGAGCTTTCACACTGTCATTTGTTCTGCCTTTCCTGTTAATTTGTGACATCAATAAGTATATTAGTGCCTATGTGAAGGTATGTATTAACAGTATACTTCAGGGAAAGTCTGGGTAAGGTGGCTTACACTATAAGCCTAATACTTTGGGAAGCCAAGGCAGGAGGATTGCTTGAGGCCAGAAGTTCAAGGCTGCAGTGTGCTGTCATCTCACCTCTGCACTCCAACCTGACAGAGCGAGACTCTGTCTTAAAAAAAGTAAAAGTAAACAACATAAACAATGTACCTCAGGGAAAAAATATTTATCAAAATGAGCATATAGTTTAGCATGTTATAGTACTTTCATATAGCATGATATAGAAGCATTTGTTTTTCATTCATATACATACTCTCACCAGTTAGGAGAAATTTGGTAAGGATATTTTTCTGTGGTTCTTTATTTTTTATTTTTAACTTTTTTTTAAGACAGAGTCTTGCTCTATCACCCCAGCTAGAATACAGTCATGTGACCATAGCTAACTGCAACCTCAAATTCCTGGGCAGTTCACTTTGGCCCCAAGAGTGCTAAGATTACAGGCCTAAGCCACCATACCTAGCTGTTGTCCCATGTTTTGAAAATAATTTGCATCTACTTATATTTGGAGAGTTTTTTTTTTTTTTTTTTTTGAGACAGAGCCTCAAGCTGTCCCCCTGGGTAGAGTGCCGTGGCATTACAGCTCACAGCAACCTCCAACTCCTGGGCTCAAGCGAGTCTCCTGCCTCCGCCTCCCAAGTAGCTGGGACCACAGGCGCCCGCCACAACGCCCGGCTATTTTTTTTGGTTGCAGCCGTCATTGTTGTTTTGGCGGGTCCGGGCTGGGGATTCGAACCTGCCACCTTAGGTGTACGTGGCTGGCGCCTTAGCTGGTTGAGCCACAGGCGCTGAGCCATATTTGGAGAGTTTTAAAAAATAATTTTTAATTAGGTAACATTTGATCATTTTTCTTTCCCTTTAGTCATTATTTCATCTATAGGTAGAGGGGTGGTGTATAAGAAAACATACCTTGAAAGATGTAAATTAAGGATATTTAGTATGTCTTCTAAACTTCTTGGTACATGTGTCAACCAACAATGATACTTCATTTCTTATCCACTATACTGGTAGATTAGGGAAATGTTATGAAACATGCACCAAATTGGGTCTTAGAAAAACTTTTACTAATGTCTCATATCCTTCTGGGTTTGGAGAAATGTGAGGTAGGTGATTGTTCAGTGCCTTTGTCCCTAGAGATTGCTGGTTAATGACTCCATATCACCATATGTTACCTTCTTTAGGCCCTTTACAGACATTATCTGTGTTTAATGCTCACAACATAGAAAAAAGGTTCTGTTGTCATCCTCATTTTATAGATGAGGAAACTGAGGCACAGAGCATTTGAGCTACTTGTTCATGGTCACTCAGTAAGTGGAAGAGCCTAGAAAAAAATGAAATAATAAATAGTTTGGTAAACTGATCCAAAATTATATTGGCAGAAGAAAAACACAATACCTTTAGTAAGGATCAATGCAAAGCCCTGCAGTTGGGTTTAGAGAAATAAGACAGGGGAGATAAGTCTGAAGACTGAGAATTACTTAAAGGTTGACTCTAAACTCAATGTGAATTAGTTAATGGCTTAAGTCTCATAGAAATTATAAAGTGTCCAAAACAGGGATGGTGATAATCCTATTCTTCCATGCTAGATGAGGCAGCATATTTAATGAACTTCAACAAAATAGTTACGATGCAACATCCATAAACTGAGATAGGGACAAAGCACATGCCAGGGATGTTTGCTTCTGAGAGGGGAAGACATAGGCCTGTAACAAAGAAGCTTGGTCTGAATTTATTCTTTGGGTTTCCCCTGAGCAAAACTGCAGACCTATGGGCAGTTACGTACAAGGAGGCAGAGTTTTAGCTGTATGGAGAACATTTTTCAGACCTGTTTGAAAATAATACAGTTGTTTTATGAGGTGGTTCTTTCACTGAAATTGTTCAAGCAAAGCTAACAACGCCAAGCAAGCTTACAGTGATTGTTCTCATTCCTGTTTCTAATATCACTAAAAATATAGTATGTACAATCCCTGAAGTGTCAGTAATATGTTGCCCTTGACTTATAACAAGAAAATACATCAAAATGCAAGTAAGTGAGGTAGTATCTCCAAAATAACCTTAAGTCCATTCTAATTCTAAAAATATTATTATAAACAGACAACTTGTCACTGATTTATTGCATCATTGTTTTTAGAGTGTTTTTAAAGGGGGTTCAGGTATTGGGTGTTGGGTTGGATCCAACAACATTTGATGTCTCTTCTAATTTTGCAGTTTATAGAGTAAGAGAACCCAGTTTCTGCACCAATAAAGGGTATATCTAACACATGGTATTTTGGATACTTTGTCAGTAAATTTAATTATATAACCAAATAGAATGTTTCTTTTGTTGAAATTGAGTAAAAGGTGGTATGTGTTAACTATAACTTCTTGCTTATTTTAAAGATGGGCAGTGGGATTTGTCAAACTATCACCTCTTAGACCTTGGACGGCCTCATCATTCCATCCGATGCATGACTGTGGTACACGACAAAGTCTGGTGTGGCTACAGGAACAAAATCTATGTGGTTCAGCCCAAGGCCATGAAGATAGAGGCAAGTCAGCCTGTGTTTTCTGTACTTACTCAATTTGTATTGCTCAAAGACTGTAATTATTCTCAACTTGTTTAGAAATTGTTTTCTGAATCTTTGTGTTTTAGGACACTTCAGCAGTATGTTTTGATGTCTTAGCTTTCTGTGTTACTTCAGCTCTCTTGCCACTTTTGAAAGGTTTTTTTCTTTTTAAGGAAGGAGGATTCACATATGAATATTTAAATGTGTGTCTGTGTATATATCCACAAATGAATACATATTTTTTGGAATACATGGTTTTTGTTTTTTTTTTTTTTTGAAACAGAGTCTCACTATGTTGCCCTTAATAGAGTGCCGGGGCATCACAGCTCACAGCAACCTCAAACTCTTGGGCTTACGCTATTCTCTTTGCCTCAGCCTCCCAAGTAGCTGGGACTACAGGCGCCCATCACAACACCTGGCTATTTTTTTGTTATTGTTATCATTATTGTTTAGCAGGCTCCGGCTGGGTTCCAACCCACCAGCCCTGGTGCATGTGGCCAGTGGCCTAACCACTGAGCTGTGGCCAAGTGGCAGTACCTGGTTCTTGACATGCTTTATTACATAAGGATTGTTGAGAGGAAGAGTCTCAAGTCCCTCGCTGCCCCCCCCCATGTGTATCCAGCCACATCTACATATATGTCACAGACTGAGAAGTGACCTTGTTAGGAATTGGTTGTAAAAACAAAACCCTCTTAACGTTTTCTTATAATTTTTTTTTGCCACAATACATATATTCATTCTAATCATTGTAAAAAATAAAAAATTTACACCAGGAAAATTTTAAGGTGAAAAATTTTCATCTTCCTGGGCGGTGCCTGTGGCTCAATGGGTAGGGCTCCAGCCCCATATACAGAGAGTGGCGGATTCAAACCTGGCACCGGCCAAACTACAACAAAAAATAGCTGGGTGTTGTGGCGGGCACCTGTGGGCCTAGCTACTTGGGACGCTGAGGCAGGAGAATCGCGTAAGCCCACGAGTTAGAGGTTGCTGTGAGCTGTATGACACCATGGCACTCTACCAAGGGCAATAAAGTAAGATTCTGTCTCTACAAAAAAAAAAAAATTTCCATTTTCCTTGCCCTAAATCCCATTCCCTTTCCTAGAAGTCCCAAAGTAAATTATTTGAAACTCTCAAGACCAGAAGTGTTTTGGATTTTAGATTTTGTAGAATTTTGAAATATTCACATATACATAATGAGCTATTTTAGGGATGGGACCTAAGTCAAAACACAAAATTTATGTATACATATATATATATATTTTTTTTTTTGCAGTTTTTTTGGCCGAGGCTGGGTTTGAACCAGCCACCTCCAGCTTTTGGGGCCCGTGCCCTACTCCTTTGAGCCACAGGTGCCACCCCACAAAATTTATATTTCATATACACATACATAAGCTTGAAGATGATTTTACATAATTTTTTTAATTGGTTAATGAAGCAAAGTTAATGTACTTTGAACTGTCACAAAGCAAATATATTACTATTTTAGCCATCATTCCTGACTCTAAATTTGTATGCTGCCAGTAAGCAATCATTTTCTTATACCTTTTCACACATAAATACTTAACAATAAAAAATAAGACATACCAGACTGGGTGCCTGTAGCTCAGTGGTCAGGGTGCTGGCCACACATACCAAGGCTGGCGGGTTGGATCCTGGCCCAGGCCTGCTAAACAACAGTGACCACTGTAACCACAGTTGCAGCCAGGGCATTGTGGCAGGCACCTATAGTTCCAGATACTTGGGAGGCTGAAGCAAGAGAATTGCTTAAGCCCAAGAGTTTGAGGCTGCTGTGAGCTGTAACGCCCACAGCACTCTACCCAGGGCAACATAGTGAGACTCTGTCTCAAAAAAAAGACATACCATTAATACAGTGAGAAAAATGTGTCTAGGTAACTTATGGTGTCGTGTTGGCACTCAAATTATTTTGAAGCCTTTTGGATTTCAGATGTTTGGATTAGGGATGCTCAGTCTATACATACACACACACACAGCATTGAGAGTTCCTTTTTGTTTAATTACAAATAGAATCTTGGGACTCTTCACATATTGTTTTACATCAACACAAAATCTAGACAGTAAAATCTGTCTGTTTCACACTGTTACATGGTGTGCATGTGCCAGTGCCATATCACTTTCACAAATTGATATTTTATAATATGTGGTACTGAGGTCCAACATCCTGTGGTTCATTTTGTTTGCATTCTAGGATGAAAGCCTTGTATATATAAAAGTAATCCTATGTTTAATATATAATATTTAGGCTTCTCTTTTAATAAATAAGTCTGTTTAACTGTGTAAATTAACAATTTTCAAATATGAACTCCTGTGTAACAAAAGTAACGTGTCTTGGACAATCTCTCCTAGAAATCATTTGATGCCCACCCCAGGAAAGAGAGCCAAGTGCGACAGCTTGCATGGGTGGGTGATGGCGTGTGGGTCTCCATTCGTTTGGATTCCACACTCCGTCTTTATCATGCACACACTTATCAACATCTGCAGGATGTGGACATTGAGCCTTATGTAAGCAAAATGTTAGGTAAGCTTCTGAAACGTTTTATCTTTGCTAGTCAAGGAAAATGTTTTATTTATTTGCTTATGTATTTTTAGAAATGCAGTTTCACTGTGTTGCCCATGTTGGACTTGAACTCCTAGGTCCACGGGTTCCTTCTGCCTCAGCCTCCAGAGTAGCTGGGACTGTGGGTAGACACACCACATTCAGTTTTTGTTGTCTTTCTCTGTTTTTTTAGGCTGGTGAAGTAATGGGAGTGCAGAAGGAGCAAAGGAATCTGCAACTGGTTTTGATCAATTAGTTGTAAACACTACTACACTCAGACCAGCCTCAGTTCTTATTTTCTTTTTTATTTTGTTTTATTTTTATTTCTGAGACAAGGTCTCACTGTTAACCCAGGCTAGAGTGCAGGTGGCATGATTATAGCATTATAACCTCAAATACCTGGGCTCAGGAGATCTTCCTGCCTCAGAGTCCCAAGCAGCTGGGACTATAGATGTGCACCAACATGCCTGGATAATTTTTTTATTTTTTTTTAATTTTTGTAGAGATAGGGTTTCATTATGTTGCCCAGGCTGTTCTTGAACTCCTGACCTCAAGCGATCTCTCCCCGAGTCTCCCAAAGTGCTAGGATTACAAGTGTGAGCTCCTGCACCCAGCTGTTTTATTTTTAAATGGTCTGAAATGCTTTGTAGAAGCAGTGAATAAGTTGCTTTTAGGAATAGTGAACTGTAGGTCACTGGAAGTGTCAGGTAGATTCCTGGGAGCTGTCAAGTCTGCCTCCAGAAATTTTGTAAATCAGTTACTTCTTTATCTCAACCATCTTCCCCTAGGCCAGGCTTCCTGTTTTTACTCTAGTCTGTTCTCTGTCTAGTAACTAGTGTGCAGATATGACCATGATGCACTTCTGCTCTTGCCTTTATGTGAGGTGATATTTTGTCCTATGACTCGGAGGCCTTGCACGGGCTGGACCACTTTCCTTTTTCACTCTGTTTTACAACCACACTGACCCTTCGGACTTCAGGGCCCTTACACATGCTGTATCTTCTGCCTGGGAAGCTCTTAGTCTCTTTTTAACCTAGCTTTCGGGTCCTAGCCTGAATGTTACTCCAGGGGAGACCTTCATTTAGGCCCTTCATGCCTTTTCTTTGTGAGCATCATTACTGTGATTGGACTGGTATTGATTCCTGTTCACTGTCTTCCCTACAGACCCTAAGCCCCATGAGGGGCAAGAACCATCTCTGTCTTGTTTTCTGCTGTATCTTTAGCACCTAGCCCAGTGCTGTGTGACTTTTAGGAGTATAGTAAAGGATTTCTTTAATGCCGAAGGGTTGAACTGGATCAGTAGTTTTTAAGGTAACTGCCCTCAGAGAACCTAATTATGCTATGGCTCTCTCCCTAGAGTTAGGCATGTATATATGCATACAAACTAATTTCAAGGATATACTTTTGACTATAGGTTCAAGGTTCCTAGCTTAGATTGAATGTAGTAAAGGCTTTTTCTAATATGTGGTTTTATCATCAGTTCTAAGCAGAGCTTACAAATGACTAAAGCTGCCTGTCTTAAATGTATTTATTATCTGTTTAATAGTTTGCCTCTTAAGTCACTGAAAGTAAGATCAGTTGTAAAAAGTCACTTGAAATACAAAAATACATGCATTTTCCCAAAATTATCCTAATATTTCTAAACTGCTTTAGAGCCTAAATTTATAAATAAGGGGGAAAGTGTAGATTTTGTTGGCAAAGGTTGTTTTTTATCATGCAAAGAAATTTACAGCAAACTAGAACTTTTTCATCTTATAAAATCAAAGGATGTTGGATTTCCCAACTCTGTTTTTTGTTGTTTTGTTTTATGTTTCAGTTTGATTTTGTAGGTCCCAAAATAAATCCCGATATTTCCTAATCCACCTTAGTTCCTTTCTTCTAACTAATGATGTAATACCACCCACTTTTAGAATTTTTTTTCCCCATAACTCTGAATTGTCAAATGATAAGGCCAAGTAAGCGTTTGTTTTGATACGCCCCCATCGGGAAACATCCATTCAGCTCTGGGCATATTTCTTCTCCCTTGTATGAATCTTCCTACTCTGTGCTCTAGTTTCTCAATAAAATGTTCCCTCCCTTCCTCCCTTACAGGTACTGGAAAACTGGGCTTCTCTTTTGTGAGGATCACAGCTCTTATGGTATCTTGCAATCGTTTGTGGGTGGGAACAGGAAACGGTGTCATTATCTCCATCCCATTAACAGAAAGTAAGTATATTTTTAGATACCTGCCATAAAACATAGGAAAGTTGCAGGAAATCGTTAAGTCCAGAGTTTAGGTAGAGGGAATTGTTTAGATATGGGCAAATCTTTGACAACTCAGAAAATCAAGCTGATGGCAAGGATCTAGCTATCGTTACTTCACTCTTTCTCTGAAACCTAAATACTCTGAAGAATAACAGTTTCTATGTATCAGGATCAATATGTATAATGAAAAATTTTTCGTCATGGGAAGCTGTTTTTCTCATTTTAGGAATCACAGTCCTGATTTACCTTTAAGATAAAAGTTGAAGTCCATTTTTCCCCAGGTTTATTATACTCGTGTCCAGACACACTATCTAGCATTCGTCCTAATTTTTCATATCTCCTCGGGAGATCGTTTAGGACATTCCATTTGCTTTATTTGAGGTTTGAAAGAAGTTGAAGTTCCTTAGAAGGTCACCAAGCCTTTTCTTATACTGTAGACAAACCATCTATTCTCTGTTTTAAAAGAATGTGATTTATTATTTTTGTGAACAAAATATGCATTGTGTGTTTCTCATATGATGTTCCATTGCTTTGATCATCCATTAAGTAAGTGTTTTTGTGTTGCAAAATTCATGAGCAGTGAACAAGTCAAAAACAAATGCCGTAAGTCCATAAAAGAAGTCAATAAACTCATAACCTCAGAATCGCCATACCTTTTGCAGGGGGAAGGGAGGGAGGACGAGGCAGTGTACCCAGAGCCCTTAAAGAAACCCCATTATTAATCTCAGCTATGTAAGAGAGACTTTTGTTTTGATATAGTTATTAAAATAGAATTTCTTCAACGCACACAAACAGAAAAAGATAAATTTTAGCATTTAGGAAATGCTGTTTGTTAAGTTCTCAGTGTTTTGATTCATAGTCACTAAAATTGCTTTATAATTTAAAAAAACCACAATCACAGCAAATCAAATTGTCCTTTCTGTGCAGAGATACCCTGTAGAGATGTTGGTTAAGAACTTTATGTGTTACTTGGTATTGTGCCAAGTGGGACCTTGTTAATTTCATTAGTAGCCTTGAGCGCAGGTTACCAGATAGAAGATGCTGAGTGGCGGCTCACAGTAATTCTCTCCTCCCTGTCATGCACCTCTCCATGTCCCCTCTCCTCCTTTCTCACTTTAGCCGTAATCCTCCACCAGGGACGTTTACTGGGGCTGAGGGGTAAGTGCAGATCCTGAACCAAACTCTTCCTCCTGGCTTCTATAGCCACTAGGAGGCTGTCCCCACTTCTCTAGAATACCCTCCTGACTGTGCCTAAATGTCATCCACTTGCAGTCACTGCATTGCAGCAGGTGTTCGTTGTTTTTTTTTTATGTTTGTTACATGGCCACCAAACTGCTCAGCAGCTTAGTCTATATTTATCATCTTTTGTTGCAGCTGAACTTTCTTTCAACTTTGTTTTCCAATGTAAACGTGAAACATCTCTTAAAAGTGTCATTAATTTCCATTGTTTATTCTTATTACCGATCATGTTTCTTTCATTCACTTACTCTCCCATGGAATGGGGATGTTTTGTGAGTCTGGTCATTCTATAGTAGCCCAGTAAACCAGCAGGCTGGGGTAAATAAAAGCCGTATCATAGTGGCTGGATTCTTCCTTATAAGCATAACTTTTTACCACCCCCCTCAAGGGGAAATATTCTTACTACAAGGGAACAAAACCAGAAGATAAACTGTCGAAAAAATTATTTACAAATAAATATATCCATTTACTTTATATAATGGTTAGTTTTCTAAAATGAGGATTAAAAACAAAACAAAACAGATAAAGCTAAGATTCAAATCTGTTTTCTTTTGTTAACTAAAATGATTTTTAAAAATTAATAGATATGTTTTTAAAGCAAGCTTAGCTATTGCTAGACTGGCAAAATCCCCTACTCCATTTACTGAGGTACTTAAAAATAACTAGCATGCTGAATCTTTTTCCCCCAGCTTTGTCTTGAATTGGCAATGCTGCCCTTATTTTATCTCAGCTGGCTGTAGCTTCTAGATAATACCATAAGGATTAACCAATAACCTCTTACATCATTGCTATTTTCTAGGGGAAAATATTTGGTATTTGGTTTTTCTGTTGCAGCAAATAAAACCTCAGGAGCACCAGGAAATCGTCCTGGAAGTGTAATCCGCGTGTATGGTGATGAAAACAGCGATAAAGTGACTCCAGGAACATTTATACCCTATTGTTCAATGGCACATGCGCAGCTTTGTTTCCATGGGCACCGGGATGCAGTAAAATTTTTTGTGGCAGTCCCAGGTGGGTTAGATTATTCTGTTGAGATCTTTTGTCTCTCTTTTGTCATCATCCCTTAGTTCAACTACCTGGTCTAATGCTAACTAAGGACTAGAATTGTCAGGAACTTCAATATAATTATGAAGGAAGTCTTAATAACAGAGGTGTGAATACATATCACATGGATACTTGAATGATGTTATTTTGGAATATGTCTCCCACTCCCAAAAACAAATATCTTAATTTTTCTTAAAGAGACTCACTTACTTTTGAAAAGCAATGACATTATTTCATGATAGCAAAATGCCAAAATTGCTCTTTATTGGTCTTGACCTAATAAAGAAAGTGGCTAGAAAGAAGCCTGTGTTGCCAAGGCTGTGTGCAGGAAGAAATGTGGGCTAGGAGCCCTGGGATCTGGGGCCCTATCTCTCCACTTACTGTGAGCAAGTCGCTTAACCTCAGGGACTTATTTCCTCAGTCCTCAGTGGGCATGATTAATGTCTGCTCCACCTACTGCACTTGTTGTGAAAATTAATGAAAATGGTATTGGGAATGGGCGGTCCCTGTGGCTCAAAGGAGTAGGGCGTGGATTCAAACCCAGCCCCAGCCAAGAAGAACTGGAAAAAAAAAAAAA
>NW_003852557.1:250680-255972 GCF_000181295.1 Otolemur garnettii | reverse complement strand
GATGCCATGGCACTCTACCCAGGAGGACAGCTTGAGGCTCTGTCTCAAAAAAAAAAAAAAAAAAAAGTCTGAAAGCAATCTGGAGCCAATACTTTTTTTTTGTTTGTGTGTTTTCTTATAGTTTTTGGCTGAGGCCAGGTTTGAACCTACCACTTCCGATATATGGGGCCAGTGCTCTACTCCTTTGAGCCACAGGTGCCACCCTAGTGCCAATGTTTTTATTCATCGGGGTCCTCAGACTTTCTCTTTTAAGGCTTTCATTTGATTAGATGAAGCCCACACATATTAAGAGAATAATCTGCTTTACTCAAAGACTGCTGACATAAATGTTGATCACATTTTAAAAACACTTTCACAGCAATATCTAAATGAGTGTTGTTCTGGGCAGCACAGCCTAACCAAGCTGATGCATACAGTTAACCCACGCACTTATTTTCCCAAAGGTAGTCCAAAGATCAAATGTACATAGGGCAAGGTCATTGGTATATTTGTATAGTCATTTCCTTAGGATAAATTCCTAGAAATAGGATTGCCAGTAATAGCAATTTTTTTGCTTTTTTATAAGAAGAAATAAAAGGTCACAGAATCCCCCTTGACTCAATTGTATCCTTTTCTGATCCCATTACTTCTCTCTTTCCTCTCCATCTATAACCACTTTCTAGAAGTTGACAGGCATCCTCCTGCCTGTGTTTTTGTGTTTTTACTATGTTGAAATATATTATAGTCTTTTTGGTGGCTTTTAACTTTGCTTAAATGTTATTTTTTATATGTATTATATAACTTGCTTCTCGTTTTTTAAGATTTATTGATGTTCATACATAAAAATCTGGTATTCTCATGTCTGAATAAATGTGCTACTTTTTATTCATTTTCCTTTTGATAGGTCTCTACATTTCTTTTCTCTTTTTTTCTTCCTCTATTAAAAACAGCACCGTAGTGGATTTTCTTGCACATATGTGAAAAACTTTTCTGTTGGATATAAACCTAAAAGTAGGCGGCACCTGTGGCTCAGTGGGTAGGGCACCAGCCCCATATACCAAGGGTGGCAGGTTCAAACCCAGCCCTGGCCAAATTGCAACAAAAAAAATAGCCAGGCATTGTGGCAGGTGCCTATAGGCCCACCTCTTTGAGAGGCTGAGGCAAGAGAATAGCCTAAGCCCAGGAGTGGGAAGTTGCTGTGAGATGTGACGCCATGGCATTTTGCCGAGTGAGACTCTGTCTCTAATATAAATAAATTAACCTAAAAGTGGAATTGGCAACACTGGTTGTTGAGAAGCCAGTTGGCCATAAGGGTTAAACCCTTCTAGTTGGCCTTATGTTATAAACCCCTGCGCTCTTATTTCTGTGGCAGAACTAAGTAATCTACTGACAGGAGTTATCTCTAACAGGCTTGATTTCTTCCAGAGTATAATGGAGTAATGCATGAATGAAGCCCTGTGGGAATACATCAAACTATCCTATCCACTTGCAATGTAAATTACTTTTTTTTACAGTGTATTGCATCATATTATTGTCCTGCTACCTCCTAGAGCCATGATCTGTGTAATTTGACCAAAAGACAGTAGATTCTGGAAAGGAAAAAAGTATCCCACCGTCAAAGCTTTCTAAGAGTAATGCCTTAAAAATTGTTCATTTGTTCATAGTGTGAATAACATTTAAAGGTCTCCCTCTTTCTACCATTTTATGCTCAAAGGATTCTACCTTAGAACTTAAGCTTTAGAACAAATGGTACATTTACTGGTAATTTTATTTGCATAATCTAAATTTAAGATGTTCTTTCCTTAAATATAAGAGAGGAAAGCCATGGATTTGGAATAAATTTAAATGTTAATTATGAATATATAAACTCATAAGGCTTAAGTTGAAGATTTGGTCTCTTACACAAATAAGCACACTTATTTTTAGGAAGAGAACTTTCCATTGTCTCTCAGAACAAAAGGAACAGTAGTTTGAAGCAGATCACCAAGACCCACCTTGCTACTGTATGTATCACATACTGGATTTTGGACTTCTTCCTGTTTGGTACAAAATTTCTTGGCTTAGATTTTCAAACTTGGCTCTTATAACCTTCAAAGAGATGTTTTCTGATTGCAGAATCTTCTAGCTGCCCCAGTACTTTGGCTGTACTTGAAAATATTCTTACCTTTTTGTTTAACTCTGAAAATGTTCAGGAAAAAAAAGAAGAACTACTTCCCTGAACCCTATCTGTGACAAATAATATTCATGTATGTTTCTGTATAAAATAGGTCAAGTTGTCAGCCCACAAAGTGGCAACAGTGGCACAGATCTAACAGGTGACAAAGCAGGGCCGTCCACACAGGAGCCTGGCAGCCAGACACCCTCAAAGTCTATGCTTGTCATCAGTGGAGGAGAGGGCTACATTGACTTCCGAATGGGTGAGTCTTCAGTTGTGGGAACTCAGTTTCCATTGCTTTCTGTGACTTGTGTTTTTACCTGCTTTGAATTCCGATGATTTATTTGAATTCTTTACTTGGGAAAGGATTTTGTATTTCTTTTTCATTTCTTTCCTTTTTTATTTCTTTTTATACCAAAGTGTACTTATTTTAAAGAATATTATAAAAAGCATGATGTGGTCATATGTTAAGTTTTATGTGAAGAACATAATATTGGAGTCAGAAAGCCTTAGTTTCCTCACTTGGAAAATAGAGAAATAAAAATACTTTATAAAGTTTTATTTGTATCAAAACTGAATTCATTTGTTCATTTTGTCACCTTACATCACCTTACAAACATTGATTGATCATCTACTGTGTGCTGGTCAGCCTTAAACTTGAGACAATAGAAATAAATCAAAACCTTTGTCCAATAAATTATGGAACAGTGCAGAAATAGAGATGTATTAATAAATTAAAATGTTATAGATGCTCTAGTGATGAGTAGTCAGTTCTTCTCAGTGGTGGGAAGAGGGGGAAATTTTAAGAAATGATACTTGGGGTGACTCACACTAAATAATAGTATTATTATAAAGCATTGAATTGGGAAAGGGCTAGAGATTGGCATTCCAAGGTAATAGCTTGACTAAAGATTAAAAATGTGAAACCATCTTAACTGAAGAAGAACTATTTTAAAATGATGAGAGCATAGAATAGAAGAAAGTACAAATCTCTGGTCTAGAAAGGAAAGGAGGGGCTGGAGTATGGGAGGCCTTTATATACCGAGTTAAAGAGTCTGCCCTCTACCTTTTAAACAAAGGAGAACTATAGAAACAATGAGATTAGATCTGTATGAAAAAATGAATTGGAGGTTGAAAACTAGACGTAGGGAGAAATCAATAACCTAAGTATGGTAGTAACTGTGGGAATAGATGAGCATGATGGGGAATTGACGGCCACCAGGATGTGGGGAAAGAAGAAGTGAGCCATTCACTCAGCTCCTCCAGAACGGCAGAAGCAGAAGATCTGGAGGGAGGTAAGGAGGACCCCAGTGGTGGACATGTTGGCCTCGAAGAGCACAGTGGTGATTTCACTGGGGGATTCCCACTCGTCTTTTAGCTACATGTCTCACATCTTAGGAAAGAGGGACTGGGGGGCTATTGATATGCAGTGGTACTGAAAGCCATGAGATATGGTGAATTCACCCCAGAAAAATATGTAGGAGCTAGAAGAGGAGATTAGAACCCTGCATTAGTATCCCATTTACAGATCTTAGAACTTATTTAGGGATCTAAATAAGCCAGAGAGGTACAACGAAAAGAGAAATTGAAAAGAGAATTGATGCTTGTGAGAGTAGTGCTTTGTAAACTGTAAAATATAAATTTATTTTTATATTTATATTTTGCAAATATAAATATTTATTTGCTATAAACAGATCCCTTGTACTAACCTAAAATGTCAGTGATTAAAAAAGTTCCCAAGCATAAGGCACTGCATGGTGTTAGGAAATTTAATAATGCCAAAGATCAGTGACAAATAATTGCTTTAGATATGAATTACATAAAAATAAAGTTAAAAATATTCAGGGTAATATAAACGAAAGTGTGCCATACTTGACTAGTGTAAATCAAAATACCTGATATAAAAGGCTTATTGACACTTTTAAGGAGGGGAGGTGTCTTAATGTTCTGTTTAGAAATTGGTTTCTTCTAATGATATCAGCAGGAAGGGAGTAATTTCAATTGTTTTTTAAATAATTGACTTGGTGTACAATTCCTTTATAAGAGAATTATTACAGGGACTCCATTTGGCAGAGGTGATATTTGTAGCTTTTTCTTGGAGTGCAGTATGGCAGTTGGAACCATACTAAGGAGTATGTTAATAAAATCTCTGTGGTTTTTCCATTTCCACTAAAAATTCCTTCCATTGTAGATTCTGAAAATAGCATAAAATTTGCTTAACCAGTTTTGGCAGTGCCTGTAGTTGATCCAGCCTAAAAAATAGACTCATCTTTAGCATAGGCTAATTTTAATAGTGAATATGCTTTTAAAAAATTGAATTTGATCTTTTTTTTTTTGCTCCATTTCCTTTTTCATTTTCTGTATTATTTTAACAATGAGAAATGGATTCCTACAGTCCTGTATTTTTAATGGCTTAACTTAAATCTTATGTCATAGAGACCCCAGGAGACAGGATTGTTTTGCTTTGTTTTGTTTTGTTTTGGTGAGACATGGTCTCCCTCTGTCACCCAGACTAGAGTGCAGTGGTGTGAGCACAGTTTACTGCAGCCTCCAACTCCCAGACTCAAGCAATCCTCCCAGCTCAGTTTTCTGAGTAATTAAGACTATGGTGTAAGCCACCATGCCCGGCTAATTTTTAAAAAATTTGTTTATAGAGACAGGGTCTTGCCTTGCTGCCCAGGCTGGTCTTGAACTCCTAGCCTCAAACATTCCTCCCAGTTCTGTCTACCAAAGTGCTGGGATTATAGGCCTGAGCCTATAATTTCTTTTTATAATTTCTCTTTATAATTAGAAATCTTTAAAACAAAACAACTCAAAAAACAAACGCCAACAGCTTTTATCCCAGCCAGTTAATTTGTCATCGCAATTTTTTTTAATTTAAGAGTCAAATTTAGTTGTTTTATTTACTTGGAGACAAGGTCTCACAGCTGGAGTGCAGTGGCATAATCATAGCTTACTATAACCTTGAATTGCTGGGCTCAAGTGATCCCCCTGCCTCAGCCTCCTGAGTAGCTGGGAGCCGGAGGAGGCCTTTAGATCCATTTGACCACATGTGTGTCACCATGCCTGGCTAATTTTTTAGTTTTTTTTTTTTTTTTATGTAGCCTCAAGCTATCCCCCTGGGTAGAGTGCCGTGGCATCATGCTCACAGCAACCTC
>NW_003852557.1:226947-249716 GCF_000181295.1 Otolemur garnettii | reverse complement strand
CCTGTGGTCCCAGCTACTTGGGAGGCTGAGGCAGGAGACTCGCTTGAGCCCAGGAGTTGGAGGTTGCTGTGAGCTGTAATGCCACGGCACTCTATCCAGGGGGACAGCTTGTGGCTCTGTCTCAAAAAAAATAAAATAAAATAAAATTCATAACCTATTCTAAAATCATTGGAAGAAAAACCCCAGTGTAGGAGGTGATACATTTGTCATCTTGTAGGGATTTGGAAAGACAATTTTAATTTTCGTGTGCTTCTTTCTTTTTCTTTCTTTTTTTTTTTTAGAGACAGTGTCTCACTTTGTTGCCCTCAGCAGAGTGCTGTGGTGTCACCGCTCACAGCAACCTGTTGGGCTTAGGAGATTCTCTTGCCTCAGCCTCCTGAGCAGCTGGGACTACAGGTGCCCGCCACAACTTCCGGCTATTTTTCGGTTGCAGTTTGGCTGGGCCCGGGTTTGAACCCACCACCCCCAGTATATTTGGCTGGCGCCCTACTCGCTGAACCACAGGCGCTGCCCAATTTCCGTGTGTTTCTATCCGTTGTCCTGATAATAAGCATTGAGTTATTTGAATGTAGTCTATGTGCTCCATACCCTTGCTTACACATTTTAGAGTAGTGTTTAGTCTCAATTCTTAGATATAAATAACTGAGAGTACACTCTGTTTATTTTGGATGAACACAGAATTGGACAGCTTTGTCTTCTTAGCCTCCCATTTCTGTTAATATCAATATACAGGCATAGGGGATGACTTTCCAACATCGTATAGTGGCCTTGGTTTTAACCTTTTCAGAAGCCAGGCAGTGGCTTGGGTGAATCCGAGTGAAGATTCTGACGCGTGGTACTTGTTTTACTGTTTCCTTCCCAGTGGAAGTCAGACAAGCTTTGTGCATCTCATTTACAGAACCATGAGCACTATTTCAGATTCGCATCATTCTCTCTTTTCTGTGTTCAGCTTAACCTGAATCCTTTTGTCATCCACTAGGTGATGAAGGTGGAGAATCAGAACTTCTTGGAGAGGATCTTCCACTTGAACCTTCTGTCACCAAAGCAGAAAGGAGTCACTTGATAGTGTGGCAAGTGATGTATGGCAGTGAGTGAGCCCATAGGAAGCAGGTGGAGATAGGGAAGCCATCTCTTCTGCATGGTTTATTTCCCCTTTTCCCTTTATTTAATGCTCTTTTGTGAAATAAGTTTCACCACATAATGTGTGAGCATTTTTTTCTTGTTAACTTTATCTTACGAAATCTGTTCTACCGTAATAATACAGACGAACTAGCCATTTTACTGCACCAGTGTTATAGGCAATTTCAGTATATTATGAACAAATCAAAGAATGTTCACTTTCTACAAACTGGTGAATTACAAAAAGCAATCCAGATGTGGTATACTCTGCCACAGACCATCTAATGTCGCTTACTTCATTTGATGGGATCACTTTTTAGCTGTCACTAATAATGGAATTAATGGAAAACACTTAATGAATGAAACTGTACCATTAAGTACAATAGCAGACTTTTCCCCGATGTATTATGAAATTGACACACACTAATATCAGGTGGATTATCAGGATTTATCTAAATGTCCCGAGAGGGCTAAAAGCTAACTGTAAATTACTTTAACTTTCACTTTCAAATCTGACAAATCTTGTTTATATGGTATATAAAACATTGTTTTCATCAGATTTTGGGGGGTTTTATATTAAAGAAATTAAGACTACACTATTTAAATAAATGTTTCCTGTTTCTGACTTATTAGAGCTCTAAAGTTTATGAGGCCTGCTTTTCTGAATATTCTGATTTTTTTTGAGACTAGTTTTGCTCATTTTCATACTGACATGTCTGAAAAGTTTATTATTTATAAAGCTTAGAAAATTATCTGGGAAGCTTAAAAGATACTTTAGCACTGGGAGAATTTTTTAAAAGGAAATTGTGTTTTGTATTCCTTGTACCAGAGGATGGTGGTGGTTGATTGAGTTTTGTCCATGTGAAAAATTCACCTGTTTGCCAAATGTTCCTGGACAGCTGTTACCTATTAAGGATAAAACTGTAGTGGTGATGGGTGCTGTTCTAATCTACTGAATAAGGGATTTAATTAAAAAACCTATTTTCTTTTGTTCTGTATAAAACTGCAGAACAGATATACACTTGATATTTTGTGTGTAAAAGGAGAAAACAATGAAGGCGAAGAAAAGTCAAGATACATAAAGTAAAGTTGACACTACGTCTTTTCACTCACAATGCCCATTTTAAAAGATGAGAGTCCGGGTTTAACTGATTTTCTTGTTTAATAAGTTTTTAAAAACCATGATGCTGCATTTTTTTCCCCTCTCAATTTTCTTGAAAATGTGTGATTTACCCTTTCTTATTCATTTCTACTGAGCAAAGCTAAATGTAATTTTATGTATTATGTATTTTGACAATATGGTCCCGTAGGATAAAGGCCTCCCAGTCATTGGAAGGACTGCTTCAAAGAAAAGAAAGCAAACACAGGTCTGAAACTGCCTAATATTCTTAAGTACCAGGGATTTTTTTCTGAACCATTATGCAAAGATGTCTGTAAAAAGTACACCAGTGACTCTAATGCTTACACATGATTAGGCTAGATTGTAAAGTACATGGGATTTAATGAACTGGAGGAGGCCTTTAGATCCATTTGACCACATGTGTCTACAAGCACATTGTGTACACGATAAGATTGTGGCCACTGTATGTATTAAAAGAATTGTTTTGGTAAAAGATGGATTTAAAGGACAATGTTTTGCTTGAGCTACTTAGTCACTTTTCTTCAAGGCACCAAAACTTAATCTGCTTTTTCCATAGCTTGCTTGCTGTTTTTATCTTATTTTGTATCTGAGCCATTTCTGGCAATACCTTAAAAAAGCGTTATTAAACACATATTGGAAATGTATAAATTCACAGGAAAGTGACAGCAGAGTTTTGGGGAATTTAATCCCAGGAAGTAAACATCCCAGAGTCAGAGTTCATTTGCTGTTGTTCAGCCACGTTTGTATAGCTGAAAGTGACTTAGGAACTTAGGAGCTAAAGAAGAATGCAGACATGTCACTACAGTTGTAATTGCTCTTCTGAACTTGCTGGCTTTAACTAAAGGAATAGAGATAGGGGTGTAGTTATTTTACCTAAAAATGTCAGATTATCTGTGGCCCTGTTGATGAAGTGCAGGGACAAAAATGCCTGTATAATTTGTTTTAAAGGCTTGTTCTTACATTTGTAATTTCAGTTAAATACTTTCTACAGATTGCCTCATTTCTTTCCCCTCAATAACAGATTTATATTCTTGTAATGTTCACTTTGATCACAGTGGTAACTTTTCAGAAGAAAATGCCAAAATGTAAGCTGCTTGCAAGCAGCAAAGGGGTGTAAACTTGCCTGTAGCTACCAGGTCAAGGGCAGAGAAGAGGCTTGCGTACCTCAGGTTGATCTCTCCATGTGAAAAAAAGAATTTGCCCCCATAGGAAGAAATAAGGGGTATCCGAGAATTCTGATTTTATTACACTTGGGTTACATATGAGTGTTCAACCATTACTGATGTATAAAAATGATAATGTCATATGCCTCAGCTTGATACTATTAAATGCAGGTTAAAGTCTCTGTGAAGCAAAGGGAGAATGTTCTCTAGAAACTCAGTTTTCAGAGTATTTTTCTCCAACTTGTATGGGTCTAAATTTTTTAAATAGGAATGGATCTCTTAATAGCTGCAGCTTGTTGAGAGTATAAAATATTTTGAGCACAAAATATGCAACACATAACTTTTCAGATTAAGTGTGTTTGCATAGAAAAGGTTAAAATGCATTTTTCTCAATAGCTGTATTGTTCATTTCTTGTAAAGATCTTCCTACATTTGAGACTAGATCCTT
Organism: Otolemur garnettii; assembly: GCF_000181295.1. Classification (NCBI taxonomy): domain Eukaryota; kingdom Metazoa; phylum Chordata; class Mammalia; order Primates; family Galagidae; genus Otolemur; species Otolemur garnettii. Next base: position 245,845 of record NW_003852557.1, on the reverse strand, counting down.
TAACATAGGCTGCCTTAGTAAAAGAGTAAAACAAAACAGAATGTTTCACACTATTAACTGTCCTGAAGAACGTGTGTCTTGAAATGTTGTGGAACTGAATATTTATTTTCTTGTGAGTTTTATGACCGTTACCAAAGGATGCGGCCAGATTTAGGGCTCACTCTTCTTAATTGATCATGTTGAGAAAAGGACTCCTTTGGTCTCACTTTGTAACGTGGGGAAGAGTAGGAGACAAAATTAAACGTGGAAATCATAAATGCTTTTCTAACAGGGTTATGCTGTTCTGTAACACTAAATGTCTTTTTCTTTCTCTTAAAAAATTAAGTTTTATTATTAATTTTGTTATACATTTCTCAATATTTGAATGTTTTAACCATTTTATGTTCTAAATTTGTTTGTCCAAAACAGTTTATCAGAATTTTACTTGCCTCTGTAATCTGAAAAATGGGTTCTAGAATGTCCTACTTGCTATCTCTTAGAGGCTGAGGCTTCATTTCTATGAGCAAAAAGCTCATTTAGCAATGTAGTTATTTCAGTATTTATTTCTATTATGGAATCCCTGGGGTTCAGAATGTAACTTTGTACATGAAATATATATAAATATGTATATGAAACATGTATGAAATCCAGTGTGTTTTGTTTTTGTTTTGTTTTTCCCTTTCCTGGGTGTGTGAACTTGGTTTTTATTAGAAAGTCCAATAATACTCTTCTCATTTCTGATGGTCAAGACTATGCCATTTGGCACTGTCTGGCTAAAGTGGGAAATACTCCTGCTTATTTGCTTGGCTCACATGTTCAGATAAGATGTGAGTAATAGGCAAAAGGGTTTTCTAGAAATGTGGGAGTGCTGAGTAACAGCCCACACATGATACTAGGGCATACCATGTGCCAAATTGCTCGGTAATGAGGGGCAGGTAGTGATGCAGATTTTAATAATACAGTGTACTTACTTGTGACCCACTTACTTGGGAGAGACTCTAAAAGGAAGGACGATTATAAAACCACCACGTGGCTGCACAATGTGAATCCACGTTCAGTGTAGTGGTGTTTAGTCTAATCCAGTGTTTTTCTTTTCTGTCTTTAAGAGACATGGGGTTCTAACAGGAGGATAAAATTCACCCTGATTTTTATGTCAATGGAACACTTCACAAGATGAAGGCGCAGTCCCTTGGTGGGTAAGACGGGGTGCTCTGGGATATAATTAATGGCCTCATTCATTCCTAAACTTTAGGAGTTTGCCCCATCTGCCCCTCAGTCCTCTAGGGCCTGCCAAGTCATCCTTTTGGAGACTGGTTAATTCTTTTGAGCCTCATTCAAGTCATCTTTCTAATCCTGCCAGTCCCTCGTGAGAAGCTAGAGTGGCAGCAGAGGATAGGGGACATTCATTTTTGGTTAAGGAGAGGGCAAGAGCACCAGCCTCATAACTAGAACTGGCCTGCAGTCCCATCCACCCCCAAAGGGAAAAAGTGTCTTTCAGACCTAGCTGGAGAGATGTTGTTTAAGCCCCCAGGCCTCTCAAGTTCAGTATAGACATGAAAGCCCTAGAGCGATCACAAGAAGCATGGATGTAAGTCTTGAGTAGCAGCCAATTTATTAGTAAAGGTTTTATACTTATGGGACTTCCCAGAATGCCTTACATATCAGGTAATTAATACAATTTCATGTTAAACTTGTTTTCTTTAGAGAGACATCTATCTCTGTCCTAAGGAAACTGTTAAGAAACAGGTACCGGCTCGGCACCTGTGGCTCAAGCAGCTAAGGCACCAGCCATATACACCTAAGGTGGCAGGTTCAAATCCAGCCTGGGCCCACCAAACAACAATGATGGCTGCAACCAAAAAATGGCCAGGCGTTGTGGCAGCGCCTGTGGTCCCAGCTATTTGGGAGGCTGAGGCAGGAAACTTGCTTGAGCTCAGGAGTTGGAGGTTGCTGTGAGCTGTGATGCCACAGCACTCTACCCAGGGGGACAGCCTGAGGCTCTGTCTCAAAAGAAAAAAGAAACAGAGGTACCTTGGGCCTTCTGGACCTTTAAGGGAATACCATTCTCTGGTCCTACCCTCCTCAGTTTCAGGAAAAGGGGCTTTCCATGAAAATTAAAAGAGGGGGAACCCATATCCTCTTTTACATCTAAGAGTTAAATTTCATTCCTGTGCAGGCACTTCGAGGAGCATGTTGAAGCATAAGAGTGGTAAATTTTGACATTTCCAGATGCCATGAGACGTTATGTATTCAGTATCAGTTGGCCATAAGGCTTTCTGACGGAAACTCAGTTACTATGAATGGGTAGAGGCCAGATACAAAGAGCTAAATAAAATATTGGCATCAACTGTACAAGAAGATGTGGCATGGTGGCAGGGATGCTTAGCTTAGCATTATTCCTCCCAACCAAGGATGCACAATTTCATGTAAGATTTTTGTAGGTTTAGAGACATCTAAAGAGAGTGGAATAGTCTTTTGAAAACTTCCTCATCTGTAGTATTGTAATGATGGTATCATATTCACAGGATTGTTGGAAAGAACAAATGAGATAATGTAAAGAAATATTATGCAACAGTTAGCAAATATTTCTGCCTTTCCTCCACCTAGGAAGACCTCAGTTTCTTTTCCTGTTGCTATTTCTCATCAAGCTTACTTTCCCCTGCTTTTGGCCAGCCACAGACAAGTGACAGCAGTTTCTTTGAGTTCCAAATCCTTTTCTTGCACTTGGCCTGGTGTGCTGCTGTGCACGCAGACTTTTTGGCATCTGTATCTCTATCTTGGAGTGTTCACCTGGGGCTGTTAACAAGGAACTAGGAGCAGAAGGGTAACGTTTTCTTCAACAAGAGAAAGTCCCTTGTTGATTCTTAGAGGCATCTCAAGCACTTGTCCCTCCTCGGGGGGCCTGGTTGGAGATGAGCAGAAAATGGATAGATGCCTAATAGGCCTTGGCTGATTTAGAGACTTAGCCCTGGGCTTTACCCAGCCGAGGGTTTATCAGACCATCCCACCCCATATATTAAAGCTGTTTCAGTAGCCCCCAGGTGACCACCCTGTCTTCCTACAAGACCCCTTTGGATGTGATACAATGTGAGCCAGAAGTCAGTGTCTCAAAAACCAAGTCATGGTAAGAACTCTAGGTTCTAGCCCTCTCTGTCACTGAGCCATCAAAAGTCATTTCCTCTCTCTGGGTCCTAAGTTGTTCTTATTATCTACAAAAGCAGGGGCTCAAATGAGCTCTGAAGGCATTGTGAAGGTGACATCCTTCAAGGGTAGCGCATGTGTGCCAGTGCAGTTGTGTGGACTAGTAGCCTCCAAGCCAACCAGACCTTAATGTTCAGAATTGTGCCCAGATCCTTAACAGAGGGGATTCATGTAGCCTGTGCCCTCAGTACAAACTGCTTTGTTTGATGAACCGTTTGTCCCTGAGGCCTCAAGGACTCACTTCCATGAATGGGAGGAACGTTCTTAATTAGGAAGACAGACGCTGTTGAGTTCTCTGGGTCCTGCACTTCCCTTAGGTCTTCTCCTTCTTGAACCTGGGAAGGGGGGTCCCCAAAAGTCAGAGTGCTGCTCCCTAGGGCCCTTTTGGCAACTGAGTGAATGTCTTGAGAGGTTAAGCCTAATTAAGGGGGACCTCTGACTTCTTGATACCAGCCCTCACAGAGAGGGAAGACGTGGGAGACAGGAAAGCTGCCAGTGGTAGAGCCGGGGCTCTGCTCCCCTGTGAACACATGGTGGCGCCATGTTGGTGTTAATGGTCCAGGTGCCGGCACCCAGAGCCTGCCCTTGGTCCCCACTGGGCAGTCTGCCGAGTGTCAGGCTGCGCCAGACCAAGGAGGGTGCTACACTATGAGGGTCCATGCAGGTAAGTTAACTAGCTGAGGGGACAGTGGCAGCAGATTAGACTAGAATCTTGACTCTTGGTTCAGTGCTTTTCCCACTAGGTTGCTCCAGATTCATACCACTGTCCTTCCCCTGGGGCAAGGGAAACACGACCCTCCAGCCCCTCCCTGTCAGGCTGCCTGGAGCCCAGGGACCCAAAGGGCCCAGGGCCTGGGACACTGCCGAGGTGAACAGGTGATGTGGATGAGAGAAACACTGGCCCACAGGATTAAAGAAAGGAATTTTTTGAAAACATCCACCACGAATTTCTAGCCTTTGAAGTTGCAGAGGAATTTCTGCTGCTGCTGCCTCTGAGCAGGCTAAAGGAAATGTCACGGAATCAGCTTAGTGAGTTGCTCCAATGGAAACTTCATCCAAGGCCGATAATAAATAGCAGTTACATAACTCAGCAGGTCACAGCACTAACTAAGCCCTTTATAGGCCATCAATCCACATTTATTTCCTGGACTTTATAACTGCTGCTGAAAGGGGGGAAGAAGGGGCTGAGGGCCAGGGGAAGAAAACGTGTGCGCCCAGACTAAGCCACCCGCCTACCCACACCTTCTGCAGCTCAGGCAGAAGTGCAGGCAGCTACAGCACACCCGCACACGGGCTCCCTGCCGAAACCTAGACCCCATCCCAAGCTGCTCCGAGGAGCTCCAAGCTCTAGGCTAGTCACTTTCTCTCTTGTCTTCAGTGTTCTCTTCTGTGAAATGACAGAGTTGGTCTGCATGAGTTCTAGGATCCCTTTCTGCCCCCTGATTCTTAGCATTGAGAGAAGAGTAGGGTTTGTTGTCCTCACTCCCAAAGTTAGTTTGCAGGAGGCTGTAGGAGCCTCTTGATGGGGACGGGAATTGGTGATCCCATTTCTAGCCACTGGATGCTGGCAATGTAGGAAGGAGGCTGGAGGGTCAAGGCTGCCCTGTCTGGAGTGGAAAACGGGAGAGTGTAGGGCAAAGAGCCCTTGCTGCCTCTCTGAGGTCAGGACACAACAAGATGAGTCAGAGCCAGGTGGGCTGAAGAGGCACAGAAGGACACAGTCATCAAGGGAGAGCGCCTCACAGCCATTTGCCACTATCAAGTTTGGAGAGTTTAATATTTACAGGATTCAGGTTCAGGATGCTCAGGTGGGTATTAATGCCCCAAACTCTAGTTTGCAGGCCCCAGTTACAGCTTCATACCTGATCTCTCTGGAGTCAGGCAGACAGCTCCTCCCATGCTTCTCCACCTTTTCCCAACCTGTGCAGAGAGCTACAGGATGGAAGTTCGAGCAGCCAGAGAAGTGTGAGTCCTTGGGAGGGATCTTTGGGGGAACAGTAACCAGTCTCCACGGCCCCTTTCCTTAGGGCCTGGCCCAGAATTTGCGTGAGGCCCAGGCTGCCCCTCCCCAGCCTAGGAGCCCTTGCAAGAGAAGACTGGCAGAAGGCAAGTGTGGCCTGCAGCTTCCCTGGGAAGAGCTAGGATGTGGGGAGGTGGCACTTGAGGGGCAAGGGGCAGTCACAGAGTCCCAGCCTGCTGAGATTGACAGCAGAGTAGCTGTAAAAGAAAAGGTAAAGTTTAGATGTCACATATCAGAAAGAAATTTTCAAAAATGAGCTGATCATGGTGGCTCACACCTGTAATCCCAACAATTTAGGAGACAGAGGCAGGAAGATCACTTGAGGCCAGGAGTTTGAGATCAGCCTGAGTAATATAGTGAGACCCCATCACTATAAAAAATTAAAAAATTAACCAGGTGTATGGCTCATGCCTTGATACCAGTTACTTGGCAGGCTGAGGCAAGAGAATCACTTGAGCCCAAGAGTTGGAGGCTGCAGTTGATTGCACCACTGCACTCCAGCCTGGGTGCCAGAGCAAGGCCTTGTCTCCAAACAAAACAAAAAAAATTTCCCAGAGACGTTTTGAATCAGCTTAGTGAGATGAGATTCCTGTGGCAGGTGGCAGCTTGTACCTGGAGACTGGGCCTCAGTGCTCAAAGCCTACTCATCACTCTCCATCACCCGGGTGTCCTTTGGTCCCTCTTCCCAGCCCTCAGCCCTCTGCCCTTCCCCCAGTCCTGCTGCTTCCTTTGCAGAAACAGCTGCATGTCTGGGCTTGTCAGGAGTCAGCTGGGTCCTCCCTCCCCCCACAGCCTGACACCATCCATCACTGAGGTTTAGAAGGCAGTTAAACAGACCCAGAGAAGGGAGAATGCACTTTAATCCCCAGCCCCAACAAGCAAGCCATGCCACGAAGGGTCTTGGGGGTCCCATCTCTGTCAACCAGGTTACCTCTTGGCAGGGTAATCATATCTATCACACTTGGAGAAGCCAGCAAGGCCAAGCTTCAGGGGCCAGCTGTGGGTTCCAGTTTGAGTACACCAGCCAGTCCCAGGGGAGAAGGCAGTGACTTATTTAGGAAAGATCTCTGTAGGGGAGACACTTGACCCCATACTGGAGAGACTGAAGGGACCCAAGTGATTAGGTAGAGCTGAGTGACAGAGAGGGCTCATGGCTCCTGGGCTCAGCTTCACAGGGCCTCTGCACAAGGCTATGAGGCCCCCAGCCGGCTCTGAGGGGAGCGTGAAGGAGATGTCTCACCTCCCATCCTCCCCCTGTCTCCTTTCCCTTCCTAACTGGCAGTCGGGTGGGTCACAGACAGCCCTGATGGAGATGAAGCCTGAGGGTAGAATCAGGAGCTCCCTTTGGCTCCTTCCAAAGCCTAGTTTTGCTTTGTGGGAGTATTGATAAGTGGGACTGTTCTGGAAATGCTGCCCAAGGCTGGGCAGAGCAGGGACATCAAGATCATGTCAGAAAAGTCTCACATGAAGGTCAGAACATGTGCCCACCTCCTACCTCTGCCCACCAGCTACCATGTTCCAGATCAGGAGACCTTAGAGAAGGAAGGTCCTATGCAACTATGGGGCAGTGCCAGGCCCAGGCTGGGTTCTTCAGAGACTTTGCTTCCATGGGTCATCAAGGCAGCTGTGGGCAGGCGTTTTTCTGTGACTGGTGGCACAGACACCAGGGTTCTCCACCTCAACTTGGCACCACTGGGGCTGGGTATTTCCTCATTGTGTGGTCTGTTCAGTGCATCATAGATACTCAGCAGCACCCTTGGCCTCCACCTGCTAAATTCCAGTAGTAGCACACACACCCAGCTGAGACAACTGAAAATGTCTCCAGACATTGCCACATGTTCCCCGGGTGCAAAAGCGTCCTTATTTGAGAACAATTGTCATGGACGATAGGTGCCAACGACGAGGATCTGAGTCCTGCCTACTTGCTTCTCTTGCAGGCCGTAGAGACCAGGATGGGGGGGGGGGGGCCCTGTTTGGATACCTGCTTTGTGGACACAGCCCTGTGTGCCCTGAGGCAGACAGCTGTGCCTGCCAATGTAGAGCTTCACTCTTGCCCTGGCAGATGGGTCTCCCTAACTCAGCTGGCTGGACATGGCCTGTGGCTGTCCCATCCCAGAAAATATTTGGCCAGTGGCTGAGCCATCCCCATATTAACCCAGGCATACCTGCCCCTGAAGGCAGGGAGATGGGCCCAGCCAAGTCAGACGGAGAACCAGAAACCTCTGGTTCTGGCTTCTAGAATGTGATGATGGGTGCAGGGAGAGCGGAAGAACTTGAAGACACCAAGTCCCTGGCTTTGTAGCATGTTGTAAAGACACCAGGAAGGTGTTTGCTTCCCTTCCCATTCTCTGGGCCTCAGTTCCCTCATTTGTAAATGGGGGAGTTGGACTGGATGATCCCTGACTCCCTGACTCTCACACGTTGGGCATTTCCTGTGTGCTGTGGTCTTCACGTACTTTCTGTCATTCAATTCATGCAGTGTTCTATGAGACAGGGACCGTGTTTATTATCTATCCTCACAGCTGAGGAGTTGAGGAAGATGAGACTCAGAGATGTTGAGCAACTTGCTTGAGGTCACACAGCCAGTACTGACAGAGGCAGGTCACATGTTCAAGTCTGACCTGGGGGCATTGTTGAGGGTGGTGGGTCAGAGGCTGATGGACTGAGCAGTGGCAGTAAGTATCCAGAAGAGGGAGGAAGAGTGACCTGCAGCTGGAAGAGGGGCAGAGCCCGGCAGGCACCCTGCCCACTGGAGAGGGCTTGAAGATGACTCAGAGGTTTGGAACCTGGGGGACCAAGAGGGTGGCGGTGCTATTAATAGAAATAGGGAAGTGGTGGGGGGGAGTAGGTTTAGGGCTAGATGATGAGTTCATTCACAGGCATGTTGATGCTGATTTGCTGATAGAGGGACATTTAGACCAAGATGCAGCCACAGTTTAATTAGAAAAATTAAAAAAATTTAAAAAATCGGCCCCTACAAAATACTTCCAAACTCCAACAGCCCCTTTACCAAAATTAAGTCCCCAAACTGCTTACACCTCAAGGTCCCCAAGTCACAGGGCTCAGGCTGCTGTTATGGGTCCTCAGCAGCAATGCCCACGGCTCCAGTTCAAGTCCCTCCTTGACCACTGGGTGTCACCGCTGGTGCATTGACCTGGCCCAGCCGCCTAGGGTGTGACTGAGGCCCAGTCGACCTTGGGGAAGGGCTTCTGGGAGCCAGGGTCCCCGTTGCAGGGGGGGCGAAGGTTCCTCCCTTCTCCCATGGGGTGCAGAAAGGCCACTGAAGACGCTGAGCTGCTGCTGCTCCCAGGCGTCGGCTACACTTCTCAGGCGGGGTCTCTGATGTACCTCCAGTTGAATTCTTAGGTTCAAGACCTTACAGCCAGGGGGAGGGGAAGAGAATGGAGGCCCCTTCCCCACCTGCAAGTTGAGAATGGTGTCTCTCAGGGCCAGGCCAGGGGGACACCGTGTCCAGGGCAACTGGGGCTCGCGACCTCGGGCAGTGGAGCCGGGAGCCGGATCCCAGCTGTTCAAACCGCATGTCTCCCCTGACATTTGCGTCAGCAGCTCTGCCCTTTGACTTTTAATTCCCAGGAGAGGAGGGTGGAGGCAACCTTGGCCATCAGGACTAATTATTTGCAATTCGATTCAAACAGCATTTGAACCCAGTTTATTGGGGTTTGGCCTGGCTTCCTGCCCTCCTCTCAGCCTCCCACACCCTGGCTTTATGGCCAAGGTCTCCTTCGGCAGCTGGGAAGGACAGAGAACTGGGGTGGCTCTGCCGGAGACACCGGTCCCTCTCAATCTCCTGATCTCGAGGGCCCTGTGGGAAGTTACGCTCATAAAAGAGCCTTGTGTTCTCCAGAGGGAGGGCCCAGTCCAGGCCCTCTCAGGCCAGCCTCTCCATCTGCCCGGGCTTGCTGGGACATGTCCCCAGGTGGGCCGGGCCAGGTGAGGGGGCCAGCTTCTCAGCTGCCCAGGTTAGAGGCACAAGGCTCAAAGGGAGGGGGTGGGTAAGTCCCCCCCCCCCAGGGCTCCCCAGGCCCTGGGGCCCCAGTCGGTGTCAAGTGTCCCTCTATATTTGGCAGCTGCTTTACTGACATGCCCTCTCCGAGGGACAGGCGACCAGCCCGACTCATGATGTCTCCTCCAAGGCATTAGCCTATTTTGGAACCAGCCTTGGGGGTGTTGGTGGAGGCAGGGGAGGGGTTTAAGGGAACATTTCCTCCTGGCTCCTGGTCAGAGATTAACTGACGGTGTGTGGCAGAGAGAATTGGCCCTGAGGCCCTTCTCAGAATTCCCAGTACAGTTATGTGACTGTTCCTTCCACTCAGGTTTCCTGAGGATGCCTAGTCTTGGGCCATGGGGGCTGAGTCTGAACCCCAACCCCAACCCCTCCCTGCCTTGGGGTTTTCCAGCTCTTCAGATATCATCCCTCGATCAGAAAATGACGCCACTGTAGGGTCTCGCTCCATGGTTCCCAGGCTTTTGGATCTGCCAGGTCACTAATGTTTCCAAAAACACAATTTAGGATCTGACACAGTCACCAGTTTTTTATTTTGCTGAGTTAAGGACATTAAAAGGAAATGTCAGAGGAAACGTTCTTTAACACACACACACAGACAACTTGGGTTGGACACACTCAGCTAATAAGAGGGCAATCTTTGGGACTGAGTCTATCTAGCTTTAGGGAAACCTCAGCACATTGTCCTGATTTTTCTCATTTTCCTATGGGCAGATGAGAACATGGCAGCAGATGGCACTGGGCACCCTGTCACTGGTGCTGTCACTGGTCCCTCTACTCCTCTGCCTCTCCAATGCCAAGGGCACCCAGCCCTGCTCTGGGAACACTCCCAGCACTGGGGGCCCTCATGCACTGGGCACTTCTACTTCTTTCTGTCTCCCCTCCTTGCAACAGGAGGGGAGGATGAGGAGCAGAGGCCCAGAGTACACCCTGGGGAAGGCATAGTCTCCCACTGCTTTGAGGAGGGCGGTGGCTGTGAAAAGTGTCTTGTCTGGACAGGGCTTAGGACGCTAGAATGGCTGCCACTTGCCAGCCATGGGATCTGACCAGAACCTCCCTCCTTGAGCTTCAGTCCCTTGTTCTATAAAATGGGTATATTAACTCCTCAGCACAGGGCCAGTGTGAAGATGAAATGAGAGAATGTTTGTGAAAGTACTTTGTGAACTATAAAGCTTAGGTCGGGGTAGTTATTATTATTATTATGGGAAACTAGTAAATGTCTGATCTCAGCTTCTGGGTACAAAGACGGTCTCACCCAACCCCACCCCCGGGTCTGTGATCTGAGGACCCCTCCAACCCCACAAAGAAGCAGCGCCTGCCCTGTCCTCATGAGGCTTGGTCTGAACAGCTCTTCGAGAAACAGGAGGCAGCCTGCAGCCTGTATTGGAAAGAGGGCCCAACCTTTATGGTAAAGGCGGCCCTACTTTGTGCTCATTGTGCCGACTGCCCCCCAAGTGGTAGAGAAGTGTGTGGAGAGGGCCTCCCCAAGAAGGAGCCCTTTTGGGGTGGGTCAAGAGACATGAGGTTGGAGGATTTGGGGAAGGCCAAGGCTTGAACCTCAGAATGTTCCCAGAGGAGCAGTGTTTAAGGATCAACCTCATCACCGTGGGCTGAGTGGCAACTGTGCCATGTTCCCAACCCAGTTCCACCACTTCTGCTGTGTGGCTGCCTCTCTGAGTCTCAGCTTCCTCACCTGTGAAATGGGGGCACGAGTCCTTACCTCAGAGGGTTGCTGTGAGCTTAGATGGGGTTCTGGGATAAAGCCCCTGGAAGGTTCTCCAGCCAAGGGAGGAGGCCCACAGCTCAGCCCAGGGAACTGAGGAGTCCCAAAGAAGCCTGAGTCTGTGGCCTGGCTCCCTCCCCCACCTGTCCAGAGTGGATCCCCAGCCTCTGCCCTGAATGGCAGCCAGGGGACAGCCACCTCCACCCAGCCGGCTCCACTCCCTGCCATCCCCAACACCCCCTGCTCAGCAGCCAGTTGTCATGAAGTCATTGCCACCTTCCCCAGCCTGCACCCCCGCCCCGCCCCCATGCTGACATCCCATTTGGCAAAGAGGTCGGAAAAGCCGCTGACTCTTCCAGACCGTGAGTTCATTGACTGGTCAGGGCCTGCCAGCCGTAAGCCGGCCAAGTGGGCAGAGGGGATTTTGCAGAGTGTGGAGGTACCCTCCAGGCCCTTCCTCCACTGTCTCAAGCCCCCCATACCCACAGGAGACACTGTTCCAGTACCAACCCATACCCCCCAAATACCCGCTCCACACCTGCCTCATACCTCTCCTTACCCCACACGGAGAGTCTGAGGCTCACATTCCCGTGAGTAGCCACCCACCCACCAAGGCACACTCGGCACACACAGCTCCCCGCATGCTCACTTAGTCACACGTAGGACCACGTGCCATCCCCTCACGCACAGGCGGCCCACAGTCACAGACATTCCTGACTCCACTGGCCTGTCCCCTTGGCTGAGCCAGACACGGTTGGGAGTGTCTCTGGTCTGGAGGGTCCAGGCCACAGGCCACCAGAGTTGAAAGGGCTCATCTCAGCCAACCCATTCATTGCTCATGTGTGAGAACCAAGGCTCAGAGAGGGCAAGGGCATGGTCAAGTCATATGGCCAAAGGCCCCTGAGTGCCTGAGAACGTGGCACCACCGGAGACAGCCTCCACACACTTTCTGCCTTCACCAGCCTCCGCAGACCTCCTGGCTGAGCTGATCCCTCCCAAGGCTTCACCCAGGATGGTTCCCAGAGCGGGTGCTGGATGAGCCTCTTACTGCCTGCCCTGGGTACAAGGCCGTTTGAAGCTGTGCAGGGGAGGGTCTTCATGGGCTTGGGGTGGTGATGACTCACTTGGCCTTGGCCTTCCTCAGACTGCAGTCCCAGTGTGCCCTCAGCCTGACCCTCTCACTCCTTGCCTCAGTCTCCCATCACTCACATCAACCACCTGGAAAGTGGCTCCATCAAGGGACCCCTAGGGTCCAGGAACAGACTCCCGCCCTAGACTGTCAGTGCGCCAGGGCTTTTGCTGGAATGTTGTCTGGCAACTCAAAGGTACCTGACAAAAATTCATCAAATGAATGAATAGTCCAATCTCCCCGGCCTGGCATTTTTTTGCAAGGCTTCTTCAGCCCACAGTCAGGAGTTCTGAGAGCTAATGGGAACAGCCAGGAGCCAAGAGCCAGGGGTCCACTATAGCTGGCTGTGGGACCCTGATGCAGCTACTGCCCCATCCAGGATTCAGCTGACATGAAGGAGAGCCTGCTGCCAGCTTGGGAGGATGTACTTGACAGCGTGCGATTCCAGGGACCACATCTTGCAGGTGTCCCAGTGGTGGCCAGGGCTGCCTCCTTGCCCCTGGCTCGGGAGCAGGCACTCCTTTGAGCAGACCCAGCTTGGAGAACCCTGTATTATAAATAAAACTGCCACCCAGAATAGACCAGAACAAGTGCAACCTGGGAAGCAAGAAAACAAGAGTAGTTCTTGCACCTTTCCCCAACCTCACTCCACCTCCCACAACTCACACGTGGCAGGTCTGCCTGAAGGAGCCATGGGGAGCAGACTCCAGGTCAACAGCCTGCTTCCTGCAGGGCTTCCCATGAGGCCCAGGCCAGGGAGGGCGCACAGAGGGGTGTTTGTTCACAGTGGGTGGCAGGGAGGAGATGCTAATCGCTGTGGATCGCTGGGCCCCAGCTGAAGGTCAGGAGGTTATAAATAACCACTCCGGCTGCAGCTGAGGGCAGTGCTTGATCCACACCCCTCGCCAGCCTCTGGGCACAGATTGATTGCCACCCTCTCCAGCCTGACTGCGGGAACCTGAACCTCAAGAGCAGGAGCATTGTGACCTTTGGGGCTGACGCACAAGGTCAGACCAGGCTCCTGGGCTTCCTGCCTCTGCTGGGGGTGGGGGAACCTGAAGTACAGATAACCCTATCTTCACCTTCACTAGCCCCCCAGGGGCCAGGAGGCGGACAGAGACATAGCACAGGGACTAGGGACTCAGGCAGCCTGTGCCCCTGCACCTCCACCTCCATGCCAAGCCTAGCCCAAGCTCCCAGCCCTTCTCACGGCTGATGGCAGGGATGCTTCAGGGATCCCAGCCAGGCAGAGCTGTGACAACAGTTACATCTTGCCCTGCTTCTGGAGCCTAAACTGAGGCCCGACCTGTGATGGTAAGATTTATCTCAGAGCTTGATGCTAACAAAATCCCTGGGTCTGGGGCTTTAAGAATCTCAGGCTGGAGAAGGACTCTGATGACACTGGTGAGGGGGCACCTGGTTGTGCACCAGGAAGGCCAAGCATCTGCTTTCCACCTCCCCTTGGGCAGAAAAGGGAGGTATATTTAACCTGGTCCAATAGATATGCCTTTTATTGGCATTAATAACACACACCCAGCCAGGTGCAGGGGCTCACGCCTATAATCCCAGCACTCTGGGAGGTTGAGCAGGTAGATTGCTTGAGCTCAGGAGGTCAAGACCAGCCTGAACTAGAACGAGACCCTGTCTCCAAAAATACTGGGGCAATGTGGCAGACGCCTGTAGTCCCAGCTACTCTGGAGGCTGAGGCAAGAAGATTGCTCAAGCCCAAGAGTTTGAGGTTGCTGTGAGCTATGATGCCCCCATCACTCTACGCAGTGCAATAGAATGAGACTCTGTCTAAAGAAAAAAAGAGTTCATCCAGCACCTGGCACCGACTGAAGTGCGCGGCTCGATGTGCCTGCCCAAGCTGGGCTTACCCACGTAACCAGCTCCCAGATTGAAAAGCAGCACCTCCGCAGCACCCAGAAACCCCTCAAGCTCCTTTCCACCCACTACCCACCCCGGCGACACGTAGCCTCTCTCTTGACTCCTAAGCCCACAGGCTACTTGCACCTGCGTCGGGACTGTGCACCTTTGGAGCCACACACACAGCAGGTGCCCTTTTGTGTCTGCTGTCCTGGGCTCAGTATCATGTTTGTGAGGTTCACCAAACCTGCCACGGGCAGTCAGAGGCCATCCAACCTCACAGCCAGTAGGGAGCTTGCCGCTGTGCGACTTACCGATATTTATTCACCCATGTGACTGCTGATGGGCATGTGGGTAGGTTCTAGTTCCTGGCTATCACGAGCGGTGTCACTATGAACATTCTAGTTCCTCTGTCTTGTGAGCATGTGGACACGTTTTGGTTGGGTGTACACCTAGGACAGGGCTTGTGTGGGGCCCAGGTATGTATGTTGAGCTTTGGGAGCTACAGAGACTTTTAAGTCAGAACTGAAATAGGAATGATTTTTCAAGGTAAAATGGTTTTTTTTTTAATTCTGTAAAATGACAGATGTACATTTTCTTTTATAAAAGGAAAATACAGGGTGGTGCCTGTGGCTCAGTGAGTAGGGTGCCAGCCCCATATACCGGAGGTGGCAGGTTCAAACCCGGCCCCAGCAAAAAACTGACCAAATTAAATTAATAAAAAAAAAAGGAAAATACAGAAATGTAGGAAAGAAAGAAAAACCACCCAAAGCTACTATTTAGAGCAGGGGTCCTCAAACTTTTTAAACAGGAGGCCAGTTCACTGTCCCTCAGACCATTAGAGGGCCAGACTATAGGCCCCAGGATGAGTCAGCTGCTAAGCAGGACAGGCAGCCGTGGCAAAAACACCCAGCAGGCCGGATAAACGTTCTAGGCAGGCTGCATGTGGCCCACAGGCCATAGTTTGAGGATGCCTGATTTAGAGTCAACCATTCAACCAAACAGTCAAGGGATGTTTCCTCCAGGCCCTCATGGAGAGAGAGAGCCAGTTCCTCCCTTGCATAGTGTAGCTGGGTCTGAGGCTGGGTCAGCAGGGGGTCCCTGAGGGATGGACCAGGGGCCCTCAGAGAGTTCTGTCCTCCATCAGCTGCCCCTCACCCATCACCACTGAGGCCAGCGGGCTTGCCATGCAATTGAGACAGACAGACCCAGGACCCCATCCAGCCAGGCCACACCAGTAGAACTAAAAATGAGAAGTCTGGGTGCCAATGACATGATTAATTGGTATCAGCAAGAAGAGCCATGTGAGCAGAGGAGCAGGTGCTGTGGCACACGATGGGGGCGGGCGAGGCAGCAGGTGTTAGGCCTGACCCCACAGGTGCTCACAGTAGGGGAACAGCCAGAGGGAGCTGGGGAGGTGGCCGAGGCAGCTACTTTATCCTGAGGGCAGAGGGATTTATCTGGGAATGAGCAGATTGTACTTTTTAGCAAAATCGTTCTGCATCCCAATGGGAACTGGCTCATGGAGAAGAAAGTGAAGTCCAGAAACCTCTGGAGGCCCAGAGCAGATAGCAGAGGGGCAGATGACCGGGAAGAAGAGGATGGACTAAGGAGATGTTTAAGAGGCATCTCTGGGCAGTGCCTGTGGCTCACAGGAGTAGGGCGCTGGTCCCATATACCGGAGGTGGCAGGTTCAAACCTGTCCCCACCCCACCCCACCACCGCCAAAAACTGCAAAAAAAAGAGGCATCTCTGAAGAACCAGGGGTGAAGATGGCCTCGGGTATGGAGGAGGAGGAGGTGGTGTTGGGGATCCCTGTGGGACTGCAGACTGGGGAGGAGGGTGTAATTGGCTCCCTGAGGTTTGATGAATTTCCTTCCCATCCTTAGCACAGTAGGTTCTGCTCTGATCTAAGAACAGCCTGAGGCAGTCTTAGGGAACCCTAGGAGGTGAGACATGGTCATTCATTCATTCAACAAGCATTAATGGGGCACCTGAGGGTTGTTCCAGGTGCTGGGGATACTTTAGGGGACAAAACAAAGGTCTGGTCTGTATGGAGCTTACATTTACTGGGGAAGAATTAAATACATATACATAAAATAGTGATAAGTCTTAAGCAAGAGTAAGCTAGATGAGGGAGTGACATGTGGAGGGGAGTCTATTTCAGACAGGGTGAGCAGGGGTGGCCTCTCTGAGGAGGAGGCTTCTGAGCTGAGGTGGAAAGGAAGAGCAGGAAGGAAGCACTAAGCTGGGAGAGCTGTCCAGGTAGAGGACACACATGTGCAAAGGTCCTAGGACAGATGCTTGCTTGGTGTGTCGCAGGAGGAGCACAGGGAAGACTGGAGAATGGAGGAACAATTCAGCAGCCCAAGGAGAAGCCGTTCCCTCTGGGAGGGGACAACTTGTGAAGGGATGGCCTGATCTTGTTTCTGTGTGAGAAGGGTCGCCCTGCCTGCCCTGAGAACAGGCTGTAGAAGGCAGAATGGGACAAGGCTCTTAAAGAGGACCAGGGAGGGGGCCATCTTCATGGTGAGACATGGTCTGATTCCACACAAATGTGAAGGCACAGTGTGTGGCACTGGTGCATGGAATAGATGTGGCCTGTGAGAGAAAGGGGAGCCACCCGAAGGGCCCCTGCTGGCAGCTGCCCCCTACACCAAGCAGGGGGACCAGGAGATGGCCTGGGCACATGGGACCTCCTCTTACCTGCCTTCGTAGTCACTGGGACCCGGCCCTCCCTTTTGCTTCAGGAGCCCAGTGACCTCCCACAGGCCACAGCTGCCCTCTAGAATACTGACTACCCCATTCCTTCATTTATTCAACAGTTCTGATGACTGTGACCAGGGTCCAGAGGCTGGGGGTCGAGAAAAAAGTAGATGTGGCCCCCAGGCCCCATTCTGGGAGCATCTCAGATGGAGAGAAAGCCCAGCCTTCATGTGGGGGCCTTTCCATGCCCTGCACCCCAATGTTCACAGTACATCCTGGTACAAAGCAAAGCTAAGAGTTCTTTGGAAACTGACCAAGCTCCCCCCGCCCCCTGTGGTCACAGGCTGGCCCCTGTTCCTACAGAGCTGTCTGACTGAGACACGTCAGCTAAGCCCATGGCCCAGAGAGCACCTGTGCTGGAGTCAGGGCTGGGAGGTGGCGCTCACTGCTCACCTCCCTCCCCGCTGGATTCCAGGCACACACAACTGCCCCACTCAACGACCCCACCTGGGTGGACAACTGGTGTCTCAGAATTCATGTGTCCAGGAAGCAACGTTTCTTCACTGCGACATGCCCAGCACTAGAACAGTCTGACAGTGGGTACTCAGTAAATATTTGTTGAATGATAAATTTCTAAAGATAGTCATTGTTAGTTTTTCCAGCTTCTTTTCCCTCTGCCTAAATATATTATTGTTTTAAGTAAACACAAGATTCTAATGTTGTACTTATCTGCTCTGTTCACGTAATAGCTCCTGATTATTTTTCCCTGTTCTTCTTTTACACCATTGTTTTCTAGGCCGTGCTGATGTTTGTGGGCCCAGTGAATTGCTGTGATTCAAGGGGGCGGGAGAAGGCTCTGGGCGCCTCTTTCTCTTTGCCGGCTCCGCCACGCAGCCCTGTGGGCAGGAGGCAGGGAGTTGGGCCAGCGCCTGGCCAAGGCCGCTCCTGCCTTCTCACAGCAGATCTGTGGGCGCTAGATCCTGCTTGGTGGTGAACCGGGTGTGTCAGAACCTAGGGATTAAATAGCTCTGGAAATGCACCAGCTTATCCTGGACTGGTCAGAGGGCCAGGACACATGCCCAGATCTCCTGCCAGCTCTGGATAGTGGAAAACACAATCCGTGCACACAGCTGGGGCAGCTGCAGCTCCCACAACAGGCCACAGCCCAGGCCCGAAACTGATGGTCGTGGCCCCAGTGCTCTGGAGAGCTGAGCCCCTTGGGGACTGGGTTGGGGGTTGGCAATGTCAGACCCTCTCTCCACACATATGAGTTGGGGCTTGGAAATCTGCCAGCCACTTTCCCAGTGGGAAGAGGGCAGCCTGGGCAGGCCTTTGAGGGATGCAATATGTTGACGGAAGAGACACTGTAGTGGGGGAAGGAGCCTGGGGTCTCCTTTCTCTGCACCCAGAGGCCATCTGCTCTTAAATCCAGCCACCTGTCTTCCTTCCTGGTAGCAATACAGAGCCATCCAGACTCTGCTAGACATATGAGTGCTAAGGATAAAAATATTCGAAGGACATATGCCTTCTGTGAACCACTTTGGACTCCTTCAGCTTCCCTCTCGAACAAGACGTCATGCCCACCCACACTGGGCCCACTTCCACGAAGAGGCTGGGAAGGTGACGTGGCCGGCACACACACCATGTGGACGCAGCTGCGGACTCTGGGTGCGGGCCGGTGTCTGCACTCACCTGCGTGTGTCTGCCAGCAAGTGCTGGCGCGTGGCGTGCCGTGTGCGTGTCTGTGCTTGCTCCTGCTCGTGTGGGGGGACATGTGGGCCTCCATCTGTGCTTTGGTGTGTTTGGGGTGCTTGCCTTCTGCCAGCGAGCTCCCAAGGTTTGCGTGGGTGTGTAGATTTGTGTGGGTGTGCTCCTGGGCGTGTCCATAGCTGTGTTTTTCTAGAGGGCTCCCCTGAGAAGATACCCTTCCAGTGCACCTGTGCACATTCTGTGTGAGCACGTGCGTGTGTGAGTGTGCAGCTTTGGGGATGTGCTGAGTGTGTGCACAGACGTGCATGTGTGCCCAGGAGTCAAGCTCTGAGAAAAGACATGAAGCTTGGCCCTATACCTCTCTGGCTGCACGCCTCCACCGCACTCCAACCCAAATGTTCACAACACCATATGCAGTCACACACCCCATAATATTTCATCAATGATGGACAAATATATGGCAATGGTGTCATAATTGTCCAGTGTAATATATACAGTATTATAATAGCATGTTTTTATGCACCTTTTCTTTTTTTTTTT
>NW_003852557.1:223697-226823 GCF_000181295.1 Otolemur garnettii | reverse complement strand
AAGTAGCTGGGACTACAGGCGCCCGCCACAACGCCCGGCTATTTTTTGGTTGCAACTGTCATTGTTGTTTGGCGGGCCCGGGCTGGGGATTCGAACTCGCCACCTTAGGTGTATGTGGCTGGCGCCTTAGCCGCTTGAGCCACAGGCACCGAGCCTACTGCACCTTTTCTATGTTTAGCTATGTTTACATACATGAATCCCCGCATGGTGTTCCAGCTGCCGGTGGTCTTCAGAACAGTAGTGGCATGTCGTGGGGTCTGTAGCTGGGAGCAACAGGCCCTACCGTGCAGCCTAAGTATGTAGTCTGCCGCACCACCTGGGTTTGTGTGGGTGCACTCTGTGGTCACACGACGGGGTCGCCTAATGACGCATTTCTCAGAACATGTCCCAGTTGTTAAGTGACATGTGACAGTGTGACAGTTCTTACTCAGGCACCTCTGACGTTTTCCCTGACTGTGCCTTCTCAGCCTGTCTCCCTCCTTCACCGGCTCATTGTCCTGTAGCTCTCTGGCCCTGTGAGATGCTCTGGAACAAGAGGGTGCTCGAGTCAATACATTTTTGGTAACAGTGACACTTGGTGCACCTTCATGGAGGGTCGTCATGTGGCACGGCGTAATAAAGGTCCTGACAAGTCCTGAAGTAAGGCAACCTGGTTAGTTAGGTCAACATGGGGTTTCCTGGAGTTATTTGATATCAGAGCCTGATTTGAAGTGGTAACATCTTGACGGAATCAGCGCCCCTCCTGGGGGGTCCGAGGCACTGGGGAGACCCCTGCCCCCATGTGTAAGCAGCTTCCTTGCCATTTCTGTGACGCTGTGTGGCTGCTTCCAAATATCTGGCTGATGGGTTTGTGGGGCCAGTCTGGGCCTGTCTCAGAACAGGGCACCCTCATGGCTTGGGAGATACGTCCCAGCCCTTTGCATGGGGGCCAAGCCTAGCTCTGAGAAGCCAAGTTAGAGGTACTTTTCCGGGGCTGGCTGAGATGAGGCCTCACACCCCGCCACAGCCCTGGGGCTGGCCCATTGGCCCTGGCATCTCTTTCCACTGACCCTGGCAGGGTAGAGGATGATGCCCTGGGGCTCAAGGAGGAGGTATCATCAGCTCCTGCTCCAAGACCCAGTGTGGCAGCAGGTATAAGGGAGACTCAACTGGTTGAGCTAACCCTCCAGGGACTAGAAGCCAAGGTTCTGACTCCAGGCCCAGTGCTCTGCCCTCAGCATTTCCCCTGCCAGGCCAGGTACCCATCCCTGCCTCGGCCCCAAGACCTCCAGGAGCCTCCTGAAGGTCAGAAGACCTCAAAACACAGGGTCTGACAGCTTGAAGCCCCAGCCTGGGATGGATGGGAGAGCAGATGTCTTCCAGCCAGTCCCACTCCTGATCTGACGGATGTTTCCAGAGAATAAAATAAAATCATGGAGGCTCCCTTCTCCTCCTCCACTGTAACCTACTGCAAATATTTTAAATGATGCAAGTAATGCATGAATACGGTCTCTTTGTAAAACTCAAATAATACAGAAGCAGAGTAAAAAAGCAAGTCTCGTTCACTCCTGCCCTTGGTCCCCATCCCAGAGACACCCATGTTGGCAGTTCCTTGTATCTTCCATTTCCATGTCCAAGGATTTTTAAAAACACAAGTAGAACCAAACATGCTGTGTATTCTTCTGTGACTTGATTTTTTAAAAAAAAGAAATGTAATAATCTGACTCATGTTAATACATCTTGATCTCCCTTGTTCTTTTTTTCATCAGCTACACGGTATTCCAGAGTGCTGATGATATTCTAGTTCTTTTTTTTTTTTTTCATCATCTATCCCTTATTGGTAGATAATTTTTCAGTGTTTAAGAATACACGAAGGTGGAATAAACGTCTTTCAACACATTGGGGCGGGGGAGGGGCAGGGTTGAGGCACAAGTGGGAAATACGGGTTCCTGCACCTGCCAGAGGAGTCTGAGACCAAGTAAGAGACTGAGGTTTGGAGAGGACACCCAGAGGGCTGCTACCAGAACGTCCCCCACCTCTCCTGGCGCCCAGGCCAGGGCATTCGCCCCCTTCTAGCCTCCTGGCTCTGAGGTCTGCGATCCCCGGGGCCATCCCAGGCCATCCCAGGCCCTGAGGGCCTCCGGCCCTTCCGCCACACCCCTACATCCCCCCCCCGTGCGAGCTGCAGACCTGCCCGCGCCTTGAAGGAACCAAAAAAAGCCAGCGCGTGGTGCACGCGCGAGCGGCGCTGGGCCCTGATACTGCCGTTTTTAGTGCTCTTGGAGCCCAGAATATAGACTTCATCACCCCCAGGAAACGCGGCCATATATTTTTGGTTGCATAAGCAAACGAAATTAGAAATCTGGAACGCGTTCAAGACCTTTAGATGCGAGCTCTTAGCAGCGCGGGGGGACCAGGAGAGAGACAGATGGGGATTAGGCGAGTTGAGCATCAGGAGAATAATTTCCTCTTTTAATTTGGGTTCCATCGGCAAGTAAAAAAGCATTAGCGGCCCATTATGTAACCGGCGCCAGAGCCCAGCTCTGATAAGCGACCGACCCCGCAGCAAGCCAGCCTGCTGCCCTTCGCCTCTGCGCCCCCTGCCCGGGTCACACTGCGTCAGCAGGCCCAGGACTGTTAGGCAGGGCTATTGTTAGCTAGGCTGTGCACAGCAGGTCCCAGTGAGCTGGCTCAGGCCACACAGCTGACGATGTGCAGGCAGGAGGACTTGAACCCCTTGCTTGTTTGAGAGAAATTCTCCACTTCATGTTGCCCCAACCTTGTAATTTCATAGTGTTAAAAACAGACGGAAGACATTCTTTGCAAGATTGTATGAAATAATAAAAATTGGAAGCTACCAAAATATTTGACAATAGGGAGAATGGTCAAATGAATTATGTATCATTCATGCTATAGCATTATTATCAAGTGTGTTTTTTTTTTTTAACCAAAGGGTATGCCTAAGTGATCTAGACATAGAATCAAGCAGAAAAAGAGCAACTTGCAGAAACATGAACAGTATGATCTTATTACTGTCAAAAGAAAAAAACAAACCACACATCACCACAAAGCTTTCTTTTTCTTGGAAATCTGTAAGGTGGATGAGGTGAAAGCTGATACATATGAAAGGCCTCCCAGGGCAGTGCC
>NW_003852557.1:222938-223510 GCF_000181295.1 Otolemur garnettii | reverse complement strand
GACGCCACAGCACTCTACCCAGGACAACATAGTGAGACTCTGTCTCAAAATAAATAAATAAATAAAAGGCCTCCCAGGGCAGTCACTCCACTGATCTGAACAGTCCCCTTTGTAGGGCAGCAGGGCATCAATGCGGGTGGGTGGGAATTGCACATTTTGCTCTGCAGACTTCTGTAGTAATTGAGTTTCTTACACCAGAATGTGCTGTGTGTGGTTGGGTCGTTAGGAAGCAAATCCCCACAGATGTAAAGTTGGGGCAGCCTTGCAGACTGGGCCTGGCCTGCACTTCCAGGTGCCTTTTCAGACAGCAAGTAGGAATGATGGCAATACCTAAACTTAGAGCAGAAGGTGGGAGGCAGGCAGGATCTTAAAGAATATCTGACCCAGCAGCACCTTGTTATCTGCCCAGAGTGGGAGAGGGACCTCTCCCCACCTCTCATGCCAGTGGGCAGCAGGCTGGAGGCAGAGCTGTGGGCTGTTAGCCTGTGATTCTTCCACCACCAGGCCAGTCTGCCCCACCAATCCCAAAATGTGTTGGGGTCACAGGGGTACAAGAAAAAGAGGTAGGAAGC
>NW_003852557.1:221224-222708 GCF_000181295.1 Otolemur garnettii | reverse complement strand
TACTCCTTTGAGCCACAGTCTGTTGTTTTGTTTTTTTAAAACAGAGTCTTGCTCAGTCGTCCTGGGGTTAAGTGCCATGGCGTCATAGCTCATAGTAACCTCAAACTCTTGGGCTCAAGTGATTCTCTTGCCTCAGCCTCCCGAGCAGCTGGGAGGGACTACAGGCACCTCTCATGATACCTGACTCACACTCTTACTTAGGCTGATCTTGAACTCCTGAGCTCAGGCAATCCACCCATCTAGGCCTCCCAGAGTGCTGGGCTTATAGGCATGAACCACAGCATCTGGCCTGGGTCTGGTGGTTTTAAAACATGTCTGCAAATTCTTTTACACTCTTCCCATTGAAAGGTGGGGCCTCTGTCCCGTGTCCTTGAATCTGGGTTGACCTTAGCAACTCACTTTTTTTTTTTTTTCTTAGAGACAGAGTGTCACTTCATCACCCTTGGTAGAGTGCTGTAGTGTCACAGCTCATAGCAACCTCCAACTCCTGGGCCTAGAAGATTCTCTTGCCCCAGCCTCCCAAGTGGCCAGGACCACAGGCACCCACCACAATGCCCAACCATTTTTTGTTGCAGTTTGGCCGGGGCCGGGCTCGAATCCACCAGCCTCGGTACATGTGGCCGGTGCCCTACTCACTGAGCCACAGGTGCAGCCCAGCAACTCACTTTTTATATACAGTGTAAAAGAAAATAAAAACCTCAGGACCTCCCCCCGCCGCCCTGCCCAAATCCTTATGCAAAAAGGAACATCAGGCCTGGAAGCTGAGTCAAGCAACAGCCCCTTCCAAATGAACAGGTGTTACTAACATTACATGTTAGCTAGATTCCAGGTAAAAGACCTCAGGCCTCTCCAAGGACTGGCCCACACATCGATTATGAGGAAATTCCTTGCCGTCTTTTCATAAATGAGGGCATGCAAATTGTAACTTTAGGGTACAGGATAAGTCCAGCTCCTAAAACTAAAGTCTATTGGATTCCACAAATGTATCTTGCCAGGTGCAGAACAGAGACACGCAGAGATCATTCTTTCACCTACCCAGCGATATATACATAATTGATTCTTCCTTCACTCCCTTTTTCTTTTCAAATATCCACCTTATCTTATGTAAAATGTAGATGTCCTGGGCCCCCCATGAACGTAGCCTTTTGCCTCCCTGCCCACACCCTTCCTCCTTTTTCTTACTGGGCACCCTATCCCCTTAAATATCGAAGTCCTCAAATTCCTCTTCAGAGGAAAAAAACCATCACAGAGGTATCTGTGGTTCCCTTTTCCCTGATGTGTCCTCAAATTCTGTTTTAGTAAATCTCCACTGATTGAGATCTTTGCCTCAGTCACTTACTTTGGGTCGTCAACAGAATGCTGTGGAAGTGATCCCGCCTGCCTTCCAAGGGGAGATGAGACGAGGCCGGTCAGCTTCCTCTGGCTGTCTTGGGGTGCCAGCTCTGGGGGAACTGACTACTCTGAGATCACTGTGCTGGAGAAAC
>NW_003852557.1:219746-220987 GCF_000181295.1 Otolemur garnettii | reverse complement strand
TGGAAAAGCAGTTTACTCTGTGTCAGGCACGTGCACAGAGGGCTAGGACAGTGAATAAACATGGGGAAGCCAGACACACAGGCAGATAATTATAAAATAACGTGGTATGTGCACTGATGGAGTCATTTGTGCGTAATAGGGGAGCAGAGCTGAAGAGTCTAATCTAGGCTGGGTGGAGTCTGAGTTTTTCTGGAGCAGGTGACATTGAACTAGCTTTGAAAGGTGAGTAAGGGCTGACCAGGTAAAGGGGCGAGGTAAGGAAGGCAAGGCATTTCAGACAGAAGGAGTGCGTGCTGGAGGTGAGCTATAGAAAGATGTCCCCCTGGGGACTCTTTATGAAGCAGGCCCTGAGGCTGAGCAGGTGACCCCAGATTGTGGGAGCCTTGAGGTCAGGCCAAGAGCTGGGATGGGGAGCAGTTGGAGACATGGGAGGTAGGGGGAGGAGATGAGGCCTCTGGGGAGCAGCACTGGGAAGAGAGCTCAGGGGTCCCAGAGCTCATGGGGTAGAAAAGGCTGGAAGGAATGAGAGGTAAAAAGGATTTAGGAAATACATTGTCAGGCCTGGGCACCTGCCTAGGAGTGTCGTGGGCAGCTCTTGGGTGTTTCTCTTGGGTGACAGGGCCAGCAGTGGCACTGTCAGCTTAGAGAGCCCTGGAGGAAAAGTGGGTCCGAGAAAAGGAGGGTCTGATTTGGCCTTTTGCAGCATCCAGGCAGGTCCAGGTGGGGACATTCGGTGGTGTATTAGATGCAGGAATCTAAAGCATGGGGAGGAGACTGGGCCAGAGGGGTGGAGAGGGCAGACACTCCCTCCAACGTGCTGAATGAATGAACGGTGAGTGAGTGAAGGTACACACAGGTGGTTGTTGAGTTTCGGAGGATTGATGAGGTGGCCTGGGGATGTGGAACAGGCCCAGGAGGCTGGCTCCACTGCTGAAATTGGGAGGTGTAGGTGGAAGCCA
This sequence comes from Otolemur garnettii, assembly GCF_000181295.1. Classification (NCBI taxonomy): domain Eukaryota; kingdom Metazoa; phylum Chordata; class Mammalia; order Primates; family Galagidae; genus Otolemur; species Otolemur garnettii. The sequence continues at coordinate 220,028 of NW_003852557.1, read as the reverse complement.
AATGTGATGACCAAAAGCCTGGTGACCCATGGTCAAAGCCCCCAGGACATGTGCCAACAGATAGGTGGCAAGAAAGCACAAAGAGGAGAATACAGAAATCTAGAGAGACAGATGTAGATCCAAGCAACATTAATGTAATGGCTGCTGTATGCCTGGCAATGTGCTTCACTTATACAGCAAAACCTCCGTTCTACTGTGTAAAGGACTAGAACAAACTGCTCAACATACAGAGGTGGTCAATATAAGGAACTAGGCCACTGTACTGACATGTACATGTGGTAC
>NW_003852557.1:207119-219515 GCF_000181295.1 Otolemur garnettii | reverse complement strand
CCCGAGTAGCTGGGACTATAGGCGCCCGCCACAACGCCCGGTTATTTTTTGGTTGCAGTTTGGCCAGGGCCGGGTTCGAACCTGCCACCCTCGGTACATGGGGCTGGCGCCCTACCCACTGAGCCACAGGTGCCACCCATCTATTGCATTATTTAATTTAGTCCTTAGGTCAACCCATTCCCTGAGTCAACAAATATTGTTTGAGCACCTACTATGTGCCAGGCACAGGACCACATGTCCACTGGTAGATAAAGCAAACACCACCCCTGCCCTCACAGAATTTAGGATCTAGTGGAGGTTACTATTCCCATTTACAAAAGCTCAGAGAGATTAATCTGCCCAAGGTCACACAGCTGGAGAAGTGTCTGAGTCAATGTCCGGATGCCTCAGGTCACCTGAGCATGCCAGCTAGGAGAGGAAACAGCAGGGCTGGGGTAGGGGCAACCCAGCCAGACCAGGGGCCCAGGTCTGCAGGGAGTCTGAGAGCCATCCAGTGAACTTAGCCTGGGCCAGACCTGCATTTCAGGGAACTTGGGCTCAATCAGAGGCCCTTAAGAGAGCAATAGAATCCCTATTACTGAGAGACAGATTTTAGGGCTGGGGTTGATATTTTGGGGAATGGACAAGGGCCAGGGAATAACTTGAATGCCTCTTCTTAATAATGATGCTGATGATGGTGACCCCCAAGCCTCTACGACACACAGGGCTCTGCTAACTGCCTCCCAGATGCCATCCTATTTGACCCTCATAGCAGCCCCTTACTAGTCCATTCTACACGTGAGAATACTGAGACAGTGAGGGGTACCAACACCCTGCCTGAGACTACAGTCAGGAAAGTGGTGAAGCCATTGGCCTGGGCCCATCAGATTCTAGAGCTCAGGGTACAGCCACTGCCCCCTCACCTAAGCCCATAGGTGGGGGCTCCAAGCCCAGCTTTGGGGAACTGGGGGATGGTACAGGCCTGAGTTATACCAGGAGCAGTCCTGATGCTTCCCACATCCTGGGGCCCAGCGCTCCTTCCCTGGGTTCCAGGGGTCTCCTCTGCTCAACTTTTAGTTGTATCACCTGGACTCTTCCCCACCCCCCAACTCCTAGAATCAGGAGACAGGAGATCAGCACGTCTTACCCTCTCTCACCTTGCAGATTAGGAAACTGAGGCATAGAAAGAAGGTGTTAGTTACCTAAAATCACCCTGCAAATTAGTGACAGAGCTGAGATTTGATTACAGGTCTCTGAGTTTGTCTCATACCCTCCTCCCACTCTAGGCTCAGAGCAGGAACTATGCTCTCCAGTACCCTCAATACACACACACACACACATAGACACACACACACACACACACACACACACACGGTCTTTCCTCATGTTTCCTGTCTCTATTTGAAGGTACTGATCTGAGTTCCCATTCCCAGGTCACATGTCCATTCGCACCTGCCCATTAAAAGGGGATGGGCAGTAAATGGCACCAAGTAGCTAAAATCAGGGAGAGCCTCAGGCCAAGCCAAGACCCTAGGAAGGGATGGGATGGGGGCCAGCTGGCAGGTGTGTGCCCTTCTTAGGCGGGGTGACTCCAGCTGACCACAGCCAAGTGGTCCAGAAGCTTATCTAGAGAAACCAGAAATTTTGGTAATAGGTTTACACAGTTTTCTCCCTGCATCAGCAAATAGTATACTTGGTTTCAAAGGCACAGATATGGCAGTACGGGTTATTTGAGACAGCTTCCCTCCGTCCCTCAGGGACTCACTGCCTGGCAGGCCCCAAAGTAGGAAAACTGAGGACATTTTCCAAGAAACCCAGGGAACACAGATCGTATCCACTGGCCTCTTCCCATAAACCCCAGTGGTTCTCAAGCTTTAGCATCACCAGGGGAGCTTTGCCAATCCTGCCGCCCAGGCTGCGCCTTGGCCAATTAAATCCGAACTCAGCGGTGGGAGCCTTTTTAACAAAGCTCCCCAGGGACTCCCAAAGTGCACCTGTAGCGTCAGCATCAACAGGTAGCTTATTAGAAATGCAAATTCTCAAACCCCACCCCAGACCAGCTGAATCAGGATCTCCCAAGGGTGGGGTCCGGCAAACTGTAGTGTGACAACTCCCCCAGGAGATTCTGATTCTGAAAAAGTTTGAGGGGCACCCTCTCAGACTGGCATGAGGAGGCACAGGGGGCAGGGTACCTGCCAAGAGCTCAGCACGTCTGAAAATAACCAGCTTAATAAAAGACATTCAATTTAAAAATAATTTGGGGAGGGGCACCCTTACACTAATTAATTAATTACCAAGGGCCAGAGAACTCTTCAATTTGGGCTATTCTTCCTTATTCAATTGGAAATATTCCCTGTTCTAACTTTGGAATTGTGAAACAGCCTTTCCTTCACAGTCTGGAGTGAGAAGCCCCTGCCACTCCTCCAAGACCCCAACCCAATGCTGGCACACAGTAGGTGCTCACTAAATGTCACTTTCTTTCCTTTCCATTCCCCCTTGGAATTTCTAGAGCAGTGGCTCACAGACATCCTACTGCTGTTTTGATTTATACTAATGTGAGCCTCAGTGCCTGAGTGCACGGTGTGGGGGTGGCCAGGTGGCCAGCTGGCTGGGGATTAGGAAATACTGGGTCTTGTCCAGCTGGAACTGGTTGTCCTTAAGTTAAACCCTTTGCCAATGTGGAGGGATATAAAGGGAAATAAATGAAGCAGGAAGGAAATCACGTTGATGATTTTATGACATCTCCACAAAATAGCCAATCCTATTTCCTTGATTCTACAACACATCGTTGATTTCCCAAGAGATTTTTTTCTTAGGAAAAACATGCAGGCACAATATGCGTCTACATCAACGACAAAATGCATTCATGTTTTAGAAATTTGAAAAAATGTATCTCTCAGAGGCAAAGAAATAGGATTTTCCTATAAGCGATGATTGGAAGGAAGCATGTGCAAATTCAATATAATGATGGGGGGTTGGATTATCTTTTGGTCTCTGGGGGTTCTTGTTATGTGTATTAACATAGAGTTTGTGCAATGATTAAGAAAGAAATTCCATTAGCCACAAGAGCCAGAAAGTCTCCTGGGGAAGGATATCACAAGACTCGGCCTTTAGGAAATCTGCTATAAAGAGGTCCTAGATTTTGGAGCTTGAATTTAGTCCCTGAGCAGCCTTGCGGAGGTCACTTGCGGAGCCTGTTCCTTCACTTGCGAAATGGAAATCATGTTCCTCCCTACCTGGCTCGGCTCCTGTACAGTTAAAGAATCAAATACAGGGATTATTGAAGGAAGAGCAGGTGGAAACTAATCAGCTTAGCCCGAGGAGGGGGTGTTTCTGGGACTCCACCCTGTCCCAGAATCCCAAGCTCACAGCCTTGTAGCAGATCCTCTCTCTGCAAACGCAGGGCACAGCTGATACCCTCAGTTGCTAGAGAGACCTCCACCTTATTTGCTGGGAAAAACTCAATACCTTAGACTGTCGGCAAATCTCAAATTCACTGGTGCCTGGGTGTGCCTTGTGGAGGGCAGGCCCAGTCATTCACAGGAAATGCAGATGCCTGGTCCACTGGATGACCAAAGGGCCCAAGGCTCTCACCACTATGGTCTACCTCTTTGGAGGAAATTATTCCCCCAGAAAGGTCCTGAGAAAAATGCAAAGGCATTGTATTAGCAAGATCAATGTTGAAGTCTGGAACAGAGACTGCAGCCCACAGATGGACTTCTTTTGGCCTTCATGAGATTTTTTTTTTTCTTAATGTTTGAATTTCTCACAAAGCCATAATCCTTTTCATTCCTGTGGCTGCTGCTCCGGCTGTGGAAGGACCGGACGTGGCAGTTCCAACTAGGGCTGCCCGGGGCCCCAGAGCACTGAGAGAACTTCCAGAATGCCAGATAGCAAGAGCGCCTCGGGCTGCCTCAGCCTCCGGCTTCCTGCTGCGGCCTGTGCGGGGAAACTGAAGGAACAGAGAGGGCTTCCCAGCCAGGTCATAAAGGAGATGACGTTTTACAACCCCACAATAAAGAAGATTTCCACCCAATGGAGGGGGATAACCAGTTTGTGCCTTCATCCAGGCACTCAGCAGGGTTCCCTGGGTACCTCCTCTGTGTCTGGTCTGTGGTCCAGTTATCACGTTTGATTCCCCCAACAGTCTGTGGAAGAGGTATTATTGTCCCATTTACAGATGACTAAACTGAAGCTTGAAGAGGCCAGGTGGTATAGGTGTCCCTCCTCTTCAGACAACCTATACCCCATTTGTTCTCCTCTGCTTCCCAAGCAGGCCAGGCCAGGCAGGAGGTTGCCAGGTCTATGTGGGGGGTTACCCACCCAATGCCCTCTGTTCCTTCGGTTGTTCTGGACACTTTGGCTGGGGTCAGAGTCTCCAGGGGCCCCCTTGGCTTAGGCTGTCTGCCCAGGCAGCCTCACCCAGCCTGCAAGAGGTGGGGCTGAGGAAACTTATTGACTGGCCTGGGTGTGCCCCGGTCGGAAGAAGATAGACCCAACAGGGGCACACCCAGGTGGACCAGCTGACCTCTGCCTCATCCTCCAGACCCAGAGGCAGTAAATACATGTGCTTTTTTTTTTTTTTTAGGAGTTGAAGTTTATTCTTAGACAAAATAAAGTCCTACCCTCCCTTCATAGTCCAAGAAGATTTTCCCAGGGGGCTCTGCCCCTCCAAATGGTGCGCTCTCTTCTGACCCCAGCTTTCACTAATGCCCATTAAGATGCTGCTACTTATGGGGGGCGGAGGCAGGAGACTCACTTGAGCCCAGGAGTTGGAGGTTGCTGTGAGCTGTGATGCCACAGCACTCTACCCAGGGGGACAGCTTGAGGCTCTGTCAAAAAAAAAAAAAAAGATGCTACTACTTGGGTGAGGGGCTCCTCCAGATACTACACCAAGGCCTGGGCCTTGGCCTTGAGCATTCCAAAGCCCACGGTCTCCTTGGCACACATACACAGCAGAAGGTTGGCCACTTGGGTGATGGCTACGTGGCTCTCCACGCTGTCCATGAGGATGAATTTGAGCTTGTCTTCATTAAACACGTGGTTCCCGTTCCTGTCGTAGGTAGCCCAGATGTTACTGGCGGTGGCTGCGGTGACCTGGGCATCGGTGTCCCCATAACCTGAGTAGGCCAGCAGCAATCCCTCATTATTCAGCAGCAGGGTGCTTCGGACGCCTCCATTGTTAGCTTGGCTTAGCACCGGGGTCAAAGCCTTGGGACGAAGCATGCCTGTGACTTTTAACCCTGATCTTCCGAGTTGCCTCCTGCGGCCTCTGTCAGTTGCTGCTCCCAGTAGTCCAGCCACCCAGCTTCGGACCGCCTTGGGAGTCGAGGTCCGGCTGCTGTGGTTCTGACTCCCACACATGCTTTCTTAAGGGGTTCTCAAGAAACATTCAGATTTACCGGGACTCTTATGCTTATAAAAAGTTTATTTTACAGTGTGGAAACTTTGGGAAATACAGCAAAGCTGTATAAAACTCACCCACAAAGGCACCAGCTAGAGATGACCATTGTTGGGATTTGAGAGTATATTTCCTCTTCAAACCAAAGTTAAACGTGAACTACCACTAGGTCGTTACCCTTCCCTGGGGCAGGAGTCACAGTTATTTAGCACTTTGGCTTTTACTAATTCCATCATTTTTTTACTTGTTTGGAGGGACTTTTTAAAAAATGTTTTCAAGTATGTACCACAGACTTCAGGAAATACTTGTTTGATGAGAGGATCGGCAGGGCCCGGTAATGGTCAGGGCCGGAATGCTGGCTGGGTTTAGGCGCACCCATCGCCATTCACCATCTAACTATCTCTGGCGCCGCTGGCATGAGCTCAGCCCTCATCTGACATCACTGGTGTTTGTCCATCTTTAATAAGGAAGATGCAGGTGGAAGGGATGAGCCCGGATCCTGATGCTGCCTGTGGTGTCTGGTGCCCGGAAAGGTCCCAGGCTCAGAGTTAATTTTCAGGCAGAGAAGAACATGGGGACTGAAAGGGCAGGGCTCCTCCCCCTTGAGCCTTCTGAGAGGTTGTTAAGAAAGAAAGAAGAGGAGGAACCAGGTTCAGAGACAGCAGGAAGGTGGACAGCAGACACAGGAAGGCTACTGGTTATAATCAAGAGAAGCCGTGCATTGTTGCCAACCAGGTCACTGAGTTTCTCTTGCTGGAGACTTCCAAGAAAGGGGTTGGAGGAGCATCTCTGTAGACTGGGTCTGGGACCACCTATCCCTGGGCAGGGGGAAAACCAGGGCCTATTTCCAGGAGCCTGTTGAGTGAGTGATGGGGCCCAGGCAGCCTGCAGGACAGAGCAGAGTGTGGTCACCCAGCCAAACCCTGGGAGAGGACGGCAGAGACCGTGTCCAGGGCACAAGTTTTCATTACTAGGCCCGGCAGGCTTTCTGAGCCTCTGTAGGCAGCCTGTGCAGGGAGGGGCCGGCTTTGTGATTCTTGGTTGGCCCAATCCTCTTTTAGATCTGGGAGCTGGTGGGAGGCTCTGGGCAGAGCTGGCCCACTCTACAAAGGTATTATGCTTTAGGATTCTTCCTGGAAAACCAGCGGGAGGAGGAAGCTGACGGTGCCAGGCTACGGGCCCAGCTGGATGAGGTGGAGGCTGCTGTTTCAATCTACTCTCTTGCCACGTCCAAGCGGGGTGACCACAGGCAAGCAGGAAATTTCATTTCTCTGGAGTTTCAGTGTCTTCCACTATGAAATGAAGATTTTACACACGCACATGATTTCTTCTCTCCCCTCCCCCCACTCCAGGACTGCTGAGAGAATTATGCAAGATGAAATAGGCAAAAGGGCCCGACATATCTAGGTGCTCAATAAACGTCTTTCTCCCCTGAGCGGTGTGCTCAGAACTGATTGTACACCCCAGCTGCCTGGGGGATTCGTTTAAACCACCAGCTCCTTCCCACCCCCTGCCAGGCAGGTCTGCTTTTCCATAAGACCCAGGCTCAGGGGATTCTGAGGCAACAGGACTCCAATACAGCACTAAAGTTGCCACAAGCCTGCTGCCAGATGGGGTCCTGAGCTGTCTGTCCCCACACTCACGGCCTCAGCCACTGGCCCCAGCCTGCAGCCCCTCCCGCTGCAGGCGCAGTAGGCCATGTTGTGAGCTGCTGGTTGCTGGGATACAGTGTGGGTTTTGTCTGCCTTCCCCACCCCATGCCAACCCGCCCAGCAGGCCCCACTGCCTTGGCAACGCATTGCAAAGTCCACACAAAGGGAAACTGCGCCAGGGAGGCTGGTCTTGCCCGACGCCTGGGGAAGGGTTTCCATGGCAATGCTGACATCACTGGCTCAGTAGGCTGCAGAGTCAGGCCCTGAATGGAGGAGCCTAGGTGTTCCTGCCATGTCGACGTGGAGGAGGGCGACATAGGGTTCTGCAACAATGCCACTAGGGCTGGGGGTTGTGGGTAGTGAGGAGGCCGCCCATAGGTTCGAAATCCACACTGCCCTTGACTTGCTAGGTGACTCTGAGCAAGGCACAGAGCCTGAGACCCAGTCTCCTCACCTATACAACAGAACTAAAAATCTCTACCTTGCAGTGAGGATTAGACGAAGTCATGGTTAATGCACAGGTATGGGGCAAACTGTAGAGACCTAATCCGGTGGGACAACTTCAGGTGGTTTCCAGGGAAAGATGGGGAGCAGCCTGAGCACACACCCCTGTTACCGGGCCCCTCGATGTGGGATCTACAGGGGGGAGCCTGGGATTTGTGAAGGAGAAGGCAGTTACCTCTCAAACCTCTGCCCCAACCAGTCTGCATCTCCTCGGTGGGGATGAAGGTGGCGGTATTTGGTGAGGAAAGTTATGGGATGGGGAGACTTTTAGGGGCCAGATGGTGGCTCTGGGGCTTTCTGGATTCAGAGGCCCAGGGAGCAAGTGTGATAGGCCCCAGTTCATACCTTGTACCATGATCGAGTCAGGATGTAGACAAGGGTTCCCGGGCCTGGGTGGGCCCTAGGGGTGGAGCCACCTCTGTTTTTTCTGCACAGTAGCAGTGACACTGACTCCTTTGCAGGAAATAAACAGTCAGAAGCACAAGGCAAGAGAGGGTGGGACCTGCTGGGATCAGTGAAGCTGTAGGCTGGAGTCCACCCACAGCATGCTGTGCAGAGGGAAGCCGGGCAGCAGGGAGCTGGGAAGGGCCACATGGCTTCCTCTTTGCTGCCCTCCCCTGGGAGGCCCTCTGCAGGAATAGGGCAGTATTCAGTCAAACCCTTTCCGGAGCTCTGCCTAAGGGTCCCACTCCACTCAGCACATATGATGAGAGTCTCCCCAGGCATCAGACACACAGTGGGGGACAATTCTAGGAGAAGGCCTTGGGCACCCAAAGAGCTCTCTGCCTGGCCAGCTCACCCCCACCACCCAGTTCTCCCCACACACACACAGCCTGTCCCTTTCAGGGTGGGACCTGCCCTAGGCTCTCCATCTCCGAGGGAATTGCTGGAGTCTGTCCACCCAGTGTCTCGGTCATATAACATCTTCATGTACCCCAAAGACAGACTTTGCTCACCTTCACCCAGATGTCTGCACCCAGCCCTCCCCTGGCCCACAGGGCCTCTCTGGGTTCTCAGCTCCCTTTGGGGAGGGCAGACCTCCCACCACACCTGTGGTCACTGGACAATCTCTCTGGAGGCTCCCATGCATTTAAGACAGCCATTCTGACCTCAAATGCTCTCCCTTGCCTTAGGAAGGCCATAGATCTGACTTCTGTTTCCTCCTCCCCTGCCCAGGGAAGATTGCCCTCCTTCACCTCCAGGGCCAGGAAAGACACCTGCTGCTTGGGCAGGGAGGGCACAGGCTGCCCCCAAAGCTGCGGTTATGTCCCAAGGAATAGAAAGGGGCCATGGGGTCTCTTCACTAGGCAGGAGGATGGGGAGACTTGCCGGCACACATTCTGTGCCTGCTGCTGGCTTAGTCCCTGTGGACCCTTTGTCCTTCTTGGCCATGAACTGACTCCTGCTCACCCCGCTGAGGCCTCCTGCTCAGCTGGACTATGACGCACCATGGTTTGGCTCCAAACCAGTTCTGTGAGTATGGCTCCAGTCCAGTGTCTGGCTGGGGGACAGTCACCCATGAGGTGCCCTGGATGAGGCAGGTGTCTAGGGATAGGAACTCTGGAAGGTGGAGGGAGAAGGAACATCCCTTCTGAGGTAGAGGTACAAGAACCCCACCCCCCATCCACCCAGTAGCTGAACTTTGTGCCCACCTGAGACACTCCCAACAGAAGGAGGCTGCATTCACCTCCCAAAGCTGCCTGACCCCGTGAAATGGTGGTGACAGCACTGGGAGACTAGCCACGCCCTTTCCCTTTGCCTCAGAGAGAGGAATTGAGTCAAAGGTTGGAAGCACCTGGCAGGAGGCTCCCTCCCACACACAGGTCACAGGCTTCCCCAGGCTGTACCTCTCTGCCTCCTCCCCACAGCAAGGTGGTCCCAATATCCAAGGCCTAGTGTCCCTCTCACATTTGGGAACAAACCCACCTGCTCTGGCTTTAGCAAGGTACCCCAAACTGGCTAGATGACGGTCATGCTGGGCCAGGTCTTTAGATACCCAATAGGGGCTGGGGGCTCAGCTCTTGACTCCTTGCCCTAAGTGCGCTCAACCCAGCACTGATTTGCATAATGTGGTTTTGCATGAAAAACAAGTCAGCCTGCAGTGTAGGGAGGGCCCCAGCTGTGGCCTGTTGTGGCCTGTCCTTGGCCTGCCGCCCCCTGTGGCCCGGGCCCCCACCTCACACCGACCTCTGCAGATTTCTCAGTAAAGGTCCTAATCCCAAAGTATGGCACCCGAGCGGCCTTGGTGGTGAGGATGCATGCTCCTTCTTGGGGAAGTCCTGGGGTTTCCACTCCCCTGAGGCCGAAATTTTGACACCAGGGAATGGGGAGGCTGGGGGGAGAGGGTGATATCGAGCATTCAATGCATACCAGGACCTGCACAAAATTTCCTTGCTCCCTAAATCTCTATACGTTCACAAGACCTGCCAAGGAAGAGGGTATCATTTTCAGGGTACCCATAAAGACAGTGAGTCACAGCTAGGACCGTGTGGGATCAGGAGTGACCCAGACTTGTCTGACTGGCACCTTTCTTGTATCACTTGTCATCTCTGACTAGGGAGCACTCCCTACTTTGGGCACCACAGGGGTCACACACACTATTTGGGTGGGGGTGGGTGAGGCTGCTTCCTCTCTAAGGTCTCCAAAAGCTGAGAACTCCCTCTGCCCACCTGGGACTGCGGGCTGGGGTAAGGGTCCTCCTTTTCCCCTTCCTCTCCTTAGAATGTTGGCACCAAGGGTGTAGAAGCAGTGTGGGTGCATGGTGACAGGCAAGCCCTCCTAAAGAAATGGCCAAACTCCAGGAGGCTTGCTTGAGGTCAGGAGTTCGAGACCAGCCTGAGCAAGAGCAAGACCCCAGCTCTATCAAAAGTAAAAAAATTAGCTGAGCATGGAGATGGGCGCCGGTAGTCCTAGCCACTTAGGAGGCTGACTTAAGAAAATTGCTTGAATCCAGGAGTTTGAGATTACTGTGAGCTAGGCTGAGTCTATGGCAGTCTGGCCTGGGGCAACAGAGTGAGAGTCTGTCTCAACAACAACAAAAAGAAATAGCTAAACTAGTACAGTCAGTAAGGCCAGCACTGTATCCTTAAAGAGAGCAGACAGACTGTCTCAGGGCTGAGACACACCAAACCAGCTCTAAATGAAATGAAGAAAAGGTAGGTCAGAAGCCTCACTCTCTGAGTGGCTGTTGATTTCAAAAGTCTTCTAATGAGTTCAGCACTCAGGCCAGAAACTGTGTCCTGGGCTTCTTCAGGTGGGAGCAGGGTCAGTCAGGCCTGGAGCAAGCCTGGGAGCTCCAGATAAGCCTGTGTCTTGAGCTGGCGTCCAGAAGCCTGGTCTCCCTGGGCCTGGGCTCCTGTGACACTTTGAATAAGGCTCCTAATCTTGCTGACTCTGTTTCCTGGTCTCTAACGTGGGCTAGTCTAACCTGCTCTGCCTATGTAAGAAGGTTGTCGTGGGAGCAGATGGGATCCTATGTGCCCTGCTCTATAATCAAGACGGTGCTAAACAAGGGGAGGGGTAGGGTGGAGCCCGGGGCCCATCCCCACCCCATCACACAAGTGAAGGCATCTGAGGCCGACAAGGATGTTATATTCTGTTTGAAGGACCAGAGTTTCTCTCCAGATATTTTAAGGTGAACCCCCACCCCCACCCCCAGCCAGCTCCACCTCTTTGGCTCAGCCATGCTGAACCACATCTGAGTTACACCAGTGACTCATAGTGACTTCACTCCTCTCTGCCTCGGTTACTCCTTCTGTAAAATGGGCCCAGTGGCTCTCGGTTAAAAAATTTCCCAATGAAAGGCTCTCACTACTGTGGCCTTCTGTTGTTACTGTCACTGCTCCTTGCTCTTATGCATCTGGCTGGGAGGACATGAGGAAGGGGTCTCACATGGCTCCTCTAAGCAAGCTATCACAGCTCCACAAACAACCGAAGACAAGTTACCATTTAACCAGCACATGGCAACTGGGGCCAAGCTCTCTGAATGGCAAACCAGCTGGACCTGTTTGCTTGGGTGGAATAACCCCACAGGACCTGGTGTGTGGCTATCCTCCCACAACCTGCCTCCTGCCAGGCCCAGCACAGCAGAGTGACCTTGGCTAGTCTCCTAACCTTTCTGAGCTCTGGGCCTCATCCATGGATGTAGGGTAGGGTGACTGGGAGAGATGGGCCTAGAGGAGGATACCCAGGTTTAAAGGGATGAGCAGAGTATTGCCCCCCATACTCAGCAGGATAAGCCCAGGATGACCCACAGCGCGCTGGTGGGTCCTACTCGGGTAGGATGGGAGTAGCAGTGAGAGGTGAAGAGGAGGTGGCCGTCTCCCTCCAGAGACCCCAGACTTTTAGTCAGGGAAGCCAGGGAGGGGCAGATCCTTCCTCTTCCCCTGGCCCCCACCCACAGCCTGTACTGAACCCATGAGCTATGGGAAATTCTGCCCTCTCAGCCTGTTCTTGAACCAGGGTGAGTTCTTAATTTCCTGGGTCCCCCATATAGCTGATACCCTAAGGTACAATAACTGCTTATTGGATGATTATTTGGCTCTGCAGCTCCCCAGCTCCCCAGCTCCCCAATCCTTGGCCAATTTAGCACCCACATTCCTGAACCATCACAGCAGGTGCTTAGGGCTTCAGCAGGGTATGGGGAGAATGGAAGTTACATTTTATTTCACTGTTTTTTTTTTTAATTCTATACCACCAGGCTCCATGGCTCACGCCTGTAATCCTAGCACTCTGGGAGGCCAAGGCGAGTGGATTGCCTGAGCTTGGGAGTTCAAGACCAGCCTGAGCGAACCTCTACTAGAAATAGAAAAACTAGACGGGTGTTGTGGCGGGCACCTATGGTCCCAGCTATGTGAGAGG
>NW_003852557.1:203717-206967 GCF_000181295.1 Otolemur garnettii | reverse complement strand
TTTGCCCTTCTTAAAGTTTGAAATAAATTTAAATTATGAACCATTTTAAAAGTGCAGAAAAGCACGAAGTAATATCTCAGATAGCCACATATCTACCACTAAGCTTGAACAAATGTTAACAGTTCACTATATTCTCATGAGGCCTCTTGGGGTCAAACATTAAATGCTGGCTATAGGGCTGAAGTGCTATCCCTAGCCCACCCTCATCGCTCCCTTCTTCAGAGGAGACTGCTAACTTGGAACCTGTCATGCACAGTTTCAACCTTTCATTAGAGATGTGGGTCCACAAGCAACCTACAGTGAAGTTTCACACGGGTGTGAAAATGCAAGTCACAGACCAGTTAGTGGCACAGAGCTCTCACCTTTGGTGCTCCAGGGCCTGGCCAATGAGTGGCCTCCAGGCTGGGAGTTGGAGGCAGCAGGGCTCAGGCCCCTCACCCCTCCAAGCAGAGCAGCCCCTCTCCTGTGATGTATACATTGGGGTTCTGCGTGAGATTGCCCTCGATAAACAGTGCCAGTGTCTGAAATTCCTCATCTGGCAGAGAATGAGACTCATGCACACAGATGGGAGGTGACTTGCTTTAGGTCACACAGTAGGCTGAGAAGCAGAGTCTTTGGAGGCCCAGTCCATGGCTCTCATCTTACCTCCCCCTTCAGGTTCCCCTGGCCAATAAAGAAAGACAGGTGGGTGCTGAGGCCCAAAGGATGGTTTGCTCTTAGGTCAGGGGAAAGCAAAGGGCTCTGGGCTGGGGGCCTCTGGGGAAGCCAAATGACCTCCCCTTTGGGGAGTGACAGGGCACAAAGAAAGCTCTAGACCTGCATTGTCCAATGTGGTCACCATGAGCCATGTGACCCCTGGCACAGGGAGGCCGTTAGTACAAACTGAGATGTGTCGCAGGAGTAAAGTACACACCAGATTTTGAAGGCATAGTACAAAAAAAGCATGTCAAAGATGTCACCAATTTTGATATTTGATTGTTAAGTTTTGTTGTTTGTTTTTTGAGACAGTCTCACTCTGTTGCCCTGGGTAGAGTGCTATTGTGTCATAGTTCACAGCAACCTTAAACTCCTGGGCTCAAGAGATCCTCTTCTCTCAGCCTCTGCAGTAGCTGGGACTTCAGGCCCTGCCACAAATGCCCGGCCCTTTTCAGAGACGAGGTCTTGTTCTGGCTCAGGCTGGTCTTAAACTCCTGAGCTCAGGCGATCCACCTGCCTCAGCCTCCCAGAGTGCTGGGATTACAGGTGTGAGCCACTGCATCTGGGCTGATTATAAGTTGAAATAATAATATTCTGGATTTATTAGGTTAAGCAAAATATATTCCTAAAATTAATTTTACCTGCTTCTTACTTTTCAAAAATGTAGCTACTAGAAAATGCTCTCTTGGTGGTTGGTACTATATTTCTACTGGACAGGGTGCCACTAGACCTTATGCCCAGCGGTCAGGGCAAAGCGGCCGACCACAGAGACAGGGGCTAGAGGGCAATAACAGCCCCTGGGGCCTGAGCTGGGAGCTGCTTCCAGGCCAGGTGCTGCGTTCTCATCAGGAGGGAATAGACCCCACTGTGTGGTCAGGGATTCCTCTCTCTGGTTCTGCAGAATCCAACCTTGCCCTTATCTCGCTCTCAGAGCATCTGAATCAGAGTTGGCCACCTCCACCTGGTATTTCCACCTGTAGGCTCTCAGCCTGGGGAATCAGGACCGTGAGAGTGCCCTCTCCCAGACGGCCTCTGGCCTCCCTTTCCTGTCATGATGGCAGGGGTCTCTGAGGCCCATCCCCTTCTTCCCTTCCATGTCCAAGTTGAGTGTAGGGGCTGGACTCTTTCTCCTGAACGCCCTACATCATTTGGTCTCAGGGTGAAGGTCCTCCTTGGGCTCAGTGTGGGTGCAGAGACTCTCCAGCCCCAGCAAGGCTTCTGACGGTGAGAGGGGGCCGCTGACAGGCCTGAGGAAATCACGTCTCTAGCCTGGCATGGTGGGAGCTGCCTCACTCACCACCAGGAAGTCCACCTCCCGCCAGCCCTGCCTTTCTTTGGATCACTGCTCAGCTCTGCGATTCCAGCCACTTATTCTGTCTTCCCCAGAGTTGGCAAAGGGTGATGCTTTCCTATTGGAAATCCTCAGCTATCTCCCCAGGCAGCTGGAAGCTGTCTGTTGGCAGCGCTTCTCTTTTAAGGTAGAGGTGAGGAGGGGGGCAGGGGCAGCGCCACCGTCTATCAGAAAATGACAAAAATGTCAGGCACTTAAATGCATTTGACAGATAGCAACCTAGTCTCTCCGTGGGGGAAACAGAATTCAGAATAGAAAAACTTTAAAGTTTTCCATGTGTTCAGGAAAATAAAATAAAAAGCAATAAAAACAGTACCCCCCACTACCAGACATCAATTGCATGTCACAAAAAGAATGCAAATATACATCATAAAATACTTGAATAATACAAAAGCCACAGAGCCTTTTAAAAGATTGACATATGGTTCAGCGCCTGTGGCTTAAGCAGCTAAGGCACCAGCCACATACACCTCAGCTGGCAGGTTCGAATCCAGCCCTGGCCTGCCAAACAGCAATGATGGCTGCAACCAAAAAATAGCTGGGCGTTGTGGTTGGCGCCTGTAGCCCCAGCTACTTGGGAGGCAGAGGCAGGAGAATCGCTCGAGCCCAGGAGTTGGAGATTTGCTGTGAGCTGTGATGCCATAGCACTCTACCTAGGGTAGAGTGACATATAATTCATCTTTCATCACTGGCCTTTGCAGATCCAACAGTGAGAGCTGATGGGAAGCTCTGAGACCCCACTCTTCCCTGAGCCATCCAGCTTTGGGCCTCAAGATAACTGAATGTCACCAAACACCACCCAGGAAATATGCTTTCTAATTTAGAAAAAGTTGCCAATAGAGGACTCTGCTCCAGAAACCACAGACCTTGAAGAATCAGCATACACGTTTCGAGTTCAGTGTTTAAATCCAATAAAACCTACAACAAAGTTAATCTGACACATAGTTAATGAGATAATCATTGTTGCGCTTCGTGGGAATTAGGCATTAATGGAAAGAGTTTTTACAGATGATGGTAATTATATTGTTGTCTTTCCTCAGCCAACATGTAGAAGTTTTTTCTTCTGGTCTTGTTACTTCTCTCGAATATGCCATCGGTTTGTGTGATGAAGTTTCCTGTGGGTTTCTGTGTCATTTCTTCACCGTCTCCGCCCCACCCTGCCCCCACCCCGACCACAGGCGGAGGACAAACTCCTTGAGCACC
>NW_003852557.1:197624-203582 GCF_000181295.1 Otolemur garnettii | reverse complement strand
CCCACAATGACAGAACCTTGTACGAGCCACGCTGGGCAGGCTGGCTCCACTGCTGGAGTGGAATGTCCTTGCCTTGTCCCTGGCTGGCCTCCATGCCTGGCCCCACACTCTCTCAGGGACACCCCGGTGCCAGGCAGTTGAGGGCAACAGGAGTGTCAGGCTTGCCTGGAGGGATCCAGGCTGCAGCAACTGGAAAAGGGGGATTAGAGGCAGCACTGGCTTTGCAGCCACGGGGAGCAAAGTTCAGATCCCAGCAACTCATGCTCTAACCGTGTGATCTTGAGTGTCAAGAACCCCTCTGAGCCTTGGTGCCCTCTTTCATGATATGGGGAGAAAAGTTCAGGGTTTTCATAATCATCGAGTGAGCTGGTGTCTGTATGGGCCCGGCACAGTGCCTGGCGCCCAGGCAGGGGTGCATCTCCCTATCCTCAGACCCCTTTCCAGGAGGCCACAGGAGCAGTGGCAGGGTCGGGAGGCTTTACAGCCCAAGTATATGGGAGCCTGAGCACAGGGGACCTGGACTGGGAAGGGAAAGGCAGGAGAGAGCATGATTTCCCACTGAGACTTTATTATGGGGGGCACCTAAGGGGCAAAAATAACATGAACCCCCTTGGGGACTAACTGCAGAGTGGTCCAGGTTTCATAAACAAGGAGAACCCCCACCTTCATTCTAAAAATAAATCTACCACAGAGCCTGAAGTTCCCCCTTTCACGTTCCTCTGGGTTATAACAGGGTTAAACCCTGTGGTGTAGCCCGCAGCACAGGAAGGGGTCAGCCAGCAGGAAGCCCCACGTGGAAAGGGAACAGAACAGAGAGGCCAGAGAGGCCGCAAATACAGTCCAAGACAAACTTCTGCCACCTTACCACGTTGCCCTGGGCCTGCCCTATCTGCTGTCACTGGGCACAAAGAGAGGTTATGTGTAAAGGTACTTCGTGTTCCTGTGGCTGGGGGCCAGCGGAGAACTCTTGTCACCTTGCTGGGATGCCAGGGCCGTCCACAAGGCAGGCCTGGGTGGAGCCTGCTGTGAGACCAGGAGGGACCTCCATCCTCAGCCCCCAAGACCTCAGGGTCCCCAAGGAGGGAAGGGCCATGGGGGGCTGGGAGACTAGGGGTGGGGGTGCTGCCAGCTTCTCAGTCTGCCTCCAAGTACCTGGTCAGCCCGGCTGCAAAGAGAGGACAGAGACCAAGAAACACAGGCTTTAGAATTAGCTGGACTCTGCCTCCTTCCAGCAGTGAGCCAAGGGCAAACAATTTCCTCTGAGCCCCAGTTTCCTCATCTGTGAAATAGGGCTAATCGCTGGGCCTGTTGAAAAGACGCCTGTGCTCTGACTCGCATGCTGAGCACAGTGGCTGACTCAACTGTACGTGCCAGCCAGACATAATGATACTGTAACTATAAGGATAATTCCTTCCAGAAAGACCTGCTGAGCACCTGTGGCAGGCCAGGCACTGTGCGGGGTGCTTTTAGAGATACTAAGGTAAAACAACCCCCCCAACCCACCCCTGGAGGACATGCTCAGGAATCATTCTAACTACTGTGTTAGAGTGCTGAGTGACATGAAGAGAGGCTTGCAGGGAAGCATTCAGGGAAGGCTTCCTGGGGGAGGTGGCATTTGAGCTGGGCCTGGAGGGTGGCTAGAACTGTGGAAGAGAAAAGGGGCTTGTCTCCATGAAGAAGGAGGCAGGGGTGTGAAAGAGTATGTTGATTTGGGGCACATGGAGGCTCCTTATGGCTGGAGTACAGTGTCCAGTGGGGCTGTTGGGCATGGACAGCTTGCCAGGTAAGGAAGAGCGTTACTGTCCCCTGAACCATCTGCCTCTGCCTTGCTGGGTGACCTGCAGGGCATTCTCTGTCTCTGGGAGAAATTAAAGATTTGGGCAGACGAATGTTCCCCATCTTCACCCAAGGTCTCCACTTAGACCTTCCTTCCTCCCCCGTCCCTCCCATACACGCTGTGCCTTTGTGTGCAGTCACTGAAGGTTTTGATCAAAGCTGCAAATGATCCATCACAGGTGAAGTGAAAAAGCTCCCTCTGGCTCCAGTGGGTGGTGGGTAGAGGATGGGAGGACCCCCCAAGGTCCACGAGGGCTCTGATGAGGCAGGGCTCAGAAAGGTGCGGAGCAGACTGTGGGTAGGAGACAGCACTCGTAGGACCTGCAGCCCTGCCCTAGAGGTTTTGCCAGGGGCCTGAAGGGAGGATGGCTGATTCCTTGGGTCAGAATGCAGAGCCTGGGTGACTGGTGGCCTGGTGCAAAGCTGGGGAGCCCAGCCAGGGGACACTTCTCCACCCCCAGCGGGAGAATAAGTAATGAACTGGTTTGAGCAGGTGAAATTTAAGGCACCTCCAGCACATCCTGATGGAGTGTCCAGTAGGGCAGGGCATTAGGAATAGGAGCTGCAGATTGGGAAGTTACTAGATGGGGCCAAGAATAGACCGAGGCTGCTCCATCCTTCTCATGCCCTTTGACCTTTCCCATGGGGATTTGGGATGCAGAAGTAGATAGGGGACCAAGAGGCAGAGAGGAAAAGAGAATGGCAGGGAAGTGACACTCCTGGGCCTCCCCCATCTGTGGAACGAAAGCAGGTCTTAGAGAAGGGGCCGAGGGAGCCAGTTCTCCTCTGCACCCTGGCTTTAAACCCTACGAGATGGGCTGGGGAACAGCCTCTGTCCTAAGTACACACACCTCCTTGCAAGGCACCTGCACTCTTAACCAGTTTTCCCACCCCTGGGAAATCCTAAGCTGCCTCCAACGGTGGTTTATTTTCACTTCACTGCCATAGCTCTGAATTCTGGTGCTAATTGCGGGCTAGGCCAGCAGGTGAGGAGCAGAGGGGTTTGTGCTGGGGACAAAGACTTTTGGCGCAGGCCCTGGTCCTGCTGGCCTGTGGCCTTCTGATGGGAGGCCAGGCGTTAGCAGGTGGGTCAAATGATTGATGTATCAGCCAATGGGATACCCTTGGGCCTACTAACCCAGCAATACAAGGGGTCTGGAAGACCACCTGTTCCTGGCTCCCCACTCCCTACCCCAGACCAGAAAAGAGCAGGAAAGAAGAGACCAAGAGCTGCTTTTTCTTTTTGCCATCTTTCTAAAAGTCTAACAGAAATAGAACATTTATCTGTGTGAAGGCTACACAAGCTTAACTAAAATGTCAAGATTCTTTGCTGGAATTATAGCAAGGAACATGATAAATGTACATTTATTCAGTAATTACTAATTCAGAATTCTGTTTTGTATGAAACAAAATCAGGACATGCTGCTCAGAAACTCTGATGGGTTTTGTTTCATCTTACAAAATCAGCTCTTGAATTAATAATTATTGGATAAGTGTTATTTGATAGCCTTAAATTTTTAAAACACAATGTGTGTGCGTGTGTGCGCATGCATTTGTGTGTTGGGGATGGGCACAGAGTGGGGATAATAAAAAGTAGAATGCTCTTGTTTTACAGATGAGAAGACTGAGGTATAGGGATTAAGTGATGGGCTCCAGGTCATATGGTAAGGCAGGGGTCATGTGGTGGGAGGGCCAGACCCCAGACTTCCTCAGCCCCAGCCCTGGGCTCTCCCTGGTGCTCTTGGCTGCAGAGCGCCCTTTGGGTGTGGAGTGGGTGGGGGGAAATGGAAGAGTTAACTAATTCTGAACCTGCAGGCCAAGGCCAACAGCTGCCTGGGAGATCAGGGAGGGGACCCCTGGGAACAAACAGCCTGTGGAGTGGAGAGATTGAGCAAGGCAGAAAAACAGGTGCAGGTGACAACAGGGAATGGGGGAGGGGACCTGGAGGTAGATGGAGCCGGACAGCTGAGGTGATGGGACTCCTAGGACCCCTTGGGATCCCTGGGCCAGGTTTCAGGCTCTACCCCTGAGGGCTTATCCCTGCTCTTACAGAGGGTTCACTGAGTCCCAAAGGGGCCTGAACTCTAGAATCAGAAGGGTCTGAAGTGAACCCTTAGGCCTCAGACAGTTCTGGCCCGAGTCAGACAGCTGAGGGCCAGGATCACCTTGGACAAATCAGCAGCGGCAGCAGCTCTTGGTTCTCCTACCCTTTCCCCACCCCTGACAGACTGTCCAGGCCCTACGGTGGACAGTCCCTGTGTTCCATAGGCCCTGCCCTGGAGAGCTCTTCTTCAGAATCAGACCCACTAAAAATCTCTCTCCCAGCAAATAACTGGGGTGGGGGAAAGCAGGCTGGGCTAAAAGTTCAAAGTCCAGGCTTCACTGGCCTGTCACTGACTCCCTGACCCTCTACTGAGGGCTGTTAATACCGTCTACATTCAGAGTAAAGGTCTGGGTGACGCTCTGGGCTGGGGGAGCCTCCCGGTGCTTGGACTTTGTAAACAGCCTGCCTGTGGGGTGGTGGGGACCGCCTGGGCCCTGTGGTCCTGGGCTTGGGCAGCAAGCCAGAGCCTGCATGTGGGTGGCTGGGCATCCCGCCCAGAGCAGAGGAGAAGCTGCCCCCTGGGGACTGGGCCCAGGCCTTCTTGTTCAGCCAGAAATTCCAGCCTTTTAAGGATCAAGGGCCAGAGAAGGACCTTTTCCAGGCTGCCAGGGCGCTATTTCTCCAGCTTGGCAGCGTCACCGGGGTCTTGAGGGTGGTTTCTCTGATCTTTGCACTTTCTACAAAGGTGCTCGCCTGTGCCTCATAGGAGCAGCCAGCAGGCCTACAGCTACCTCTGACAAGGTAGAGGCTCTGGCCCCTCATCTAGGCTCTTCGGAAGAAGTTATTTTTTAAATCAACTTTATTGAGGTCTAACCTACTACAGTAAAATGTACCCATTTTATTTGTTTATCTATTTTTGAGATAGAGCCTCAAGCTATTACCCTGGGTGGAATGCTATGGCGTCACCGCTCACAGCAACCTCCAACTCCTGGGCTTAAGCGATTCTCTTGCCTCAGCCTCCCAAGTAGCTGGGACCACAGGTGGCCACCACAATGCCCAGTTATTTTCTGGTTGTAGTTGTCATTGTTGTTTGGCAGGCCCGGGCTGGATTCGAACCTGCCACCTCCAATGTATGTGTCTGGCACCTTAGCGGCTTGAGCTACAGGCGCGGAGCCAATGTGCCCATTTGAGGTGTACCATTTCAATGAATTGATAAATGTATATGCTGTGTGCCCAGCACAACAATCCTGTTATAGAGCATTTGCATCCTGATGAAAGTTCCCCTGTACTCTCTTTTTTCTCAGTCTCTCCCCTCTCCCGACTCCAGGTAGCCACTGATCTGTTTTCTGTCCCTAAAATTAGATTTTCATATTTCATATGCATTCCCGTGCTGTTTGCACTCCTGCCTGTTTAAGATTCATCCCTATTATTGAATCTGTCAGTACTTTTTTATTGCAGAGTAAGGTTAATGCATCCTATGGTAGGGATATATCGCAGTTTGTTTATTCACTCACCTGTGTTTGGACATTTGGTCTGTTTCCAATTTGCAGCCATTATGAATAAAGTGGCTCGGAACATTGGTCTATAAATCTTCATGTGGATATATGTTTTCATTTCTCTCGTATTAGGAACCAGAAGCAGGAAGGGTGGGTTGTATGCTTTTACTTTTTAAGAAACCACCCAATTGTTTCCCAAAGTGATTGTACCATCTTACAGTCTATGAGGAGGAAAGGATTTGAATGTAGCCCTTCCCTGTTCTCCATCTGGCATTTTCTCTTCCCCAGGGACTGAGCAAGGTGTTTTCTTTTTTGTTTGTTTTGTTTTGTTTTTGGTAAGGTTGTATGTGCTTTTAGTTAGGAAGGTGGTTCTTTGTCTCCCCAGAAAACATTCCTCTGCCTCCTCAAAGTCACTGCTCCTGGTTGAGGTTAAACGTGCTCCATTAGCTATGCTGAGTAGAGAAGGGCTTAAGGATCTATTTATACCTGAGTTGAAGCAGATACAATGTTGGCTAAAATGCTATCCTTATTTTCCTTGTGTTAGTTCTTACCATCCTGTGAGAGTGTTTTTAAACAGAGATC
>NW_003852557.1:194739-195150 GCF_000181295.1 Otolemur garnettii | reverse complement strand
GATGATAAACCTGGGATATGGTCCTGGTTTGACCTATCAGAACAGGGTATAATCCCTCTTTATGACTACTGCCATTTATCTTATTCAAAGATTGCAAAGTAGCCAGGAGGCACTGAATTTGATACAGGTAGGATATCTTGTTAGACACTGTGTTGCAGAGGCTAGCGTGCTGTGGAGTCAGTCCTGTGGAGTCAGTCCTGTGGAGTCAGTCCTGTGGAGTCAGTCTAGCTCACTGCAACCTAAAACTCCTGGGCTCAAGCGATCTTCCTGCCTCAGCCTCCCAAGTAGCTGAGACTACAGGAGATTGCCACCACACCCAGCTAATTTTTTCTATTTTTAGTGCAGATGGGGGTGGGGGGGCCTAACTTTAGGCCAAGTTGGTTTAATCTAAACCTGTGTGCCTGGCTCGGC
>NW_003852557.1:173102-194367 GCF_000181295.1 Otolemur garnettii | reverse complement strand
GGAGTGCCGTGGCATTACAGCCTTTTCTTTGAATACCCTCTGCCTTCTTCATATGGAAAACTTCCATCCACTTCCAAGGCACAGTCAGAATACCTCCTTCTCCATCCAGTGACTCTCATCTGACCTTGTGGCAGCCACCCGCCCCGCCCCGTCAAGCTCCCACAGGACCCTGCGCTCACTCCTCTGCCTACTCTCCCAGCTTGCGCCTGTTTGTCCCTCTTGCCTCTACATGTCCCTCATTGTTTAGTCTGGTATTTGTCCTCTGCTTTCTTAAATCCTGTGTGTCATTGTGTCATTCTGGATTTGAAAACACATTTTGGGCAGGGGGGTCATATCGCTGAGATTTTTTTTTTCTTTAAGGCCCAGGCTAGGTAAAGCTTCTATGTAGATGGTGTGTGAAAGGTTCTAGGTGATAGAGCAGCTGCAGCATATGTGGGTAAGTGTCAAACCCACCCTGCCCACTTGAGCTTTTTGTGATGGTGGAGTTGGACATGGCCTAGATCTGCCATGTCCAGCGTGGTAGCCACTAACTACATGTGGTGTGCCCAGCGTGGTAGCCACTAGCCACATTACCTCTGACCTTGTGGCAGCCACCCGCCCCTTCAAGCTCCCACAGGACCCTGCGCTCACTCCTCCTGTGTTTGGGACTGGGATCGCCTAGGAGCAGCTGTAACAGGAGATGTTTGCACTGCAGCGAGATCACTTTGGAAACGGAGATGGATAACACGGGGAGATCAGCTGGGAGGACCATGGAACAATTGAGGTGGAAGCTGAGTAGCCCTGAACTTAAGCCTACACAGAATGGGTGGAGAGAAAGGGGCAGGTCTAAGGAACTTCAGGCCCAGCCTGGGCCCAGCAGACATATCATATGCCTCAGATTTCTTTCTTTTCCTTTTTTTTTTTTTTTTGAGACAGAGTCTCACTCTGTTACCCAGGCTAGTGTGCTGTGGTGTCAGTCTAGCTCTCTGCAACCTCAAATTCCTGGGCTCAGCCTCCCAAGTAGCTGAGACTACAGGAACCCCCACCACACCCAGCTAATTTTTTCTATTTTTAGTAGAGACGGGGGTGTTGGGGGGTGTTGGGGGGGGTGTGGGTGCGGCCACGGACGACTCATTCTTGCTCTGGCTAGTTTTGAATTCCTGCACTCAAGGGATCCTCCCACCTCAGCCTCCCAGAATGCTAGGATTAGAGGTGTGAGCCACAGCGCCTAGCCCTCAGAAGATTTCTTTTAGGAGATGGGACTCCTAGAATTGATTTAATGCTAAGGGCCCTAAATTCAGATGAGATCGCAGGTGTTCAGGCTGGTATGGCCATAGAAGATCAAGGTTGCCAAATTCAATTCCTTCCAAACAGTGAAGTGTGAGGGTTCTCTCAGCTTTCTGTTTGAGTCAATGAGGCAACAAACCTAAGGTTGGAAAATGGCATCCTCCATGGGGGTGCGGGGCGGGGGCGCTGGGTTCATTATAGCACAGAACAGACAGCCATGGGTCACCCAAACTTTCCACCTGGCTTCATTTATAATGCTAATTACATACCCCAGGAGGAACAATTGCTGATCAACCTAGTTACCAATTAAAGTTAATAAGACAAAGAGACAGCGAGGAAGGATCAATACAAACGAGGCCAAGTGCTGTGACCAGCCAGAGGAGCTCCAGCTGCCTTCTCATCAGGCGCTGCTGGTGGCTCTTAGCCCCTTCCGGCCCACATCACCTTGCTTCCCTCAGGGGGTCAGCTGACCTGTTGTCATCTCCCATCAGGGGCCATTGAGCTTCCCAGTCCCTGGGGTCAGAAACTCATGCCACCCCCATCGTGCCCACCCGGCCCTCCCCCACTGCCTTTCAGGTGGCCGCATCAGCTGGGGGTGCCATCGTGAGAGGCTGCTGTAAGCAGAGCTGTGAGAACCCGGGGACAGGAAACAGGGCCACCCCTTCCGTTCCCATTCTTGTTCGCGGGTCTCTCCCTTCCCTTCACCTTCTTCTCCCCTGACCTCCCTCGCTCAGTGGCTGACCCTGCATGTTCCAACAGGGGCCCCGAGTCCCGTGGGCGTCCCAAATGGTCGAGCAGGCACTGCCCACTTTGCTCAGCAGCCCTGGGCAGCTTCAATACGGCCTCCAGATTTTGCTGACCTTGTTCATTCCTTTTTTTTTTTTTTTTTAAAGAGAGGAAACTGCAGAGGGAGAGTAAGGGACAGTTCTCTCCTCACAGGCCCTGTTGCCTGCATACGTGGCTCTCCTCTCTACCTCCCACTGTCTCCTACAACTTACCTCCTGCTGCAACATTTAGAGATAGTCAACTTCCCTTCCTGCAATCCACACCCGGATGAATTGGTGTGGGTTACCTGGCAGGTCTGGGGGAGGGTGTGGGCACTGGGCCACTTCTCTGCAGCTTGTAGGGAAGGTGCGCCTCTGACCCTTTTTGCCAGCCCCCAGAACCTGTGGATCACATGTGTACCAGCCCATCAGGGCAAACAGATCACCCACCCCCACCCAGGGTTTGGGGCAATCATCCCTAAGCATTCTGGAGTATTCTTGCCTATCTCTGCCCAATTCTAAACTCTTGGCTTTATTTCTCTGGCTCTGGCCCCTTGGACTAGGGGTTTTTATCCAGTTCTACTGGCATTTGGCTCTTGGGTTTCCTAAATGGGATTTGACGTGGGTCACTCTCTGGGATGACCAGTTTCTGAACTGTCTTTATAAAAGCTATGCCCTGGCTGCAGCTCTTCCAACTCCAAATGTCTGCATCAGGCTCTTGGCCTGGGCCCTAGGTAAGCCAGGCTGGACAACCCCAGTGACGAGGGTGGCAGAGTGACCAACCAGAGGAAACAAGTGCTGCCTCCAGAGCTGGTCATGCCAGCCAAGCTGGGTGTCAAGACATCACCACTGGAGTCCTTGGGGACTTCTTGTTGTGACTGGTCTGTTTGCTTGTCTGCCTCGCCCACGAGACTATGACCTATGGAGGGCAGGCTGTGTCTGAGTCACTGCAGCATCCCTACCTGGTGCAGGCTCTGCTTCTCGGAACAAAGAAACAGGTGAATGATGATGACCCTTCCTCCTTCACTGCCTGCCATGGTTTGGCCTCCCCACTCACAGGGCCAGATGAGGAGCTTTGTTGATATTACTTCTTAAAATCATTCTCCATCCGGTTCTGACTATGCGTTTCTTTCCTTTCGATGATTTTCTGGCTTCCTTTTAAAACTCTCTTCTATCTGTGCATCTTCCCCATTGCTCTTATGTATATCACAAATACAATCCCGCTACTCCTCTGTTTCAATACCTCCATTTCCTCTCCGTTTCTCACAAAACAACAATCCACTTAGATCCTTCATGATTTTGCCCAGCCTACTAATCCAGCCTATTTCTTGCTGCTTCTCTCTGGAGGTAATCAACCCTCGGAACTTCTCACTCTTCTTCCAGCAAGCTGTTCTTTTTCCATCTCCAAATGCTGCATGTTCTAAACCCTTTAGAAGGTCGCATTCCACAGCGAAGCCAACTCTTATCAATCTACTGAACTCCTGGTGTCCTACTTGTCCTCTATGACCTAGTTAACATGTCACCTCTTCTACAACTCCTCAGAAGTCACCAGCTAGCCATCAAGCATTTCTGTTTTTGTTTTTCTTTCTGAGAAAGAGCCTTAAGCTGTCACCCTGGGTAGAGTGCCATGGCATCACAGCTCACAGCAATTTCCAACTCCTGGGCTAAAACAATTCTCTTGCTTCAGCCTCCCAAGTTGCTGAGACTGCAGGCGCCTTTCACAACTCCTGGCTATTTTTTGGTTGTTGTTGTCATTGTTGTTTGGCAGGCTTGGGCCAGATTTGAACCTGCCAGCTTTGGTGTATGTGGTGGCACCTTAGCTGCTTGAGCTACAAGGCACAGAGACAGCATTTCTTTTTTATGCTTCTTATCACCTTGTATGTGTCCCTAGCACAGAGTACTGTTATTCTCTGTTCCAAGTCTCTCTTGTATGAGCACATAAGCTTCTTGGGGATAAGGCCTGTGTCACCTTCACCTCCATATGCCCAAAGCTGGTCTAGAGCCTTGGGCATGGTGGGAGAGGCAGTATACTAGAGGCTCTGTGGCCTTGGGCAAGTTACTTACACTATCTGTCTCTCAGTTTGCTTATCTATGAAGCTGTCATTGCAACGGTTCAGCCTAAGGATTGTTGAGGATTAAATGAGTTATTACTTGTAAAGCAGGCCGGGTGGTACCTCTTACGTATTAAGCTCTCAGTAAATGTTAGCTACTGTTATTAACTGTGATTAGGAAGTCCTCTGTAAATGTTTTTTGAATGAATGACGGAATGAGAGCTACAGAGTCAAATAAAGCACTTTTCTACCCTTAAGGAACATCTGGGATCAGACCCCTCTGTTAAGCTCCTGAAGACAAGCCAAAGCACCAAGCTATGTTCCCTGGATTGGCAGTACCTTTTTCATGAGTAGCAAATGAGCACTTCTTCACATTGGGCAGAAAATATTTGAGGAAAGATTACTGGAGAAAGTTCATCAGACTTGTGATATGAAGGAAGGGAAAAGATTTATTCAACCCCCACCCCCCACCCCCGCTGCCAGTTACTTTTGGGAAGGATATGATCTCATCATCATCTAGCTGCAATTAAATTAGGAGAAAACAGTTGGCAAAGGGACCCAGTTTAGGGATATCCCTTACATGGACAGAAATTTATGCATTCAAACAACTTTAAAGACAATTGGATCTCAAATCATTTTTAAGTAAACAATCATTATTTTGACCTTGGTTCAAATTCTGGACTTGTTGATTACTGTTTGTAAGATCCTGACATACTACGCAACCGTGATTCTCACTGATCTGTAACATGGAAATCTCATGTGGCCGTTGTGGGGTTGAAATGTTAAATAATTTACAGCTCGGTGCCCGTAGCACAGTGGTGACAGCACTGGCCACATACACCAAGGTTGGCAGGTGTGAACTCAGCCCGGGCCTGCTAAACAACAATAACAACTGCAACAAAAAATAGCCAGGCATTGTGGCGGGCGCCTGTAGTCCCAGCTGCTTGAGAGGCTGAGACAAGAAAATCGCTTAAGCCCAAGAGTTGGAGGTTGCTGTGAGCTGTGACACGTTAGCATTCTACCGAGGGCAACAAAGTGAGACTGTCTCAAAAAAAAAAAGAATGAAATAATTTACATGTGATTATTCATATAATGGCAGTGATCATAGGTGTGTACACACCTAGTATCTGAATCAATTTTGAAATTTATGCTATATCTGGATCTAATAAAAATGCTCATCTTCTAAGAAAGAGTAACATGAGTACCTGTAGGTACGTTTTTTTATTCTTACATTCTACTCAGCAAAAAATAAAAAATTTTTTTGAACTGAGTATGTATAGTGGGCCAGACATGTTGTTAATGGCTGGAGAAAACACAATCCAAATTAGACTATAAGTAGCTTATAGTCTAGCAAGGGAGAGAGACAAGCTGAGAGGTTATTGATAAATCTGTTTCTAACAGTAGCATGTTTTGTCCCCACAGAGAGGCAGCTAGGGGAAGTGGAATGAGGGTGGGTGTGGGGTGGTCAGGAAAGGCTTCTGGAGGAGCAGAAACTTGAATTAAGTCTTGAAAAAAAGAGCAGGAATGTTAGACAAGGGAGGGGGGAGGGAAATTTGTTTTAGGCAGAGGGAGCAGCACGTCCAAAGGTCCTGAGGCATAAAGAGCAGTCCCATTCTAGAAAGAGAAAATTGTCTGACCTGGGTACGGAGTGAATAGTGAGGAAGCAAGGGAGAAATTGTAAAAGCAATTCTCTTCTGCCTCTGATGAAGAGACACAGATAGCCTCCGGGAGTCCTGAGTCTATCCTAGGTCAGAATGGAAGCCGCTGAAGGCTGCAAGCACAGGAGTGGCCCGACGGCCTTGATGTCTTGGTCTGCTCACCGTGAGAGTGAGAGAGGCTGGAGGCCTGGAGACCAGGAGGACAGTATTCCAAAAATGCAAGCTGGAAGTTCTCACCTGGAGGCATGCAGAGACCACAAGGAAGGTGACCCACATGTAAGCTGACAGATGTACCTTACCCTGTACACGCAGAAGCTTCTTCCAGTGCCCCAGCTAGGGGGACGTGTCAGCAAGGAAGGGCACCCAGGCAAACTTTAGAATATCGGAGGCATGTCCAAGAGATTGGACCCCCCATTTTTTTTTTTTTGAGACAGAGCCTCAAGCTGTTCCCCTGGGTAGAGTGCCATGGCTTCACTCCTCACAGCAACATCCAACTCCTGGGCTCAAGCGAGTCTCCTGCCTCAGCCTCCCAAGTAGCTGAGACCACAGGCGCCCGCCACAACGCCCGGCTATTTTTTGGTTGCAGCCATTATTGTTGTTTGGGGGGACTGGGCTGGATTTGAACCTACCACCTTAGGTGTATGTGGCTGGCGCCTTAGCCGCTTGAACCATAGGCGCCGAGCGGAACCAAAAAATTTTTAACAGAGATTACATCTGGGTGGCAAGATTTGGATGATTTGTATTCTTTTTTTTTTCTATAATAAACATGAGTTATTTATATTTTTATTTTATTTTATTTATTCATTTTCTGAGACAGTCTCACTTTATGGCCCTTGGCCATAGCTCACAGCAACCTCAAGCTCTTGGTCTCAAGTGATTCTTGCCTCAGCCTCCCAAGTAGCTGGGACTATAGGCACTTGCTACATTGTCCAGCTATTTTTAGAAAATAGGGGAGTCTCACTCTGGCTCAGGCTGGTCTCCAACTCCTAAGCTCAAGCAATCTACCCGCTTTGGGCTCCCAGAGTACTAGGATTACAGGCATGAGCCACCATGCCCAGCCTGTGTGTGTGTAATGTATATATGTATATTTCATTATATATATTATATATGTGTGTGTGAAATATATACATTATATATATCTATCTATATAATGAAATACACACACACATATATATGAAATGAAACAATTTCTTTTTAAAAAAGAATCAGCCCAAGAACTTAGGATCAAAGGGGAACTGGAAACGTTAAGACAGGTTTTTAAAAGGTGAATAATTCAGAGGTCTAGATCCAGTTTGGGGTCAGTGAGTGTAAGAAGAATTAGGGGTTGAGGGTGGGGAGACGAAGAACATAATCTCCCCCAAAGGAGAGCTCAGACAAGAGCTCTCTCCAGAGCTCTGTCCCATAAGTCCCTCCATTCCAGGGGCAGCCAGCACTAGTGGGGTGAACATACCCATCAAAGACCGGGATGACATGCCAGCCAGGCATTTGGTAGAGCTCGTGCCCGGCACACAGACAGATTTTCAGTAGGTGGCTGAAAGACGCGCAGGGAAGGATTGTGTAACTGAGTTGTGGGGAAGAATAGTGGCCTATTGTTGGAGACCCGATAAACAAATTGAGAGCGTTCATCTTGGGGGTGTGGGCCTGAAACAAGCTCTGAGACAGCTTAATGATCCATCACAGGTCTTCTCCTGGGAGTGAGTCACCAACTCTTTGTATTAACTCAGTTCAGCCTCCATTGCCCCAGCGCCTGCCACAAAGCAACTGAGACACCTCGCTGAGCTGCTCCCACGATAAAGCCTCTGGCCTGTACAGCGGGGAAGATAAAACCAGCCAGGCTCATCCATCATCCTCGGGCAGGGCCCAATCTCCCCTCCGTTCTCATGTTCAGGGTTGGCCTAATTAGGCACCTGGTGGAGGTAAATGTCTTCCCCACCCAAGGTCGTCATTCCGCAGTGCTCTGTCGGGGAGCTGGGGGTGGACGGCTGCCGACGCAGAGCGGCAGCCATGCCAGTGTGGAGCAGCCCAACTTTTGCAGAAGTGCATTAATGAGGTGGGAAACTGGTGGCCTGGGAAGCAGAGCCAGCCGCAGTCGTGTCAGAAATGGAAATAAGAAACCACTGGAAGAAATGGAGGAGCTGGCAAGCCTTTAACCTGAGGCTCTGAATTTCCATGTTGGGTTCACTTCTGCAAAAGCTGTGTGATATTGAGCAAATCCTTCAACTCCTTGGAGCCTCTGTTTCCTTGACTACAAAATGGTGGTAACATAGCATTTCCTCTTACCCCAGAGACATACCAACAGTTCACACTTTGAAGAGCTTGCTGTATGTTCTGGGTGCTGCTCGACGGATGTTACGTGTGTATATTGACTCTATAATCAGTAACAACCCTACACAAAGTAGGTGCTATAATTATTATGTGAATAATAGCACCCCCTGTCAAAAATGAGATGACTGAGGCACAGGAAGTTAAGAAATTTGCCTGAAGTCATGCATTATTGCAGAATCTGGCCTTCAAGCTGGGCAGTTGGCCTTTGGAGCCAGCTCTCTGGCCCTTCAAATGCTGTACTCTATCTCAGCAGAAAAGTGCCTTATAGCCCAGGGTGGTAGCTCATGCTTATAATCCTAGTACTCTGGGGAGCCGGTGGGAGGACCCCTTGAGCCTGAGTAAGAATAAGGCCCTGTCTCTACTAAAACAGAAAAAAACTAGCCAGGTGTCATGGAGGACACCTGTACCACCAGCTACTTGGGAAACTGAGGCAGAAGGACCACTGCCCAGGAATTCCAGGTTGCTGCAAGGTAGGCTGATGCCAAGGCACTCTAGCCAGGGTGGCAGAGGGAGAATCTGTCTCCAAAAATAAAAAATGCTTTACAAAAAGAACTGGTTTTATTCTTTCCAGTTTTTACTAACATCCCCAGAGTGCAGAATTAACTACCGTAGGCCCTGCTCATGGCATGTTTGTGGTTGCTAAGGTTTTAATGCAGGAAAGAATGGGGGTGACGATTGTGACTGCTGTGTACTGAGTGCCTGGGGGTGACGATTGTGTCTGCTGTGTACTGAGTGCCTGATGCTAGTTCTTACAAAACCATGCAGGATAAGAGAGCTGAGACCTGGAGAACTAACGTGACGTCCCACGCCGTGGAGCTCATAAGCTAAATAGCTGGGATTTTAATTTGAGAGTCATCTGATCAGAAACTTTCCAGTGCAGGGCTGCTTAGACTTTAAGGAAAAGCCAGGTAAAGTGATAGTTAAGAGGTGCACCCTAGAGCCTGGGATCAAAGACCATTTCTGCGACTTTCCAGCTCTGTGACCTTAGACAAGTTACTTTGCCTCTCTGGGCTTTGGTTTGCTCATTTGTAAAATGGAGATGACAATATTATCTACCTTATAAGGGCATAGTGAGATGCATATGAGTTAACCCAAGTAAAGCATAGTACAGGGGCACTCGGTACACTCTCAGTGGTTATTAAAGTATTAAACTATTAAACTATTCTAGGCCTGGGAAAAGAGCACAGTATTTGATTCAAATTTTGCATTGCTTAGGGGAGGCTTGATACCCTCAAATCAGAAAGACTCACACCAAGTGGTGGGTTGTTGGTTCAGGGAAGATCCTAGCAGGAAGCAAGCAATAAAGAAAGACTTCCAGGAGGGCAGAACAAGGCCCAGAAAAGTCAGATGCAGATAAATGGGAAAGAATGCTGTTAGACCAGGGAGTTAGTGTCTAGGGCCCAGAGTTGGGCAGGAGAGTTGGGTTCTCCTTCCTAGGGCCATGCACAGTGCTCAGAGGGTCTAACAGGGTTACCAGAAAGCCCCACCAGTACATCAGTATAGAGGTCTGTAAGGACTGGGCTGTAGGGATTGGGGGCATAGCCACTGGCTAGGGGTTTTGAGGCAGGGTTCTACTTTGTGGGTGGATAGGGGTCAGGGAAGAGATTATGTTAGCAGATGGGCCTAGTATCAACTAGCTAATGTGTTTGTTAGAGTGGGAGCTTGGTGACCAGTACATCTTATTAAGTCTTTGTAGCTAAAATGGGGCCAAGACTATGACGGGGAGAGTGAGACACTCAGCTCTACCACAAACTGTAAGGGACTGCCATCAAACTCAATAATCAAAATAAACAATATTTTAATGCAATTTTTTGGAGACAGTGGTTTGCTGTGCTACCTAGACTGGAGTGCAGTGGTGCAATCACAGCTCACTGCAGCCTCTAACGCCTAAGCTCAGCTGACCCTTCTGCCTCATCTTCCCCAGTAGCTGGGACTACAGACTTAAACCACTATACCCAGTTAATTTTTCTATTTTTAGTAGAGTCAGGGTCTTATTATTCCTCAAGCTGGTCTCAAATACCTGAGATCAAGCAATCCACCCGCTTTGACCTCCCAAGTGCTACGCTTGATTACAAGCATGAGCCACCACACCTGGCCCCTGTAATATTTTCAATCATCTAAATTAATGCAAAAAATATATGATAAACACAATATCACATTTTCTTCATTTTTTGAGAAAACCATATTTATCTTAGCATCTAAAAATATGAGATTTTTCAATGAAAACGAGACCTATGTTACTGATTTTTCCTTTTTCCCTCAGGCGTCCATAGATTCAGGCCCTGGAGATAATGCCTTGCATGTATATCTTTTGGTAACTCTAATCATGGGCTTTTTATCTTTTTATTTTATTATGAGACAGGATCTCATGATGTTGCTCAGGCATGATAATAGCTCACTGCAGCTGTGAACTCCTGGGTTCAAGCGAGCCTCCCACTTCAGTCTCTTCTGTAGTTGGGACTATAGGGACCAGCACTGTACCCAGGCCTCTCTTGGGCTTTTGAGACTTTAAGACACAGGCAGACCTCAAATCAGCCTTTTTTTTTTTTTTTGCAGTTTTTGGCTGGGACTGGATTTGAACCCGCCACCTCCGGCATATGGAGCCAGCACTCTACTCCTTTGAGCCACGGCGCCGCCCCAAATCATACTTTTTAAAAGTGTCATTCCAGCTCTATGCTGGACCCAGAAGGCTCTCTTCTTAGCCCCAGGCAGCTTGGCTGTTGTTGGCATGGAACTGGGAAAGAATGAAACAGGCACTTAGGTACAGGCTGCTATGAAGTGAGGGGGCACTTGCAAAGTTCCAGGCAAAATCAGCCGCCAGGGAAGCAGCCAGAGTCCAGGGAGTCCATTTTTTCCAAAGTCAGTGAGTCAGTCTCCCAGCAGTAGTAGGAAAAGGGGACATTTCACAGCAAGGACAGAAGTTGGAAACTGGGTGAGGAAGCATTTTTATGCGTTTCCTTTTGAGATGTATGTAATCTCATGATATCTCCTGGGAAAACCTGCAGCAAGGGAGCCGTCGGATGTGGCATTCGGTTGTCAGCTGGATAGGTCAGAGCAAGGAGGGCCAGACGCAAGTGCAGGAGGCCAAAACCAGGGAGGAGATAATTAGCGTATTTGAAGGTTTAGAATCTAGTTGCCTCAAAGTGCAGGCCACACAGGTGCTGTTCTTGCTGAAGGGAAGGATGGGGCTGTTATTCCAGCAGCCAAGATCCAAGTTTCAGGGACAGGATTCCAGCTTCTCAATGCAAAGGCAACCAGACTGAGATTTGGTGCTTTATGAATATTTCCCGTCATAAAGATGGGAACTGATATTGATGATTTTTTAAATTTAGCCCAGTGAGGCAATTCTAATAACTAAAACAAACAAACAAAATAACCGTGTCACTTACCATCACCATGATGTCACAAAAGAAAAGCCATCTTACCACCAGGAGTAAAAGAACCATGATCTCAGAATAGGTAGCCACTTAAATTGGAAATGAAAATTAACTTTACATCCTTTTTCTCACTTTGCAACTTTGTTGCAGAACAGGGCTGATGGGCAGGGCCCAGGCTCCTCTTCCTGGGCTGGGGCTACCTTGGGGGCTTGGTGGTGAGAGACACAGCAGAGGCTTGCTAGCCAAGGACAAGGTGTCTGTCCCCACCCATCCACACCATCACAGCTGGCACTTCTAACGCCCTGCTGTGAATACTCCAGGTCACTCACCCAGGCCAGGGCCATCTCCCTTCCCACCTGACCTACTCATTCCAGGGCCACCTGGGTCCTCTCCCACATATAGCCCTCCTCCGGCCTGTGGGATCTGACACCTGAGCTTGCTTTCTCCAGTTTGCCCCTTGGCACTCTCCAAGGGCTTTGGCTGGATCCTGCTTTGCAACTCCAGGTCCTGCCCACCTTTGAGTGGCTACCCCACCCCACCTCCATCCTGGGCTCCAGCCTTGAACCTTGCCCTCTGTCGCCCAGAGCCTGTCCAGAATATTAGAACTTATAACAGCCCTCACTGCCTCTGCAATACAGACTAGCACTCCTTTCACTCACATTTTCCCATTCTGCAGCTGTGCTGGAATTGTGTCCCAGTGAGGGTGATGACAGAAGGAGAAGCCTGAGTCTCAAGTAGGGACACAATCTGTAGAAAATAACAGTCCCCAGGACAGGCACTAAATAGGCGATCAACTCAGATCTGCGTTGAAGTCTGTCTCTTGGACTTGTCTATAAGCTGAGGCAGGAGAATATCCTGATTATATTTTTTATAGGTAACAAATATATGGGAATTTATTATACCATTATCACTCATTGGTATGTGACTGCAAATTTTCGTAATTAAATATTAACATATTAAGTAATTTCTTTGAACACATAGAAAATATTTGTATTAAACTCACATGTCAGAAAATGCCATAAAGGACAGATAATACGTTGCATGGCAAATCTGGATTCAAATCAGCAATCATCATTACAGGTTAAATCCCACAAGATTTAATTTAGTATAAATTAATGGCCACTGGCCCCATATGCCAGAGGTGGCAGGTTCAAACCCAGCCCCCAGCCAAAAACTGCAAAAAAAAAAAAAAAAATTAGTGGCTGTGCCATACACCGTGACACTCCTCCCTCCTCTTCTCTTCCCACTCCCTCATTCCCCTACCCCCAACCGTGTATTAGATCATCTACTGCCTTCATATTGGAATTGAGTACGTTGGATTCTTTCTTCTCTATTCTTGTGATGTCCTGATCATATTTTCATCTTTTATTTCATGCCCACCCCTAAACCTCTGTGGTTGCCTTTCTCCCTCCAAAAAACCCAACTAGTAAAGCCCATTGGCAATATTTTTGTTGCTTTTAATTTGATTCCTTCACTCAACACACATTTCTTGATCATTTGCCAAGAACGAGCAACTACGATCAGCACTTTGAGGTCTACTAAGGCAAATGAGATACAGACGCCACCCTCAAGGAGACTTCAGCCTAACAAGGGACACACAGAATAAAGCAGAAAATACAAAATGCTTCCAGAAGAGTATGAAGACTGGGCTGAACTGGTTTCACCTCCAAGTGCTTCAGTGGTGTCCCCCCTGTGGGTCAGCCCAGCCTGGGAAAGAAGTCTCCCCTCTGGAGCTCTAGCCAGTCCCATTCAGCCTTGACGAGGGCTCTGAGCTAAGGGAAGAGTCAACACCTCTAGCACTTATTTGTTTTTAGAGGGTTTTTTTTTCCTTCAGTTTCCCATTTGTCTTGGTATGTCGGTACCCTCCTCCATGACCCTTCTCCCACATTCATCCCAAACAAGACAAGACCTCCTCTTAAAAACAAGTGACTTCTCCTCCCATTGCAAGATAAGGCTGCCCTTTGGGTGTTATTTTCATTGATTTATTGACCCTTGTTTTCATGCTTCATTTGACTGGCCTTGGAGTTACTTTGCTGAAGCCCGAAGGTTGTTTAAGCAGAAGGGCACAAGAAAGAGAGAAACAAACACTAAACCATCCAGAAGAGAATTTTTAATGAATTAATTTAGCATCAGTGATGAAATTCCCCAGGAAAGGAGTCCAGAAATAAGTTGAAGGGTGAAAGATAAATGGTGACCCCCAAAGAGGAGCCTGCAGAGGAGATGTTCAGGTCAGGTTCATTGAAGGGGGGGGGGGACTCCCCAGAGCAGTGCAAAGATGGTGCTTGCACCCGAGGGGCAGTTAGAGACCCCTTTTATATGGGGCTGTAGAGGGTGGGCCCATTCCACCGGTTGCCTGTCAGGGTCTTTTGGCACAAACTTCTGGGGGGTGGGGCTAGATCCTTTGTGTCTTTGTCTTAGAAGGAGAGGAGGAGAAGGAGGGGAAAGTGGTTGTGTGTGGCTGCATTTAGCCCCCCAACAATGGGGAGTATCTTTCAGGCCAACAATATGGATCTGAGATTTCCTTAACCTGTGTCACTTCGGGCTAAATGACACCAGCAGTGGCCAGACTTCCTATGGAGCTAGGGGTATGTCCCCAAGGGGTTCTGGGTTGCTGCCTTTTGGTGTCAGGTCCAAGCCTGTGCAAGATTCCCCAAGTGATGTTTTCCAGGCTTCCACAAACTTTTGACGGTGGAACCATCACTTTCTTCCTGATCTGATTTGAGATGGGGCAGCCTGGAAGCTGGGGGAGAGAATTCTGCATCAGAAGTCCAGAGACCTGAGTCCCAGTGTTGACAGCACTCCTGACAGGGGCAAATTCCCCAGGTTATCTGAGATTATGTTTTCCTGAGTCAGATAGCCTATAAAGTTCAAAGAGTCTATGTATGCTTATTTTTGTAATGTATGTTTGATTAGTTTTAACTATTTAATTATAAGTCGAATGTATATTCACTGTTAACAAAAAAAAAAAATAGTAAAGATGGTACAGACACGTACCAAGAAATAACCATCTTAAGAAATAATCACTATTAGTTAGGTGAGCACCCTCCCAGAAATTATGAGTCCACACACATATATCACTAGGTGTGTTTAAATCCCAAATCTGCCTAACAGCTATGGAATTCCCAGCCTTACAAGATAAGACTCTGCCTTCTTAACCCATTTTATTCTCTGAGCACTAAGAAAGGTTTATGTTTTTCTAAAATATATTCACTTTTTCTAGGAAATTCCAGAGATAAGGAAAAGATATGAAGTAGGCTTGTGTCAATAAACCCCAAAGCCAGTTCTGCATAACTAAATTCTGAATTCCTTATTCCGTGATGTTATACTGGTAGCCATGGTAGGAGTATTCATACCATAGCAATTGACAAATGCTACAAACCAGGAATTCCCCAACCCTGCCTGTCCTCATCCAGTTCTCCGGCATACCACTGGGCCTGGTGAAGAACATGCTTTGACAACTCACGAGAGTCAACTACAGCACTGTGGTTTAGTAAGTTCTGTGGAGTTAAGAGAACTGGATTTGGCCGGCACAGTGGCTTACGCCTATAATCCTAGCACTCTGGGAGGCCTAAGTGGGTGAATTCCTTGAGCTTAGGAGTTTAAGACTAGCCTGAGTAAGAGCAAGACCTTATCTCTACTAAAAATAGAAAAACCAGCTGGGCATTCTGGTGGGTGCTGGTAGTTTCAGCTACTTGGGAGGCTGAGGCAGGAGGATCACTTGAATGCAGGAGTTTGAGGTTGCTATGGACCAGGATGAGGCCTTCAGGCTCTAGCCTGGGGCAACAGAATGAGACTCTGTCTCAAAACAAAAAACAAACAAACAAACAAACAAAAAAAGAGGACTGTTTTGCAGGCTATGTCCTTGCCAGGAAAAGTTAACAGAAACCTGGGCAAGATCGTCAAACAGATGCCGGGAAAATAATAGGGGGCCTTCACCTGCTCTCTTCTGCTGTCCCAAAGGTAACACTTCATACTTTACATCTCTTAACCTCTATGGTAGATTGTTAAAATAATGGCCCCAAGGACTCAGGCCTCCTCCTACCCATGCTCCTTTGTAATATGATGTTGTTGCCCCCCATCAAGAGGTTAGAACTGGCTCGGTGCCTGTGGCTCAAGCGGCTAAGGCACCAGCCACATACACCTAAGGTGGCGGGTTCGAATCCCCAGCCCGGGCCTGCCAAACAACAATGATGGCTGCAACCAAAAAAAAAAAAAATAGCTGGGCGTTGTGGTGGGCACCTGTGGTCCCAGCTACTTGGGAGGCTGAGGCAGGAGACTCGCTTGAGCCCAGGAGTTGGAGGTTGCTGTGAGCGTGATGCCATAGCACTCTACCCAGGGGGACATCTTGAGGCTCCGTCTCAAAAAAAAAAAAAAAAAAAGAGGTTAGAACTGCAGGACATCCCAAAGGTCACCATGCATACATACATACATGGGGAAAATGAGAAATTGTAGCTAATATGCATTTATTTACTCAGTATTTATTATACAGTTTTATAAAATATTTCTCTATGTGTTGAAAAATAAATATAAAGGATATAAAATATAATAGGAGTCTGTCAAATTTTCTTATGCATGGTGACCTTTGGAACACCCTGTATTTTGTTACCTTCTTGAATCAAGACTGACCTCATGACCTTTTTTATCCAATAAAAGGCCGTGGAAATAGCACTGTGCAAATGCTGGAGCTCGTGGGGTCTTAAAGGGGTCTTCTACAGTCACCCTCTCAACCTTGAGACCACCGTATGCTCGTGAAGTTCAGTCTCCTGGAGGAAGAGAGGTCACTTGGAGAGCCGGTGACCGACACTAACTGCCAGACGTGCGAATGAGGCCATGTGGGACCCTCTAGCGCAGTGGTTCTCAACCTTTCTGAAGCCACGATGTATTTTCATTGTTACAACGGGGCCGCGACCCACAGGCTGAGAACCGCTGCTCTAGCCCAAGTCAAAAGGCTAAAGCCGTGGGAATGATCCCAGGTGGAACCAAATAGCCCAAATAGCCTTCGCACAGCATTGTGGGAAACAACAAAGCATTGTTTATGTTTTTTGAGACGGAGCCTCAAGCTGTCACCCTGGGTAAAGTGCCGTGACATCACAGCTCACAGCAGCCTCCAACTCCTGGGCTCAAGTGATTCTCCTGTCTCCACCTCCCAAGTAGCTGGGACTACAGAAGCCTGCCACAAGGCCCTGCTATTTCTTCATTGCAGCCGTCATTGTTTGGCAGGCCTGGGCTAGATTCGAACCCACCAGATCAGGTGTATGTGGCTGGCACCTTAGCCGCTTGAGCCACAGGCACCAAGCCAGTAAACCATTGTTTTAAGCCCCTATGTTTTGCTATGGTTTGTTACACAGTAGTTAACTGAAACAACCTCAAAATCTGGAGAATATTTCAGAGCTTACAGAGAAAGCTGCCTGCACCTCCCTGTTCTTCCTTGGCCCATCCTGGGATCCTATTGTCTATAAACAAATCTCTGCTAGAGTTGATAAGTAGTTGGGATTGAAAGTGTGATTTCTTATGCTGCTTGAAAGGAATAAAGTTCCGGCTTGGCACCTGTAGCTCAGTGGCCGGGGCACCAGCCTCATACACCGGAGCTGGTGGGTTCAAATCCAACCTGGGCCTGCCAAAGGCATAAAGTCCTAACTGTGGGATTTCAGGCGCTTAGCAAGGATATATTTATGGTCAGGGACCCTCCTGCCTTCAAGCAGCTTTCAGCTCATCTTCTGTAGGCCTCCCTTTCCC
The DNA here is from genome assembly GCF_000181295.1 of Otolemur garnettii. NCBI lineage: Eukaryota > Metazoa > Chordata > Mammalia > Primates > Galagidae > Otolemur > Otolemur garnettii. Next base: position 177,190 of record NW_003852557.1, on the reverse strand, counting down.
AGGTGAGCAGGGCACAGGGCAAATCTCATTCAGAAGAGACTGAGGTGATGGGTAAAACAAAGGAAATTTGGAGAAGACGAGGCACATGTTCCCTTCTTTGTAGACAAACAATTCCAACCCCCAGAGTATTACTGGGAAGAAGTAAAATAAAGGATTCCAGAGATGACAGAATATTAGGTCATGCGTTACAGGTCACGCCTCATATACGGTAAAAAGTCAGATGGCTTCCTCTAGAATTTAACCTCTTCTGAGGTCTTTACATTACTCTGAAAGTTTCCGTTGGTATCTGTTTGCCTTGCTAGACTGTCAGTCTCTAGAGAGCTGGGATCATTCATTATCACCTTTATGATTCAAGAGCCTAGCATGGGGCTTTGCACAGAACCAGCCCTCAATAAATGATGTTGAATTGAAACACAAATTCAAGCCTAAAAGGCAGAACAGGAAACTTAGAAGCCAATAGTCCTATGGTTCTGAAATTCTGAAAGGTTTGAAATAGCAGCGGAGGAGCCAGGGGAGCAGGTGTCTAAGCCCATGGAAACTGCTGGCCTGGCCCAGTGGGCACCTGTGTCTCCCTTAACCCCACCTCCAGCCAAGAGTTAGGGGGATACTGGTAACTTCAAGGAGAGGCTGTGTGAATCCTCAGAGTGCAGTGCCACATGGAACTCCCATTACCCACCAACCTCTGTTCAGACAGAGGCAACTTTGCCTGGCTTTGGGCAAAGTGGAACCTGTTTGTGCCCTAGACCTGGCTCTAGAGGCTGAACACTTTCAACCTCTCAATTGTCCAGGGCAAAGCAAATAGTTCAGAAGAGACCCTGGGAGGGGTCACACCCCAACACACTGGTCAGCAGCTCTGTCAATTTGTCATTCTCACTCTGGGTGCCTGCCCCTAAACTCCTTCCCCCAGCATCCACTCTTGAGGTTGGTGTCCCGGGTCCCACACCTCTCTGGATGAGTGTGGTGGCTCTGGGTTGTATGTCTCCCTCTTTTTACTACCCTAGTTCTGCTGTACATATCTGGGGACCGGGCCAAGGAAGGGGTCCACTAAGGCAAATACCCCAATAACCTCTTGTCATTCCCTTTCTAACCCAAAGTATACTGTCAGGCGCTCCCTCCAGGGGGAAGGGCAAGCAGAGGACAAGGGAGCAGAAAGATTGCCTGACACCTCCCGAGGTACCCCCCTAACTAGAGAATAAAGTTCAATCTCTTTTTGGTATGCAGAGCCCTTCCCAGGCTGGGCTCACCCACAATCACGGCCTTATCTCTGCCTCTCCCCACTCCGACTTGACAACCACAGGCGTGTGCCTCACACATGCCCAGGTTCTGAGTTTGGAATGTCCTTTTCCTTTCCCTGCCCATGAAGAGACACCCTCCCTTTGGCTCAGCCCTGCCGGCCCCCACTTCCCCCACCCCAGGCAAAAACAGCCCAGCCACACCCTGCTGCAACTTTTGCCCCTACCACCATCTGCCTGGTAACATCGCTGAATCATTCTTATATTTGTTCATTCATTCATTCACTGAACAAGTGCTTATCAAGCACCATATGAGCAAGGGCCTGGGCTTGGTTCCAAGGATCCCACAGGGAGCAAAGCAGACACAGGCCCAACCTTTACCGATTTTATAGCCCAGAGGTGGAGGCAGCCACTGAGTAGCTATCTGCATGGGAGGGATGGAGCAAACAGCAGAGGTTTGCTCTAATAGGGAGAGTGGGGTAGCTCCCTCTAAGGAAATGGACTAATAGCGGAAAGCTCCATAAGGGTTGATGAGATGAGGGGCAAAAGGACAAGTGAGAGGCCTCAAAGTGGGAGGGAGCAGATGTACTGAGGAAGCAAGGGGGGGCCAAGGCAGTTGTGCAAACTGCAGGCTGCCACTGGATGAGTAGGCAGGGAGACCAGTCCCTCAGGGTCTGTAGACCACAGTGAGGGCTCTAATGGAGACTGATGGGTTCACCTTAGCAGGAGCAGGGCGATCCGCACATGTGTGATCTGCATTGTTTAGAAGATCTATCCCTCAACTAGGGGGTGGAGAAAGGGTTAGCAAAGGGAGCAGGAGGATGGCAGGGAAGCCAGTGGGCTGGCTGGTGCAGTGTCCAGGGAGGAGGTACTCATGGCCAGCACAGTGCTGGACACACTGGAGCGATACGCAGGAGGTCAGGCTCCTAGGTGGGTTGGAGATAGTGATGGAATGAGCGCAAAGGGGTGTCCCAGAGGACTCCTGGGTTTCTGGCTTGGAAAGTGTCTCTCCCACTAGTCTGGGGCTTCCTTAGTCTCCCGTCCCTCCAACCCACCCTGCAGAGCTTCTTCCAAGGAGCCCTCCTATGGATAATGCTTGTGGAGGAGAAATCCCGACCCACAAAGGGGCAAACTCTCTATTAGGAAGTGTGTTCATGTTTTAACCAAACCATTTACAGAATCCTTGTAACAAATAGGCATTTAGAAATGCACAAAAATCAGATCTTTCCCAAAGTGACAAATTCATGGTTTTGGAATGTAGACAGATAGTTTGGGAATGAGAATTCTGTTTTGAGTTTTGTAAGAGATAATAGTTTGAACTAAAGGAAGCTTTTGGAAACAAACACTACATAAACAAAGAGGCCCCAAATATGAAGACTATACACACATACACACACAAAATAAATAAATGTTAAAATATATTTAATATTTAAGCTGGGCATGGGGGTTCACATCTGTAATCCTAGCACTCTGGGAGGCTAAAGCAGGTGGATCGCTTGCGCTCATGAATCCGAGACCAGCCTGAGCGAAATCAAGACCCCATTTCTACTAAAAATAGAAAAACTGAGGCAAGAGGATTGCTTGAGCCCCAGTTGGAGGTTGCTGTGAGCCATGATGCCATGGTACTCTACCCGGAGTAACAGCTTGAGACTCTGTCTCAAAAAAAAAAAAAACACATATATATATATATAAAAAATATTTAATTGCAAAAGTAACTGCTTACTGTGAAAAATTCAAGCAATATATAAAGAACAGAGTCAAAGTTCCCAAAGCTCCCAAAGCTACCCCTCATCAAACATAACCACTTTTTCCTGTGCACCAAAACATATTTTCTACTTTTATTAAAGATGAGATTATTCTCTTTTTTTTTGGTGGTTTTCTTATCTTCCCAGGCTATCATAGTCATTTGTAAGCATGATTTAAGGTCAGAGCTAAGCCACAGGCTCTAGAGCGAAATAATTGAGGTTCAAATCTCAGCTCACTTACCGCTATGCGCTCTCAGATGAATGACTTGCCCCCTGTGCCTCAGTTCCCTCATCTATAAAATACACTAGTTACAGTATCTTCTCACAGAGTTCCTGTTTATTAAGGTAAACAGATGCAAATGAGGAAGAACAACGCCTGGCACATAGTATTTTCCTCCAATCAGCACAGATCCATCTCATCAACACCTACAAAGTATACAATGTATCAAAATTATCCAACCGAATGTTTAAGGTGTTTCCTTTCCCTGTGTAATTCTAAATTGGTTCTGAAGTGTCTTTAAAGATGAACCTTTCTGAGACAGCCCTCAGAATGGGAGAAGATATTTGCTGGTTATGTCTCTGACAAAGGTTTAATAACCAGAATCCACAGAGAACTCAAATGTATTAGCAAGGAAAAAACAAATGATCCCATCTCAGGGTGGGCAAGGGACTTGAAGAGAAACTTCTATGAAGAAGACAGGTGCATGGCCTATAGATACATGAAAAAATGCTCATCATCCTTAATCATCAGAGAAATGCAAATCAAACTACTTTGAGATATCATCTAACACCAATAAGATTAGACCATATCACAAAATCACAAAATCAGAGATGCTGGCGTCATTGTGGAGAAAAGGGAACACTTCTACACTGCTGGTGGGATTGCAAACTAATGTGTTCCTTTTGGAAAGACATCTGGAGAACACTTAGAGAACTAAAAATAGACCTGCCATTTGATCCTACAATTCTTCTACTAGGTATATATCCAGAAGACCAAATATCACACTACAACAAAGATATTTGTACCAGAATGTTTATTGCATCCCAATTCACAATTGCTAGGTCATGGAAGAAGCCCAAGTGCCCATCAACCCATGAATGGATCAATAAA
>NW_003852557.1:171351-172835 GCF_000181295.1 Otolemur garnettii | reverse complement strand
AAAAAAAAAAAAAAAAGAATGGAAGAGCAAATATCCAATGTACTCAGCCCTACTATGAAACTAACTTATAGCTTTCATAGGAAAGCTATAACCCAATGATAGCCCAAGAATATGGGGAGAAGGAGGGAAGGGAAGGGGAGGGGGAGGACGGGTGAAGGGAGGGTGATCGGTGGGATCACACCTATGGTTAATCTTATAAGGGTACATGTGAATCTTTCTAAATGTAGAATATAAATGTCTTAACACATGACATGAAGGCTATGATAACTAGTTTGATGAAAATATTTCAAATTGTATATAAAAACAGCACACTGTACCCCATGACTATATTAATGTACACAGCTATGATTTAATAAAAAAAATTAAAAAAAAATAAAGATAAACCTTTCTGGCTTGGTACCTGTAGCTCAGTGGCTAGGGGCACCAGCCACATACACTGGAGGTGGTGGGTTCAAATCCAACCCGGACCTGCCAAACAATAATGAGAACTAAAACCAAAAAATAACCAGGCTACACAGCTATGATTTAATAAAAAGAAAAAAAAATTAAAAACAATTTTTGGGGGCAGGACAGAAATATAAGAGGGTCCTTATCTAACAAAAGCAATCAATTTAACCTGGTTCTGTGTACCCTCAATGAATCCCCAACAATAAAAAATATAATAAATTAAAAACAAAAACAAACAGGGCAGTGCCTGTGGCTCAAAGGAGTAGGGCGCAGACCCCATATGCTGGAGGTGGTGGGTTCAAGCCCAGCCCTGGCCAAAAATTGAAAGCAAACAAACAAAAAGTAACCAGGCATTGTGGCGGGCGCCTGTAGTCCCAGCTACTCAGGAGGCTGAGGCAAGAGAATGGCTTAAGCCCAAGAGTTTGAGGTTGTTATGAGCTGAGATGTCATGGCACTCTACCCAAGGCGACATAGTGAGACTCTGGCTCAAAAAATAAATAAATAAAAATACATATATATACCTTTCTGCTCACCTGTGAACATTTTGTTCTCCCTGCAATCTAATATCCGCCTTCATTCCCACCCTCATTCTGAACCAATTTGAATCCCTTTCCCCCACTCTTTTGTCAACACTAGCAATTAGCAATTCTTATCAAATTCTATCAAACCACAAGACAAAAAAAAAAAAAACAACAAAAAACTAATTGTTTTGTGTTCCCTGTGTTGTTAGTGAAGTTGTCATTTTGTGTGTTTATCAACAAGTTGTTTTCTTTACTTCAGTGAATCAATTTCATCTTACCATTGGTCTATTTCCATTAGGTTTGTATCTTTTTCAGTTGTTGATTTGTGGGAGTTCTTTATATATTATGAAGATTAATCTTTTGTTCTTTAAATTGCAAATAATTTCTCAGTTGGACATTTGTCTTCTTTTTTTTTTTTTTTTTTTTGACAGAGCCTCAAGCTGTCGCCCTGGGTAGAGTGCCGTGGCATTACAGCTCACAGCAACCTCCAACTCCTGGGCTCAAGCGAGTCTCCTG
>NW_003852557.1:169178-170538 GCF_000181295.1 Otolemur garnettii | reverse complement strand
CTCCTGGGCTCAAGCGAGTCTCCTGCCTCAGCCTCCCAAATAGCTGGGACCACAGGCACCCACCACAATGCCTGGCTATTTTTTGGTTATAGCCATCATTGTTGTTTGGTGGACCTGGGCTGGATTTGAACCTGCCACCTTAGGTGTTTGTGGCTGGCACCTTAGCCACTTGAGCCACAGGCGCTGAGCCATGTATCTTGACCTATAACAGGAGATGCTTCTCTCATTCTTCTAGTTCAAAATGTTCCGGATGACTCTTATACATTTACTCTTCCAGATGAATTTCAGAATCAGCACATCCATAAAACATCAGACTAGAGTCTTATTAGGCTTAATTTGGAGGAAAATTGTATTCTTTTTAATACTGAGTCTTTTTATCTGGGAATATAAGCTATTTCTCTGTATATTTAGTATTCACATGTCCTTCAGAAAAGTTTTATAGTTTTCTTTTTAATAAGTCATGTATATATATATATACATATATATATATATATATTTTTTTTTTTTTTTTGACAGAGTCTTACTATGTCACCCTCCATAGAGTGCAATGGCAATACAGCTCACAGCAACCTCAAATCCTTGGGCTCAGCCATACTCTTGCCTCAGCCTCCCAAGTAGCTGGGACTATAGTACCTGCCATAATGCCCAGCTATTTTTTGGTTGCCATTGTTGTTTTATTTGGCCCAGGTCAGCCAGATAAACCTGCCAGCTTTGGTGTATGTGGCAGGCACCCTACCCACTGAGCTATGAGCATCATCTGAAGTCATGTATATTTTTCAACAATTTTGTTCCAACATACTTATAGTTTTTATTATTAAGGTAAATGGTATCTTTTTTCTATTACATTTTCTAATTCATTGTTGTCATATAGAAAAGCTATTGATTTTTTTGTGTGTTTATTTCCTAACATACCACTTTATTAAAGTTTCTTAAAAGCTGTTGGTCTTGGCTCAGCGCCTGTGGCTCAAGCGGGCTATTTTTTGGTTGCAGCCGTCATTGTTGTTTGGTGGGCCTGGCTGGATTCGAACTCGCCACCTTAGGTGTATGTGGCTGGCGCCTTAGCCACTTGAGCTACAGGCACTGAGCCATGTACTTCTTACTTATGGGTATCTTTATTGTACCATCTTTTAACTACCTGGAACTTTTGTGTATAATGGGATAAAACATTTTTCCCCTAAAATTGATAGTTAGTTGTCCCCCCCAAACTGTAATTATCATAATTAATATAAAATAAGTTCCTATTTACACAGTATATTTTGGGACTCTCTGTTTTGTTTATTTCTTCATTTGGCCATTCCTGCATCAATATCACATTATTATTATTATTATATCATTGTTGTGTATCTTTTTTTTTTTTTTT
>NW_003852557.1:165342-168357 GCF_000181295.1 Otolemur garnettii | reverse complement strand
TTTTTTTTAAAAATAGAGTCTCACTCTGTCACCCTGGGTAGCATAGCTCACAACTACCTCAAACTCTTGGGCTCAAGTGATCCTCCTGCCTCAGCCTCCTGAGTAACTGGGATTATGGACACCCCCACCACATCCTCCCCAACTTCCCTCCCCCAGTAGCTGGGACTAAGGGAACTCCCCGTAATTTTTCTATTTTTAGTAGGGATGGGTTTTCCTCTTGCCCAGGCTGGTCTTGAACTCCTGAATTCAAGCAATTGACCCATCAACCCGCTTGGGCCTCCCAGAGTCCTAGGATCCCAGATCGCTAGGATTACAGGCGTGAACCACAGTCCAGCCTCCCCAGGGCTCTTGAGGCACATCTTAGATGTGTGGTCCCCTGTTGGAAGTCCTCGTGGCAACTTCAGGGCCTTGATTTTTATCAGATGTTCAACCACTTTCAGTTTTGTATTCACTGAAGGGACATTCTTATGAACTTGAGGGGTATGTGCTTTTCCTAACCCAAGCATCTTTATTGTCCCTTTCCCCAACAGGGACACCTCTTTGTACTTTTTATTCTGGTAAGAATATGAAGTTTAGGCTCAGCGCCCATAGCACAGTGGTTAGAGTGCCAGCCACACATACCAATGCTGGCAGGTTTGAACCCAGCCTGGGCCAGCTAGGCAACAATGACACGGGCAACAGAAAAATAGCCTGGCTTTGTGGCCCGGCTACTTGGGAAGCTGAGGCAAGAGAATTGCTTAAGCCTAAGACTTTGAGGTGGCTGTGAGCTGTGATGCCACAGCACTCTACTACCAAGGGGGACATAGTGAGACTCTGTCTCAAAAAAAAAAAAAAAAAAAAAAGAATATGAAGTTTATGAGGTTTCTGTGGATCTCCACCATACTTTTCACGATCTGCCGGTGAAGGCTGAAACACTTTATCCAGAACGCTTGACTTAGTAACTTTGTGACATATGAAGGAGAGACTCCATTCTTTTTTGTCACAGTCTGTAATCTTCCTACTCAGCCTTTGAACTACTGTGCACAAAATCCCTCCCATGAGCGTGGTGATTATTCTCGTTAGAGGCAGCAGGCCCACTAAACGTTCAGCCTGAATTTTGCCCACGAGGGGAAGAGGAAGAACTCCCCTTGCCATTAAGTATAGCATTTGTTGTAGTTTTCTGACGGATACTTTACCAAGTTAAGCATACTTGCTTCTCTACCTTACTTAAAAGAGTTGAGTTTTGTTTTCAATCATGACCGGGTAATGGACGTTATCAAACACTGTTTTTATACAATCAGTTGAAATGATGACTACCCCCCTCTTTGGGTTATTAATGCAGTGAATTGCACTAATCGATTCCCTAATGTTGAACCCTCTTTGCATAATTCTCTAATGTTGAACCCACTTTGCATAATTCTCTAATGTTGAACCCTCTTTGCATTACTTTTAATACACTGATTCAATTTGCTAATATTTGAGTTAGGACTTTTTTTTCCATCTGTGTTCATAATCAAACTTGACCTTATGGACAGTTCAAATGAAAAAAAAAATACTTTGGTTTTCTTTATCGTTGTTGCTCTTTCCTTGTCCACTTTGATATTAGTGTTATGTCAACTTCATAAAATGACTTTGTAAGATCTTTATGCTTCCCTAAACTCTGAAAATTCAAATAACACAGGAATGTGTTGGCAGAGCATACCATAAAATCACCGGTATTTTCTGCCTATAGTTTAAACTTTTTTTTCATTTTTTTCCTATTACTGGAGGTCTATTTAGATTTGATACTATTTCTTAAGTCAATTCAGATGATTTGTATGTATTTTCCCTGAGAATCCTAAGTTTAATCCAGTTGTACATAATATGATCTTAATTATTTAATCACCTCTATTTCCACAATTATGTTATTTTCTTATTTCTAAAATTGTCCATTTGAGTGCATTTTACTTTGATCAGACTTGGAAAACTTTTCTCTACTTTACTGGCCAATCATTGGCTTTTGATTTTAGCCATTTGATCTTTGTTTTTTATTTCATCAATTTCTGCCTTATTTTTATTAATTCATGTATTCTATTTATTTAGGTCTATTTTCCTTCTCTTTTTCTTACATCGCAAGTCAAATGTTTAGATAACTTATTTTTTTCTCATTTTTTAATGAGTATGTTTAAGAAATAATTTTTCTTCTGATTATCCCTTTAACTGCATTGTATAGAATTTAATACATAGTAATCACATAGTTGGTACAATCTGTTGCTTTAGTTTTGATTTCCCGTTTAACTACCAATTACATGTCATTTCAGGTTTGGTTTCCTCTTTAATGTTAGCACTATTTAAAAAGTGCTTTCAAATTATAAGTAAGTAGACATTTTGCTATATGTTGTGAATTTCTAGTATTAACATTCTGCGAGCAATTTGGGTCTCGAGGTTTGCATTTTGGAAAATATATGGAAATTTTCTGCCATATCACACAGGCAATTTTCAAACCAGCCCATGGAGCATTGAAAAGAATATCTGTTCCTAGACAATCCTGTAAGAACACAGATATCTACTAAATCCAGCGTATTCATTTATATTAGTCAAATGTTTAATTTTTAACTGATCAGTATATCAGTTTTTTCCCTCTGATTTCTTTGGTTATTTCTTTTCCCTTGTTCTCTCCATTGTTCATCGATATCAAATCTCTTAGACTTGGTATTCTATGTGTTGTTTAACACTTTTTCATTTGTTTGTTTTTTTGTTTGTTTGTTTTGTTTTGTTTTTTTTTGAGACAGAGCCTCAAGCTGTCACCCTGGGTAGAGTACTGCGGGATCACAGCTCACAGCAACCTCCAACTCCTGGGTTCCAGTGATTCTCCTGCCTCTGCCTCCCAAGTAGCTGGGACTACAGGTGCCCACCACAATGCCTGGCTATTTTTTGATTGCAGCCGTCATTATTGTTTGGTGGGCCTGGGCTGGGTTCGAATCCGCCACCTCAGGTGTATGTGGCTGGTGCCTCAGCCACTTGAGCCACAGGCACCGAGCCAAAATGTTACTTTTT
>NW_003852557.1:147913-165147 GCF_000181295.1 Otolemur garnettii | reverse complement strand
TAGTGAGTCTCCTGCCTCTGAGAATCCACCTCCCAAATAGCTGGGACCACAGGCGCCCACCACAATGCCTGACTTTTTTTTTTTCAGCCATCATTGTTTGGCAGGCCCAGGCTGGATTCAAACCCGCCACCTTAGGTGTATGTGGCTGGAGCCTTAGCCACTTGAGCCACAGGCGCCGAGCCTTAACACTTTTTCATATGAACCATACTGAAAACAGAAGAAGGATGATTTGCTGTTGGAATCCAAATACACTGGGCATGTGAAATCATCTGGTGCTTGATTGTGTAAGTACTACACGAATAACATTTAACAGGTTAACAAAACAGCACCTATTGGGAAAAGCACATTACAATTCAAATGATCGAATAGGAGAATGCTAAACTTTATAAAACTTGAAAAGTCAAGTCCAGTCAAAAATGTATTAAGCACTCTGTGGATGGTACAGGCACAGGGCGGTAGAAGCCGCTGGCCTGCTCTCCTGACAACTCAGGTGTCTCCAAGAAACAGGACATACACCTGTACAGTATAGGTGTCTAAGATGGCATGAATCTTCTGACAGTGGGAGATATGAACCAGTAAACACATTCCTCCACCTTTTCTTCTTCTTCTTCTTTCTTTTTTTCCTTTTTTATAGAGACAAGTTCTAGCCCTGTCGCCCCGGCTAGAGTGCAATGTAGTGTGACTACAGCTCACTATAACCTTGATGTCCTGGACTCCAGGGATCCTCCCACTTCAGCCTCTTGAGTAGCTGGGATGACAGGCATGCACTACCATACTAATTTTATAATTTTCTTTTTTAAGAGATGGGGTAGTACTGTGTTGTTCAGGCTGGTCTCAAACTCCTAGCCTCAAACAACCGTCCTGCCTCAGCCTCTCAAAGTGTTAGGATTACAGTCATGAACCACCATGCCTGGCCATCTTTCTATTTATTAAAGGCAAAATCCCAAATTTCCTGTTACAAGGTCCTTGGTAACCGGGCTTCTGCCTACCACAAAACCCCCCTCTAGATTCTCACCTCTGAACCCTATACACCAGCCACTCTGATCCACTGGCCCTGCTTCAAATATCCTGTGTTCTTTCACTGGAATAGGCCATGACATGACAAAGTCACCAATGACTATTGACTGCAAAGCACTAAAGAGCCTGTGTACAAAGGCGTGGTCCTTGTTCTAAAAAAGCTTGGCATCTCACAGAGGAGACAAGACATAAGCATATGAAAACTCGATAAACTAAGAATTAAATAACAATATAAAAACATCAAGGAATGAGATTCTGAGAGGCATTTTGAAAGTGGAAATGATAGAGTTAGGGACACTGTCTAGGACAGAAGAGGGTGTCACTGGCCCTTGTTTGTAGTTAAAAGCAATTTTACATACTTTTTCCTTGAACTGATTCCAATGGTACTAGAATTTCTGCTGGAAGTAAGAAGCAAAGAAGGAAGACCAAAAGGAGGGGAAGAGAAGAAGGGAAGGAAGGAAAGAAGAAGAGAAAAAAATATTAATGTCTGTGTAGGGCTTGACAGTTCACAAAGCATTTCACACCCCGCGTTTGATTCTCACACAGCTCTGAGGGTGATTACTGCTTCTGTTTGTTACACAAGGGCTGACAGTCCTACCCAGCTACTATCCGGCAGAGCAAGACCCCAACACAGTCCTCTAATAATTAGAGTCGAATTTCAAATTCATAATTTTTCTGTTACGCTTCACTGAAGAGGAGACAGTTGGAACAGTGGGAGCGATGTTGAAATAACCTGTGTCAATACGAGAAAATGCAAAGTCTTAAAAGTCAGAAGGAAATATTTCAAGGAGTTACTGGTACACAGTGTGAAATGTGGCAGAACCATCAAGGAGAAAGAGGCCTGCGTAAAGATCATTACAACTATTTTGTTTTTGCCTTTTGGTTTCTTAGCTTTCGTTGGTAACCTGTGAGTGGGTCAGAGCCTTATAAAGTTAAACAGTAAATGAGACATCAAGGTTCCAGGCATCAAAACCATGGTTAAAATGTTTGGGTAAGTTCTAGCGTGAGGTTAATGATCAGGATCATGTTCAGCCACGTATGTGATACGTGTTATGCAAGGTGTTAATTGAAGATAAACACAAAGATCTTCAATAGGAACACAGAGAACGGGCGTAGCTAAAAATCCACAGACCAGTTAATTCAAGAAGCCGGCAAATATGTCAAAACATGCTCGGCCTACAGGTAATCAGAGAAATACAAATTGAAACAGCAGATATCATTTTATCCACCAAATTAGCCAAGAATTGAAAGAAAATTTTTTTAGTACTAATTGCAATGAGGATACTCTGGGAAGGTAAAATAGTACAATCTCGGGGCGGTGCCTCTGGTTCAAAGGGGTAGGGCACTGGCCCCATATGCCAGAGGTGGCAGGTTCAAACCCAGCCCCGGCCAAAACAAAACAACAACAACAAAGTACTATCTCTTTGGAAAGTAAATTGCCATTATGTATGACAAACCTCTAAAAATGTCCCTTCTCTTTGACCTGGTAAGTTCACTTACAGAATCTAGCCCAAAGGGTGGTGCCTGTAGCTCAAGTGGCTAAGGCGCCAACCACATACACCAGAGCTGGTGAGTTCAAATCCAGCCGGGGCCTGCCAAACAATATGACAACTACAACCAAAAAATAGCCTGGTGTTGTGGCGGGCACCTGTAGTCCCAGCTACTTGGGCAGCTGAGGCAAGAGAATCGCCTACACCCAAGAGTTGGAGGTTGCTCTGAGCTGTGATGCCACCGCACTCTACCCAGGGTAATAGCTTGAGGCTCTGTCTCAAAAAAAAAAAAAAAAGAAAGAAAGAAAGAAAGAATCTAGCCCAAAGAAATAATCTGAGGTGTAAAGACATGTATATAAAAAATATTTGTTAAATATGTTTGTTTTTAATACAGAGAAATTTTTAGACATTTATATACCCAGCAAGGGTTAAATAAATAATTCTAAATTTGTAGAATGGACTATACTATGCAGTCATTAAAACTGATGATTATGACAAATGCTTAATGTCAGGGAAAATAGGAACAATGTAATATAAAACAAACTGCAGGATACAAAATTGTATTTGTAATAGAAACTCATTCAGAAGGAAATGGAGCGAGATGGTTAACACTGCGTGGTGAGATTATAGATGATTGCTATTTTCCTCTTTATTTCTGTGTGTTCCAAATTTTCTATACTAAGCATTTCCAAGTTTTATAATGAGAAAGAAGCTCTGATATTTTAGTCTAGAAAAAAAAATTGTTTTGATTTTTTTTGAGAATCAAGTTCAAGATGTAATGTTTAAATGTAAGTCATGGAACACTTAATGTAGCTTAAAGAATGGGCCAGACCTAGGCAGTTACTAGCATTAATCAGAGCCCCTATCTCTATGGTTAACTTACATTTTCTTCATGGTTAGGAGAAGGCTGCTGCATCTCCTGACATCAGATTCATGTTCAAGGCAGGAACAAGGTAGAAGTGCCCCAGTAGTGATTTTAAAAAATGGCCCCAAATTATTTGACATTCCTCCCTTGAAGGGTAGAGGATATGTCCTCTCTCTTTGTATCTGGCTTACTATTACTTTGACCAATAGAATAGGGTAGGGCTGGGCATGGTGGCACGTGCCTGTAATCCTAGAACTTTGAGAGGCCAAGGCGAGAGGATTGTTGAAGCCAGGAGGTCAAGACCAGCCTGAGCTCATCACTACACAAAATTAAAAAAAATTAGACAGACATGGTGGTGCACTCCTGTGCTCCCAGGTGGGGAGGCTGAGTCAGGAAGATCACTTGAATCCAGGAGATTGAGGCTGCAGTGAGCTACAATGAAGTCACTGCACTCCACCCTGGAGCGATGCCCTGTCTTAAAGAAAAAAAAAAAAGAATATGGTAGAAGTGGTGCTTTGTGAATTCTGAGGCTGGGTCATAAAAGGCCATGCAACTTTTGCATGGTTTTCTTAGAATATTCACTTTCCAGAAACTCCCTCTGCTTCTTCTCAGAACCAGCTGCCAAGCTGTGAGAAGTTGCAGAGGGAGTTTAGAGGCCACGAGGAGGCCTCTGAGCAGTGCCAGCTGAGCGCAGCCTCTCAGTAACCCCAGTCCAGGCACTGGACATGTGCATGAAGAAGCCTCTGGATCTGTGCTGTCCAATTCAGGAGATGCTGTCCACATGTGGTTATTTAAATTTAATTCGAAATAAATTAAGCTTTAAAAAATTCAGTTCCTCAGTCAAGTGGCCACATTTCAAGGGCTCCATAGCCACATGTGGCTATCATTTTGGACAGCACAGATATAGCGTATTTCCATCATTGGAGGAAGTTCTGCTAAACACATCTGCTCCAGATGATTCCTGGGTAGCTGAACCTTCCCCAGCTAAGGTTCCAGACATTGTGCAGCAGAGATAAGCCCTTCATCCTCTTCTGCCCTGACTGAATTCCTGACCCACAGAACCCAGGAGCGTGATGAAATGGGCAATTTTATGCCATAATAAATGGATGTTTTAGTTTGTTATGCGTCCGGTAGTAACAGGAACTCCTTTGATAAGAAAAAGAAAGTGATGGGTAGCACCTGTGGCTCAAAGGAGTAGGGTGCTGGCCCCATACACCAGAGGTGGTGGGTTCAAACCCAGCCCCAGCCCAAAACTGCAAAAAAAAAATAAAGTGCTCTCAGGAACCATCCAGCTGGCCAGGCTGGTGGCTCATACCTGAAATCCTAGCACTCTGGGAGGCCAAGGCAGAAGGACTGCTTAAGGTCAGAAGTTTAAGACCAGCCTGAGCAGGAATGAGACCTCTGTCTCTACTAAAAATATAAAAATTAGCCCAGCATTGTGGAGGGTGCTTATAGTCTCAAACTACTTGAGAGGCTGAGGCAGGAGGATCGCTTGAACCCAGGAGTTTGAGGTTGCTGTGAGCTAGGGTGATGGCACAGCATTCTACCTAGGGTGACAGAGTGAGACTGTGTCTCAAATGAAAAAGAAAAGAAACTATCCCAGCTGACTTCTGTTTATGTCTTAATTGGCAGAACAGTGTCACAATGCTATCCCTACTACAGCCTGGGAAAACACACATTTAGCTCTTACAGCCGCTTTAGTCAGGAAGACAAGAGGATGGGAATGGGGCCTGGGAATTGGGTAAGCTGGCACCGGTGTCTGCCACACTGGTGTTATGTCTATATATATAACTATATTCCATTTTAGTAAGCAGAGCTGCATAATAACATATGCAACCCATGCTTTAAATGTATTTAAAGTACTCTAATAACATTTGCTCACAGAGAACTTTAAATAAATGTTCTTTGTACTTAGAATGTCATGAACACTGTATCACTCCTAGAATCTGCACTATAATCTCTTGCTGAAATCAAAATCCCTATCCTTAGCTAATGGAGAGAAATTTCAAGATTTAGTTTGGATTTCTGTTCAAGATTACAGGGAGTAAGCGAGTTATAAGGAAAGACATTCTCTTATCAGGCCTCCGTTGCTTCAGTGGAATTGCCTGTTCCAAAGATAAATGGGTTTGTTTAAGATTATCTAGTTATCTTTTCATTACAAATACCTGCGTGCCAGGCTCTTCTGGAGACTGTATGGGCCTCCTTTACAGACCCATATGAAAAGCCACAGGAAACCACATTGAGGTTCCAATGCAATGCCTTCCTTTGAGAAATATTTAGGAAAGGACTGGTTTATGTGGTTTTTAATAACTCAAAGTATAGCTTCTTGTTGTTTAAATTAATTTTAAAATTAGTATGCTATGGTTTGTGTTGCATGACTGTCTAAAAAGAAATCAATAGGGCAGCACCCATAGCTCAGTGGGTCGGGCGCTGGTCGCATACACCGAGGGTGGCTCAAACCCAGCCCCAGGCCAGCTGAAACAACAATGACAACTGCAACCAAAAAAAAAGCCAGGCGTTGTGGCAGGTGCCTGTAGTTCCAGCTACTTGGGAGGCTGAGGCAAGAGAATCTCTTAAGCCCAAGCGTTTGAGGTTGCTGTGAACTGTGATGCCATAGCACTCTACTGAGGGTGAAATGGTCAGACTCTGTCTCAAAAAAAAAAAAAAAAGTAAAAAGAAATGAATATTAAGAAGAATATTCTTATATTTGTAGGTTGCTTTCTTTTCAAATAAAGGAAAAATGTCAATTCCCCAGAAGTAATAAGCCTCAGTAAATACACATTGTATGATAGGCATTCTCCTGTGATCCTGTACCAATCTACAAGGGAACATAATAAGAATTAGAAAGTTTAGGAAACATCTCTTTCAGAAATCAAGGTGCTAGGCTGGGCACTGTGGCTTATGCCTGTAATTCTAGCCCTCTGGAAGGCCCAGGTAGATGAATCTCTTCCTGAGCTCAGGCGTTCAAGACCAGCCTGAGCTAGAGTGAGACCCCATCTCAAAAAAATAGCCCAGTATTGTGGCCAGTACCTATAGTCCCAGGCACTCAGGAGCCCAAGGGTTTGAAGTTGCTGTGAGCTATGACGCCATTGCACTTGACTAAGGGCAACAAAGTGAGACTCTGTCTCTAAAAAAAAAAAAAGAAATCAAGGTGCTTTGTGTGTGTGTGGGCAGAGTGAGGTAATAATTCAAGGCACTTTCAAGAATTGTATTTTCTGATGATACTGTAAGTTATTTTCTATCAAACAATTATTACTTTTAAGACATGGCTAGGAATTCTGTGCAAAGTAAGATGTGAGAGGCAAAGGCTAAGGTTTCTAGTGACTATCATTTGCTTAGAGAGAGGGACACCTCTTGACTGTGATACCACCTGGAGCCTAATATTAAATTCTTCTTTGTTTCATCTCCATAAATCTGAATAATATTTAGCAGTCCACTCCCCTGCACAATCTCATATTAAATGTTAAATAGTAATCAGCCACATGAGGGGTTCTTTAAAGTGCAAAACTTGGATAAAGGGCATTTGATACCTTGTGACTGGCAATGTTCAAAGATCTAAATGGCTTTCCCTTCTTTTGGCAGTCCATATTTGAAAAATAATTATATTATTCATGTCAGGGTCATTGAGCTTTTACATGTGGATATTTTTATCGAAAGGGACATTAGATACTATGTAATTTAACCCTTTTGGTAGAAAACTAAAAGTTGATAAAAACTGGGGTGAAACTCAGATGTTCCAATCCCTACCCTTCAGTGCATTTTCCAGTATGCTATGAGGCCTTGATGTGTTTGTGTGTTTATATTTGTTTTGAAGTTTTGAGACCTTCTTATACCACTGGGCAATGTTAAGAACCAATAACATTTTGTGATCTAAATTTCTGACTTAAAAATTTTATTTACTTCTGGCTTGGTGCCTGTAGCACAGTAGTTACGGTGCAGAGCACATCCACAGAGGCTGGTGGGTTTGAACCTGGCTCTGGACAGCTAAACAACAATGACAATTATAACCAGAAAACAGCCGGGTGTTGTGGTGGGCACCTGTAGTCCCAGCTATTTGGGAGGCTGAGGCAAGAGAATAGCTTAAGTCCAAGAGTTTGCGGTTGCTGTGAGCTGTGATGCCCCAGCACTCTACTGAGGCCAACATAGTAAGACTCTGTCTCAATAAATAAATAAATAAATAAAAATTATTTACTGCTATTGACATTTAATCAGCACTTATTAGATGAATGCTGTCATATTTTAAATTTGGAATTATGAATTGGGAACATTCAGAAAAGAGAATTTGTGCCTTTCTTTTTGTGCCTTACAGAATTTTGTGCCTTTACAGAATTCTTGAAAAGTATAGATAAGCTTGACAAAATTACGATTCATCTATCTTTAGTTAGACATTTTAATCTCAGCCAAGCTTAATATGCTCCCCTAATTATAGTAATATATTTTCCAAATTACAAATCAAGACACATGGTCCTGAAATTCTGGATGTTTGGTACGGTAACATTATTTTCTTAATGGTAAGAGACTTTATGCTTCTGGAGCACATGAAAAATCAAGGGTTTCTCTTGGTAAGTCATTCCCAAAATACCCTACCTAGTTTCTTGCAATATCTGTTCTCAACTAATTATAAAATTAAAAATAACTCACTTTTATTACAAAGGAAATTAATAATTGTCCTTCCAAAAAAAACAAAAACATACGAATGAGCAAAAAGAAGAAAACAGAATGAATAATTGATATTAGATTTTTTTTTAGATATTTTTATGATATTTCAATGCAGAGGAAGGGGCATTTTAATTTTAAATGCTTGCCATGCTTTCACAATTTAATTTCATTTTTGTTTGCAACTAAAAACCATAAACCCTAAAAAAAAAATCCAAATTTAAAGAGTCACTGAAAAAAACTATGTTTCGGGAATCTGCCCAATAAACATGAAATCAGTCACCGGACCACTGCCCACCCTTTGCCCATTCCACAAACCCATCTTCCCTCCCCTCGCACAGGCTTTGAGACTTTAGAAACGTCCTTTCTCAATGAAGTTCCTTCTATAAGGGAGAGGCTAGAGATTCAAGGTGGAGAAGAAGGCTACTTCTAGATTGTGAGTGCGTTAAGCAAAAAGCTTCTAGGACTGAAACGTAAAGCGAGTTTGTGCCCAAGGAGCACAGCTGGTCTACACAGGCCCAGCCCGCGTACACCCCACTCTCGAGTGAGCTGCGGTTTAACTTCCTTACAGCAGGTTGAGAACGTAGGTCCTCGCAGTTTTGAGGGGAAGGCAGTGACCCAACTGGTGTTTTTCCAGGAAGTGCTTCAAGAATGCAGAGGAAAGGGGAAAGGGGAAGGCCAGGCGATGGGCGTTTCATTCATCGCTTCTCTTTCTCCCCCTCCCCTCCTTAGCTCCCCCTAGACTTTCTCTCCCCTTTTTTCCCCCAGTCGGAGTTTGACGTCGGTCTCCTGGATACCAGAAGGCCAATCGCCTGGTTGCTAGGGGACGAGCGCGGCCAATCAGGCGTCGTTGCTACCTGTGAGTAATATTTTTAGCCGAGAGGGACGCTCCATTCTACTCCCAATGTGACTTCGTGTATTTCTCTGGGGCAGGTTGTGAAAATTCATTCGCTCGCTCCCTTGAAGTCCCTCTCTTTCTCCACTCCCGCATGTATTTCAATCGAAAATTATCTTAACTGAGCATTACAGGAAGGCCTCGTGTTTATTCTGTGCACCGGTGTGAAAGTAAGCCCTTGAGACGCACGCGTGCATGTGTGTGTACGTATACGCGTATGTATATGTGTACACCAGAGACATCGCAGTCTGGCATCGTGTCGCCACACGGAGGCCTGGACTGGGACGTTTGCAATAAAATGTGATCCTTCTCAAGTCACCCCCATCTCTTGAGCTGCTGCTGGTTCGCACCGGGTGGTCTGAGGTGGCACTGCGAAGGCAGTTAAACTGTCACCTGGATGGGAGGTGTGGCGAGGTGGCCTCTCTTCCCCACCCCCAGCCTAGCACCACAGCTTTGGGTTCTGCTGTTGCCACTCTCTGGGTGGCAGTTGGCCTAGGCCCGTAGGTGATTAATATGCAATTAATCGGGTGCACGAGTCCCGGTCACAGCTCGCCCATTCTCTAAATTCCCCTGCGGGCTGGGGGCCGACTTGGTAGCTAGTCCGCGAGCGTGATTTTCCTCGGCCATAGCCCCGCTCGGGTACAGGGCATTTTCTGTAGCCTCACCCCTCCCTCTCCAAGCCTGGGGCTTTTCTCCGAATTCTCCCCTTCCACTTCTCCACCGGCTTCACTACCCTCCCCACTCTCCCTGCGCTCTCCGCCTAGACAGAGGACCAGCCACACTACCCGACTCCTTTCGCCCTCACTGGCACGTCCCTCTCCCAATCCCTTTACAAATTTTCTTTTAATCCCGCCCACAGTCACTACAGATCGTCGGTTCATTGGTTCTCCAGGAGCCCGAGGGGTGTGACTTTCTCCACCCTGGCAGTCCACCGCCCATCAGGGCATCGGCAGGCGGGACTTGGCCAATGGCGTCGGGGGGCAGGGCAGGGGCGGAGCCAGCCGGCATGGGTCTGGGGTGCGGGGCGGGGAGGGCCGGGAATGGTTACGCCGCCCGAAGCTGTGTGACGCGGGGCGGGCACGCGCACCCCTACGGAGCTGATGGGGGGCAGGGAGGAGAATATAAAACGAGAGGCGGGGTGCGCGCCGCGGCAGAAGGAGCGAAGCTCTGGCCCGGCGCAAAGAGGGCGATTACGGGGACGCTGGGCCGGGGCACTGGGCTGTGTGAAGTGAGCGCGCTCGCCTGACCCCAGTCCCCGCCATCCCGAGCCAGAAGCAGCAAGCTCCCGAGGCCTCAGTCCTCCGCCCGGCGGTGGCCACGTCTTGCACTTGGCCAGCTTGGCGCTCCGACCCTCCCGTGTCCCCGCCCTGCCGCCTTTTCCCCAGCCCAGCCGCGGGCTGTTGGTGGAAGCAGCCCCGAAGCAGCCCGTAAGTATCGCGGGGCGGCGGGCGGGGTCGACGAGGAGCGGGGAGCCCCGGGCCGTGCAACGCCGGAGGGGCTGCAGCCTCGTCCAGCCCCCGCCCCTCGGGGGTTCGGGACCGGCGATGTCGCGGCCCGGGGCGCGGAGGGGTAGCCGTCGGGACCCGAGAAGAGCGGCTCCCGTGGTCCGGCGGGAGGCGGCTCCGAGGGGCGGCGGCGCGTCGGGCTCGGTCGTGGCGGGTGACCGGGGAAGGGCGGCCGGGGCGAGCTGAAGGGAGTCGGGGGTTGGGGCGCACGGGAGGAGCGGCTAGCTCGCGGGGAACGCTGGGGTTCGAGGGGGCTGGTGGCCGCCGAGGCCGAAAATGGTGCCGGGGAACCGGTGCTCCCCCGAGCTCTGGCTGGGTCCCAGGAGCTTAGGGCGGGGGGCGGGGAGCGGCGGGTCAGGTTACGGCGGGGGGGAGGGGAGCGGCTGACCCGGCTGCGGCCGGCGCCCCGACCTGCTCGGCGCCGGGTGCTCGGCCTCGGGAGATTGCTTTTCCATTTCTTGTGGCGGTCCTCCTCCTCCTGCTTCTCCTCCTGCCAGGAGGCTCGTACTCTCTTCCTCCTTCACTTCCACCTCCTCTTGCTGTTGTTGCTGCTGTAGCTCTTGGGCTCCGAGGGCTGTGAGCAGAAATCTAATGAGACTCAACTGGCTGTTTATGTAATTCTTCACACTCCCGTCTTTCTTAAGGCGTTGCTTTAAAACTACCTTCCACCGAGCCTGATTTTGGCTCGGCTGCACCTTCAAGCAGTTGGGCTTAATCGGCCGCCTGTGCTGGCACTCTCAGGCTTTTGACTTGGAAAGTGTTTGTAGTTTGGGGGCAGCCAGGGATTCTTTTTCCTTTGTCGCCACGGATATGGAAGATGGGAACAGACGAATTCAGACCAACTTGATTTTTGAGTGCCCTTTTTAATCAACCTCTGTACAAATAGATCCCCTTCGCAAATATCTTGTTTGCCCTTGATCTTTTCTTATCCCCACCCAGTGCTGATCCAGCAAACGTTTAAAGGTCGACCTTATCATACATGCCTCTCTGGCTGTTCTCTTATGGTGAAAGGGAGGGAGGTGGTTTTTAAAATCAAAATAAAACTCAGAACCGCTGGCCTTTAAACGGAATAATCAATGGAATTTTAAAATTCATTGTTGCTTTTGTTACACTTGCAGCCAAAAAGATATTTTCAGATTTAGAAAAATACACAATTGAGAAAAAGCACAGAGAAACTCCATTAGTGTGTGTCCCTATATATTTAAGACCACAACTATAAGATAATTTGGTCCATAATCATTCAATAGGATGACAATTTATTTAGTATTTAGTACTTACTACCTTTAATTTTAGCATCATGTACTTCAGAAATTAATATTTTTTTTTCTTTCAGTTTTTGGCCAGGGTTGAGCTTGAACCCACCACCTTCAGCATATGGGGTCAGCACCGTACTCCTTTGAGCCATATAGGCGCTGCCCATTAATAATTTTTCTAACTTCTCAAATTTCTACATGTTAATGATAGGGCTGATTTAGTTAGTATATATCCAAATGAACTAAAATATGATGTCCACTTCTAAATTGGCAAATAACAATAAAAATTTAGACTACCTTCTGAAAGGGGCATATATATGTGGGGCATAGGCTGAACACAGTTTCTAGTAAATATTCTTGTGAGAATTGAAGAAGGAAAGCGTGCACATTCTGGAGATGTGCTTCTTTCAAAAAGTAAATAGGGTTTTCAAAAAAATGTTATTTAACCATAAATCTACAGTTTCCCAGGAAATTTTGAGCTTTTAATAGACAATTTTCTACTGTATGTTACTTTGTTTTTGTACGAATTATATTTTTCAGGCTTCCTAGCCAGTCACATTTTCAAAAGTAAAATTACTGGGAGGTAAACAAATAGGTCCTGGGACTGACATTATTACAAGTATCTTATTTGGATATGTTTGCTTTTGTTTCATTTTAAGGAACAAGATCACTCAAGGTGAAGGATAAATCTACCAATACCAGCACTTTGAATGAAAATTTGTTTCCCTGCCACAAACTGAACGCTTTTTTTTTTTTTTTTGGTGGGAGCATTGAAACAAACCTAACTTTGTGGCATAGCAGCTATGCAGCTTGAAATCCAAGTAGCACTAAATTTTATCATTTCATATTTATACAATAAGCTTCCCAGGAGACGTGTCAACATTTTTGGTGAAGAGCTTGAAAGACTTCTTAAGAAGAAATATGAAGGGCACTGGTATCCTGAAAAGCCATACAAAGGATCAGGGTTTAGATGTATCCATGTAGGGGAGAAAGTGGACCCAGTGATTGAACAAGCATCCAAAGAGAGTGGTTTGGACATTGATGATGTTCGTGGCAATCTGCCACAGGATCTTAGTGTTTGGATCGACCCATTTGAGGTTTCCTACCAAATTGGTGAAAAGGGACCAGTGAAGGTGCTTTATGTGGATGATAATAATGAAAATGGATGTGAGTTGGATAAGGAGATCAAAAACAGCTTTAACCCAGAGGCCCAGGTTTTTATGCCCATAAGTGACCCAGCCTCTTCAGTGTCCAGCTCTCCATCGCCTCCCTTTGGTCACTCTGCTGCTGTAAGCCCTACCTTCATGCCCCGGTCCACTCAGCCTTTAACCTTTACCACTGCCACTTTTGCTGCCACCAAGTTTGGCTCTACCAAAATGAAGAATAGTGGCCGTAGCAACAAGGTTGCACGTACTTCTCCTATCAACCTCGGCTTGAATGTGAATGACCTCTTGAAGCAGAAAGCCATCTCATCCTCAATGCACTCTCTGTATGGGCTTGGCCTGGGTAGCCAGCAGCAGCCACAGCAGCAGCCGTCCCAGCCGCCGCCACCACCACAGCAGCAGCAGCAACAACAACAGCAGCAGCCGCAGAAAACCTCTGCTCTATCTCCTAATGCCAAGGAATTTATTTTTCCTAATATGCAGGGTCAAGGTAGTAGTACCAATGGAGTGTTCCCAGGTGACAACCCCCTTAACCTCAGTCCTCTCCAGTACAGTAATGCCTTTGATGTGTTTGCAGCCTATGGAGGCCTCAATGAGAAGTCTTTTGTAGATGGCTTGAATTTTAGCTTAAATAACATGCAGTATTCTAACCAGCAATTCCAGCCTGTTATGGCTAACTAAAAAAAAAAAGAAGAAGAAAATGTACAAGTTAAAATGAATGGGCCCAAGGGGGATCTTTTGTTTTTTTTTCTTTTTTCTTTCCCCTTTTACCTCCTTGAGATTTTTTTTTTAAGCTTATAGTAAGAATACATTCAAGCTTGGTTACAAAAATAAAACATGCATCATTTTTCATTTGCCAACCAAGCACAAAGTTATTTTATACTGACTGTATATTTTAAAGTATACTCTCAGATATGGCCTCTTACAGTATTTAAGATATAGCAAGGACATGGCTGATTTTTTTTTTTTATAAAAAATTGGCACTAATAAGTGGGTTTATTGGTCTTTTCTAATTGTATAATTTAATTTAGTACAAAGTTTGTAAAATATCAGAGGATATATATATTGTTTCTACGACATGGTATTGCATTTATATCTTTTTACTACAGTGATCTGTGACAGCAGCAGCTTCATGTTGTATTTTTTTTACTGAAATTGTAAAATATCCATCTTAAAGACATCAACTATTCTAAAAATTGTGTACAGGATATTCCTTTAGTGGTGGAATTAAAATGTACGAATATTTGCTTTTTAAAAAAATGTATTTTCTGTTAAAGGTTTAAAGATTTTTGCTATATATTATGGAAGAAAATGTAATCGTAAATATTAATTTTGTACCTATATTGTGCAATACTTGAAAAAAAACGGTATAAAAGTATTTTGAGTCAGTGTCTTACATGTTAAGAGGGACTGAAATAGTTTATATTAAGTTTGTATTAAAATTCTTTAAAATTAAAACTGCCTAATGTGGTCATGATTTGTAATCGTTCCCTAAAGATCTTCCTCTGGAGTGGTGGTGTAAATGCTGGGTAAGGCTGGAGAAAGGTCTGACTCGGTGTTATAAAGGAGTCGTGGAAAGCAATTGCTTGATCCGGTGTGCCCGATAGGGTTTGGCCACATTAAAAGTCCTATCAAAACTCTGTAGTCTGGTGACTGACCAGTGCTTGGGACAGCCCTGTTTTTTCATATCTCATGGTGAGAATGGTATGTTAAAATTAGTCAACTCTGTATCAGGTTCTAAAGTGTGGTGTCAGCATGCTGACATCTAGGAGAGAGTAAGGTGATCAGATGAGATTCACTCATGTAATCCGAGAAGATTTATTTGAAATTTATATGGAGAGAGACCATTGGGTCAGTTTTCTGTTTTTGCATGGGGGACGATGAGTTCAGGATACCTTCTTGGACAAAGCAGCTGACTTAACTTTAAAAGAGAAGATTGAGATCTATTTACCATTAGACCTTGTGTTGAGAATTACGATCAGAGTCTGTTCATTTGGGCAGGTTGCTAAATGGGTTCAGCATAAAAGTTGATACATTGTGTTTTTTGCAAGTGGGTGTCCAACCTAGTGTGTGGGGATTTAGAGATTAGATGTGGATAGTGTGTCAAATTCTAGTGGCTTGGTGAGGATGGAGGGTTTTTTTTTTTTTAAACTGTAAGAAGTTAGAAGGAAGAATACCATTTAAAATGAATCATTTCTCTGTTTTAAGTGTTCGCTGAGTAGTAGTGAGACAGTATTGGTGAGAAAGTTTTCAGAAAAAAATAACTTTGTACTTTTATAGTAAGAAACCAGCACAGTCTTAGTTGCCAGTGAAATAAATTTGGTCTCAAATGGGTTTTTTGGACACCAGTCTACAAAAGCCTTTTGTCATTTACCCATGCAGTTTAGAGCAATAAAAAGTTTTAAAGAAGCAAGCACTGGAAATAACAGAGCTAAGCTGTTCTGTCAGCTCCATGGTGAGGGCTTTGTCCTTTGGTGGACAGAATGAGGCTATGAAGAAATACTGGAAAAGTAATGGGACACGCAGAGATCTGGTCTGCCAACATTTACTGATTATGTGCTTTTGTGATCACAAAGTTTGAATCGCTATAAGAGAACAGTCAGGAAAAGAGTTTTAAGCACTAGTTTCTGTAAAGCCCTTGAGGTTATTGTAGGCTTGCAGGTAAACTGCCTACTTGTGGCCAGGCCTGGTGGCTCACACCTGTAATTCTAGCATTCTGGGAGGCTGAAGCCTGAGGATCCCTTGAGTTCCGGAGTTCAAGACCACTCTGAGCAAGAGCAAGACCTCATCTCTACTAAAAATAGAAAAACTGATTGGGCCTGTGGCAGACTCCTGTAGTCCCAGCTGCTCCGGAGGCTGAGGCAGGAGGATCGCTTGAATCCAGGAGTTTTAGGTTGCTGTGAGCTGTGATGCCATAGCACTCTATCCTGTGGCAACTGTGAGACTGTCTCAGAAAAAAAGAAAAAACTTGCCTACTTACAAATGAAAGGCTCAGAGTTAACATCTTCTGGAAAACAAGGTTTTCAGAAGTAAGGACAATACATAAACAACAGAATTTGTAGCAGTCTGGGCTCAGCGCCTGTGGCTTACGTGGCTAAGGCGCCAGCCACATACACCTAAAGTGGTGGGTTCGAATCCAGCCCAGGCCTAACAATGACGGCTGCAACCAAAAAATAGCCGGGTGTTGTGGTGGGCGCCTGTGGTCCTAGCTACTTGGGAGGCAGAGGCAGGAGACTCGCTTGAGCCCAGGAGTTGGAGGTTGCTGTGAGCTGTGATGCCACAGCACTCTACCCAGGGTGACAGCTTGAGGCTCTGTCTCAAAAAAAAAAAAAAAAAAAGAAGAATTTGTAGCAGTCTGGAACACATTCAAATTTTAAATATTGAGCTTAAGCATAAATTTCTGTTTCAGATCTTAACAATAAATATATTGATAAAAATCTCAGAGAAATCTCAACTTGGTACATATGTTTGCACTTGAGAAGGGGATTAACTCAAAATTTTTGTTTTCATGAAAACTATTTCACTCGAGCTTGGTGTTGTTGAGAACATAATTTTGTGTCTTTGAGACAAGATCTCTCACATCTTGCCCAGGCTAGCATGCAGTGAGCTGATCATAGCTGACTGAACCTCAAATTCCTGGGCTCAAGCAACCCTCCTGCCTCAGTCTCCCAATTAGCTGGGACTATGGGCACATGCCATCGCACCTGGCTAATTAATTTTTTTGTAAAGTTCTCATGATGTTGCCCAAGTTAGTCTTAACCTCCTGGCCTCAAGCTGTCTTCCTGCCAAAGTGTTGGGATTAGAGATGTGAGCCACTGTGCCCAGCCTATCATTTAGGAAAAAAATAAAAAAAGAACAAAGTCTTGTTTTCATGGCCTTTTTGCTCATTAGGAATGGAAATTTTTTAAAAGGTGCTTTTGTTTTCTATCACATTTAGGAAAACGTAAGTATTAGTCCCAGGGCCATCATGCTCTTAGCCCTCTGTATGGAGACTGTTTTGGTTAAGAGTTTGATGAATTCATTCTCTTTATAGGTCTTTCCCATCTTTTTGACTGTTAAGTATAGATGCTGTAGCAGACCCTGAATACCCTATCCTAATGTCTAAAATACTGTGTTACAGATTGCTTAGCTCATGGATGAATGAGGAAAATGATACCAAAAGGTAGCTTTCTGAATTTAGTATATTCCCTTTACTTGTCCTGCTTTGTCTTTTCAAAAAATGAGATACACTGTGAAATCTCCCTTAAACAGTTTTCAACTGTAATATGGCAAATGTAGGCCTTCTTCAAAATGCCTCCTTAAAAATAACAGTCTTTGCTGTGATTAGTTAACTTGGTTTTTGAAGGTGAAACTAATGGTTCTCCCCCAAGTTTTTTGTTTGTTTTTTTTT
>NW_003852557.1:141956-147104 GCF_000181295.1 Otolemur garnettii | reverse complement strand
GAGGTTGTTGTGAGCTATGACAGCAAAGCTGTCTACAGAGGGCAATAGCTTGAGAGTTTGTCTCAAAAAAAAAAAAAAAAGGTCATTGCTGAATAAAATACATAACATTGTTCAGTATGCCAGTGAGTTGATGCTTAATCAGTTTGGCCCAGGAGGTAACCTGAGATAGAGTTCGTTAGTTTTTGTGGTATATGATGAAGATGTGTTCTTTTTATTTTTGTTTTGTTTTGTTTGAGACAAAGTCTCACTTTGTCGCCCTTGGTAGTGTGCTATGGTGTCATAGCTCATAGCAACCTCAAACTCTTAGGCTCAAGCGATTTTCTTGTCTCAGCCTCCCAAGTAGCTGGGACTACTAGCGCCCACCACAACACCTGGCTATTTTTAGAGATGGTCCGCCACAACACCTGGCTATTTTTAGAGATGAGGTCTCACTCTGGCTCAGGCTGGTCTCAAACCTGTGAGCTCAGGCAATCCACCCACCTCGGCATCCCACAGTGCTGGGAATACAGGCATGAGCCCCGGCGCCCAGCAATAGGTTCTTTTTAAAAGATGTAGGATTCGTATCTGTGTGTTTGTTTGTTGAGGCTGCCTTTTGATCATTTAAGTCTTTCAGTTAACAAACACTCATGTAGCACTTAATGTGTGTCAAGTGCAGATCTAACCCAGTTTAGAGATCAGGAGGCAGGGAAGGGAACAGGGCTGAGGCCGGGAGTGTTTAACTCACCCAAGCCAGCATGGCCAGTAAGTGGCAGACTTGGGATTCAAACTCCAGAGTTCATGCTCTCAAGCCTTGTGCTGTATGCCCTCAGGTTAGTTGCTGTTCTGAGCTAAAATCAGAAAACCATTTTTGTATTAGCCACATGACTCGTAACACTTGTAGCAAAGTGTTGATGAGAAAGGTCTACAGTTAACCATGCTCAGAGGCTGTAAAGTTCTGAGAGAGATACTTCATATTTCCATTGGCCATGAACTAAAATCATAAGCTATCTGGAAATATTTTTAGAAATCATTAGTTTATATCAGTCCTGGAGTTAGTTTACTTAATTCAATCATACAAATTACTTCTCTCATTTTAGAACCATCAGATGATTCGCTGAAGACTATAGATTTAGTGGCCCTATTACTTCTAAATAAAATTACAACCATTGGCCCCCTGTGGCTATTTTCACATACACTTCTTATCTGTGTGTATTGATAAACATTCTAAAGAAAGGCCAAATGACTTAACAAAGTAGTATTCAGCAATGTGTACCTATGATTTATTTTTAAATTGCTTTGAAAAACCTATCTGAAGGCAAATCTTGGTTATATAGCATTTCCATATGTATAGATTTTTTTTTTTTTAAAGGTCTGTTTTCTTTTAAAACATTAAGGAAACTAGTTCCAGATAAGGTGTCTGGCACCTGTAACCCTACCACTTTGGGAGGCCGAAGCAGGAGATTTCTTGAGCCCAGGAGTTTGAGGTTGCAGTGAGCTCTAGTGATGCCACTCCACTCCAGGCTGGATGACAGAGCAAGACCCTGTCTCAGAAACCAAATAACTTCCCATTTTAAACTTGTTCAAAAAACCTTTCTTGAAAAATATCAAAATATTTTGATTTGAAATAAAAACTGCATTTAAAAAGCATAAGCTGGCTTGGCGTTTGTGGCTCAAGTGGCTAAAGCGCCAGCCACATACACCTAAGGTAGAGGGTTCAAATCCAGCCCCAGCCTGCCAAACAACAATGATGGCTGCAACCAAAAAATAGACAGGTGTTGTGCTGGGTGCCTGTGGTCCCAGCTACTTGGGAGGCGGAGGCAGGAAACTCACTTGAGCCCAGGAGTTGGAGGTTGCTGTGAGTTGTGATGCCACAGCGCTCTACCCAGGGGGACCGCTTAAGGCTCTGTCTCAAAAAAAAAGAAGCATAAGCTTATATGCTCTTTATTATTGCAATTAGTCTTGAGCATGTTTAAACTGCATAGTAAACAGAAAAGCCCATTTAAAAAATGGCTCACAAGAATTTCTATAGTTTCTATATGAATTTAATCCTGCTAAACTATGTTGCTACTATTTAGATTTTTGGGTTAGTTAGAATTTAGACCAAATACTACTACTGTTTTGGAGGTTTGCATTGGGGTAAAAGTGTTACTAATGGAATTTGGTTAGTAAAACTCCATTACCCATTCCTCAATATTTGAGGGGTTTTTCGTTTGTTTGTTTTGTTAAGAGACAGAGTCTCACTTTGTCACCCTCAGTAGAGTGCTGTGGCATCACAGCTCACATCAACCTCCAGCTCTTGGGCTTAGGTGATTCTCTTGTCTCAGCATCCCAAGGAGCTAGGACTGCAGGCACCTGCCACAACGCCCAGCTATTTCCTTGTTGCACTTTGGCCAGGGCCAGGTTTGAACCCACCACCTCCAGTATATGGGGCCAGTGCCCTACTCATTGACCCACAGGCACCACCTCAATATTTGAATTTTAAGGCTTTACATTTTAAAAAACTTGCTTTAAACTGGGCATGGTGGCTTACGTTTGTAATTCTACCAATTGTGGAGGCTGAGGTGAAGGGATTGCTTGAGCTCAGGAGTTTGAGACCCTATCTCTACTAAAAAAAAAAAAAAAGAAAAAAAACTAGCAAGATGTGGTGGGTGCCTGTAGTCCCAGCTACTTGGGAGGCTGAGGCAGGAGGATCTCCAGATTACTTGAGCCCAGGAATTTGAGGTTGCTGTGAACTGGCTGATAACACAGCACTCTAACCTGGGCAATAGAGACTCTGTTCCATCTCCACCATAAAAAGAAAGACTTGCTTTTATGTAGTAATTAGTGAAAACTGAGATCATCTCACAATGGGGCAAACCTTAGAAGAAAACATTTCTGGCTTGGCGCCTGTGGCTCAAGTGGCTAAGGCGCCAGCCACATACACCTAAGGTGGTGGGTTTGAATCCAGCCTGGGCCTGCCAAACAACAATGATGGCTGCAACCAAAAAAATAGCTGGGCCCTGTGGTGGGCGCCTGTGGTCCTAGCTACTTGGGAGGCTGAGGCAGGAGTTGGAGGTTGCTGTGAGCTGTGATGTCACTGTACTCTACCCAGGGGGATAGCTTGAGGCTCTGTCTCAAAAAAACAGAAGAAAACATTTCATCAGGAAGCAGTTTATGTCTGGAGGCTGTTTGAAATTACAAGTCTAATTCCTGGCTTAATCATATTAAGTCATTGGACTCAGCTGACTCAGTTTATTCATCTTCAAAATGGGCACAGTGATACCAATATATTTTGGGGGGAAGCTACGAGAACCAATCACTTTGCTATTAAAAATGATCCCTGAACAAATGCATAGCAGAACCTGTGTCCATAGGAGCTTACGGTATTTAGAAGTCATGAAGTCCAGAATTTTAGCCATATTTGCTGCCCTTTGAAATCAGAAAAGTAAATACAAGGCCCTAACTGTCTCATATCAACATTTTGTTGTCAGTTATTTGCATCACCAAACAGAGAATTTAAATTCTATGATATCTTAAAAGCTTTGCTATTCATAGTTCAGTACTGTCACTGAGTTTGTATTTCATTTTATTTTATTTTTTATTTTTATTTTTGTCCCCCCTGGTAGAGTATCGTGGCAACAGCTCACAGCAACCTCAAACTCTTAGGCTCAAGCCAGTTTCTTGCCTCAGCCTCCCTAGTAGCTGGGACTACAGGCACCTGCCACAACACCCAGTTATTTTTAGAGACAGGTTCTTGCCCTGGCTCAGGCTGGTCTTGAGCTCCTGAGCTCAGGCAATCCACCTGCCTCGGCAGCCCAGAGTGCTAGGAACATAGGCACAGTGCCCGGCCCTGAGTTTGTATTTCTAGTTTTGAGGACCTAAAGGAAACCAATGTTTCAGCATTCTTTTTCAGATACTCGGCAAGTTGATTTAAACCCAGCATATTAGTTGACATTCCTTTTGGGAGCAGCCAAAAATGTTTGCTAAACTGAAGCGTCCATGCTGTCGTGAAGTAGTTCTTGTTTAAACAATATTGGTTCAGGAATAGTAGTTCAACTGTAGCTCTGGTGCTGAACGTGTCATATGGATAGCATTGCTAGCTTTATTTTAGTGCAGGTAGAAAAGAAGAGGAGGTTTGCTTTTCAGAAGGGAAAAACATTGAAGACTTGGAAGGAAAAACACATTCCGTCTGGCATTATGAGTCCTTACTTCACTGATAAAATATGACCAGTGTGCAGAACAGAGAACAGGTGTAAAATATTTTTAGACAAACCTTGGCATATACTGTAGGTCGCATCCCTTCTGTCTATACGCTCCTCAAGTGTTTCAAAAATAATTGGTGGAAAACCCACATTGACAAAAAGGAGCTAGACTTTGCTTTAATGTGTCTTTTTTTTTTTTTTTTGCAGTGAATGTTAAAGTCAAACATAAACTTCCTTCCCAGCCATCAGGTTGCAGCTATTTTTAAATGCTGGGTCTCCATAGGACCTGCTACAGCTCTCGAGGTCTCTCTTTCTCTTCCTTCTTTAGTGCTATTGAGAAGAGCTGGAAAAATATGGTGCTCCGGAGTCTTTTGGAGTGAGAGGTGGGTTATGTGTCCTCCTAAAATTACCAGATTCTGTCTTCAAGTTTTTACTTCCTGTAGGCCAGGAATAAAGAGTGACGAGCGTGAAGATGATATCAGCCTAGCTTGGTGTCTAGCAAATGGGGACAAATGGATGACTTCTGGATACAGATGAAAAGCAATACTGTTGGGCCCGACAAATATTGTCCACTTCAGCACGTGATTCCTGGGCATAGCCCCTTTTTCTGTTTTGCAGTAAATGCAGGTACTCGTTTCAGATGGCCTTCGTCACCTCTCCACCATCCATATTAATTCATTTCTGGTAAGGAGGAAGGCCGAATTGTGGTGTGCTTTGTAATGAGCCTGCCTGTTCTTTTTTTTACTCCAATTATCCAGTCCTACTGTCCATGAGCTCTTTCCCCAAAACACAGCTCCTTGTTTTGTAAACTACCTGTCACTCTCAAGTTCTGTGGGGCCCTGGTGACTTCACTTTCTTCTAACTCCTTTCTATTTCCAGGATACTTGCTGAGGATCTCTAAACCATTTCAATACAATGCTTAAGACAGCCGCGATCCCAGGGCACCCTCTCTGTAAACTAAGGTGGCACCAGAGGCTCTTTAAAGATT
>NW_003852557.1:140756-141395 GCF_000181295.1 Otolemur garnettii | reverse complement strand
GGTAAGACCTTATCTCCCCAGGAACATCTGTTACAGCAGCGGTCCCCAGCCTTTTCGGTACCAGGAGCTGGATTCATGGAAGATAATTTTTTCCACAGACCAGGGTGGAGGGATGGTTTCTGGATGATTCAAGCGATTACTTATTGTGCACTTTATTTCTATTATGATTACATTGTAACACATAATGTAATGATTATACAATTCACCATAATGCAGAATCGGTGGGAGCCCCGAGCTTGTTTCCCAGCACTCGCATGAACACCACAGCTCCACCCATCATCAGGTATTAGATTCTCATAAAGACCATGGACACTAGATCCCAACCGTGGGCAGTTTTAATAGGGTTTGCACTCCTGCAAACACCTAAGGTCCCATTGCTGATCTAGCAGGAGGGCGAGTTCAGGTGCTGATGTGAACAACGGGGATTGGCTGTAAATACAGATGAACTTTCCTTTGCTTGCTCACCACTCACCTCCTGCTGTGTGATGCAGGCCATCCACTGGTACCCGTCTGCAGCTGAGGCTTGGGGACTGCAATATTAAAGGATAACTTGGTATTCCTTGGCGGCTTCCGTCTATCATTTGGCAGTTATGAATAAAGCTATGATTAACATCCAGGTTTTCAGCTCCCTTGGATAAC
>NW_003852557.1:138198-140679 GCF_000181295.1 Otolemur garnettii | reverse complement strand
GAATGAGAGTTCCTGTGGCTCCACAGCCTCACCAACATCCGTTGTTGTCAGTGCTCTGGATTTTGGCCATTCTAGTAGGTTTGTAGTGGTACCTCATTGTTTTAATTTGCATTTCCCCCATGATATGGAACATATTTTCATATGCTTATTTGCCATCTGTGTATCTTTGGTGGAGTGTCTGTTTAGGCCTCTAACAACATTTTTTATGCAAATTGACAACTGATTATGAAATGAAAATGAAAATTCTAAGGACTAAGAATAGCCAAGGCAATGCTGAAGAACAACAAAGCTGGAAAACTCGCAGTGATAGAAACCAAGAACTTTTACAAATCTGTATAATAATCATGGCGGAAGAGTAGACAAATAAACCAATGGAAACACAGAAAGAAGCAAGAAGCCAATCTCACTTAGAGTATGGCCAGCTGATTTAGGACAGAAATGACAGTATTGTACAGAAGGGAAAAGATAATCTTTTAAGTAAATGTCCTGGGTCATTTGGATGTCTATGTGGTAAAAAGATATTATTATTATTTCTTTTTGAGATAGAGTCTGACTATGTCCTCCTCGGGAGAGTGCTGTGGCATCACAGCTCACAGAAACCTCAGACTCTTCGGCTAAGTGATCCTCAGCCTCCAAGTAGCTGGGACAACAGGCACCCCTCACAATGCCAGGCTATTTTTAGAGACAGGGGTCTCACTCTTGCTCAGGCTGGTCTTAAACCTGTGAGCTCAGGGCAATCCACCTGCCTTGGCCTCCCAGAGTGCTAGGATTATAGGCATGAGCTACTGCACCCAGCCTGAACATAATTTTTTTTTTTCCAGAGAAAGTCTCACTATGTCACCCTTGGTAGAGTGCCATGGTGTCACAGCTCACAGCAACCTCAAAGTCTTGGGCTTAACTTTCCAAACTCTTGCCTCAGCTTTCCAAGTAGCGGGAACTACAGGTGCCTGCCACAACGCCCGGCTATTTTTTTGTTGCAGTTGTCATTGTTGTTCAGCTGACCCGGGCCGGGTTCGAACCCACCAGCCGGGGTGTATGTGGCCAGGGCCCTACCCTCTGAGCTACAGGCATCGCCCTATGGAAGATAATTTTTCCACACAGGGTGGGGGTGGGTAGGCAGAGCTGGGGGTGATGTGAGCAATGGGCAGCAGCTGGCAGCTGTGAAAACAGATGGGGCCTCTTCATTTGACTGCCTGCCGCTCACATCCTGCTGTACCATCCAGTTCCTAAGTTTCATGGACCAGTGGTTGGGAGGTGAGGTAGAGCTATGTCCCAGGTCCTAATAGACCAAGGACCAGTTACTGGGGTTGGGGACCACAGTGCTAGAGAAGCTTCTGGCATCAGGTAAAGATGTTGCCAGGTGTCTGTCCTCTGGGTGCCTTTTAGGGTCTGGGAAGGTTTGAAAGAACAGTAAAGGAGAGAGCTCCTATATACACTGCCCTGACTCTTGCCCTGAAGAGCAGCCTAATGGAGGCTTTGCAGAAGTTCTAGGATCCAGGACAAGGACCCCTAGTCCAGGAATACCACAGATTCCTGATGACTGTGTGTTTTCTTCCAGATTTTGAAGGCGGGTAGGTAGCTGCTCTCATGTAAAGCCTTGTCTGTTTGAAAGATGGGGATTTTGATACTATCACAAAGTCTTAGGGAATCCAGAGGAAATGAACAACCCAGAAACTCAGTAATAAGAAGAGACAACACCCAGATAGCATTTACTATGTGCTAGATAGTGCCTCTTTTTATCTCACTTCAACTTTATAACACTGCTCCCAAGGTCGTACTACCATGTTTCCTCCGAAAATAAGACACTGTCTTATATTTGTTTTTTCTCAAGAAGACACACTAGGGCTTATTTTCAGGGGACGTCTTATTTTTATTAAGTATAATACAACAATCTACATTTATTCAAGTACAGTGAAGTCATCTTCTTCTGGAACCTGACAGGGGGAGCTGACCTTGTTGGTGGGGCTGGTGCTAGTGATGCGTGAACTCCTTTCCCCAGCCGTCTGCCTGTGCGCAATAGGATGCCTGCGACAGCGGTTACCACACATGCACCCGCACCTGCGCAAGTGTGAACGGCTCTGAGAAAGGAGCTGTGGCAGATAAAAGGTATTCCAGCCTTCGTTACCACTCTGCCGAAATGCATGGCTTGGCTATATATCTACCACGCTATGCAGATACGCTGCATAGCCACGCTCATCACTAGGTCTTATTATCGGGGTAGGGCTTATATTTAACAAATGCATGGAAATCTTGCTAGGGCTTATTTTTGAGGTAGGTCTTATTTTTTGGGAAATACCATATTTCCATTTACAGAAAAAGAAATGGAGGGAGAGAACTTGTGACAAAGTCTCAGCTAGTGGAATCAGGACAGGAACTGTGGGATCCCATTTCCAAAGTCTGAGATCCTGGACAATTACACTATACTGTGCCTTTGGTCAACCTCAGCAGGTAGACCAGAAAAGAGCCACACTTGGGCTGGGC
>NW_003852557.1:110765-137349 GCF_000181295.1 Otolemur garnettii | reverse complement strand
AAAAAAAAAAAAAAAAAAGGGAGAGACCACGCCTATGTGCGGAATTCTAGATCTAGGAAGAGTTACCAACCTGTGAAGAGTCGGGGAAATGTTCCTTGGAAGTACCCACGAAAGCCTGGGCTCCCTGAGTCCCAGCTCGGGTGCAGAAATGGCCAGTGGAGAGGACAAACTTGGTCCTGTGTTTTGTTTTGTTTTTTTCTCAATCTGATGTGTGCACAGTAGGAAGACTGTGTGCTGCTAACCCTCGAGGGGAAAAAAGGCAGAGGAAATCAGAAATAGAAGCTCTGCTGCCAGCCCACCTCTCCTGGGAAAAGCCGCCTTTGCATTTGGACATTATCATTTTCACCGTTTCAAGTTTGTTTGGAAACATTATGAACGCGAGAGAAATGTTGAACCATTTCTCTTCAACAAACCCATGGGTAGGAGGGTGGGCAGTGGGGGGACAGGTAAGAAGATCAGAAAAAGAGAGGAGGTCGTGAGGGATGAGGGAGGGAGGACGTCAGGCTGTGTGGAAGGGTGGCTCTAATCCCTACCCTTCACGACAGATTTTCCGTTTAATGCTTATCTGAGAAGCCGCCTTAGGCTAGAAGCTCCCTCTAGGGGTCAACGTATTTGTTCTTCTACAAAACCGCCTGTGGTTTTGAGATGTTAGGGCTCACAGCAGGTGCCCCCCTTCCAGAAGCACCGTGCTGGTGGAAAACGTGTGTGTGTGTTCCCAAACTCAGACACCCCCGGGTCACTGCCGCTTGCTGCCTCCTTCACCACGCCTGCCCCTGGCCAAGGTAAAAGTCTTTTCCGAGCTCAGCTGTTTGTGTTCCAGGCTGGCTTTTGAGATGCTTGCAATGTCTTTCGGTTTGAGCATAAATCAAAGAACAAGGCTTTGGAGGGAAAGCTTTTTATAAATCTCAGCCAGAAATTCACAGCCCCAAATAACTTTTCCCCTGGATCACTTCCCCTGGCAATGCCCTTCCCCAGGCTCCCCTAAGTTTCCTTTGTGGCTGAGCACTCTGTCATCTGCTGAAAATACCACCACGAGCTGGCCAAGCTCCTTCATGTGACCTAGGACTGCTCAGAAAGCATCACTGCTCCCTACAAAACACAGGTCCTGCTTTGGAGCAGAATACACCAGCATCACCAGCAGGGACAGGCGTCTAGGCCCTCCGATCTTCCCTTCAGGCTTCTTGGTAACTGGTAAGAAGTAAGAATGCTCAAGAGTACTGTAATCTTCATTAAGCCTCCAAATGACATTACTCCTAATGATCCTATATGAGAGAGAATATGGGCTTTGGGGTCAGACTACAAATTGAATCTCAAACTCACCCACGTATGACAATTAAGTTGCCACCATGTGCTTATATCAGCAGCACCGTACAAACAGCTCAGTAAGGTCTCATAACCTTGGTATGTCAGTGGCTCACAGCTACGTTCATGCTGACATGTGGCAGTGTCTTGCTGAGTGGCGTTCATTACTGTTGTGTTGTGTGTTTTTTTGTGCTGTCACAAGCATGTCAGAGCTTGAATTAAAGCAATGAACAAACATTCATAAATTTTTGGTTAAACTTGGCAAGAGTAAAAGAGAAACCAGGGACATATTAATCCAAGTTCAAGGGGATAATGCCATGAAGAAAACAGCCGTATACAAATGGAATAAACGTTTTTCTGAGGGGAAAGAAAGTGTCACTGATGAAGAGAGGTCAGAACAGCCAGTAAGGAGCAGAACTGATGAAAACATTGCAAAAATTCATCAGATTGTGTGTCAAAGTCATTGGCTGACTGTGAGAAGCATAGCAGACCAAGGAGACAGTGATAGAGAAACAGGAAAATCTTAACTGGAAATCTTGGCGTAAGAAAGGGAGTGTGCAAAAATGGTCCTGATGAACCAAAGAAGAGTCAAAGTTTGCCAAGACCTTTTGGAGAAGTGAGATGATGTTTGGGGCCGTGTTATCACTGGTGATGAAACATGAGTGTACCAATATGACCCTGAAAACGAAGCATCAAAGTACACAATGGAAGTCAGCCCATTCTCCATGACAAAAAAGTTCTGTCAATTCAAATCGAGAGTCAAAATGACCATTCTTGATATCAGAGGCATTATTCATTATAAATTTGTACCAACTGGACAAACAGTTAACTAAGTTTATTATTTGGAAGTGCTGAAAAGGCTTAATGAAAAAGTTAAACAAAAACAAACTGAACTTTTCACCACCAAATCATGGCTCTTGCTTCACAACAATGCACCAACTTACAGAGCACTGTCTGTGAGTAAGTTTTCAGCCAGTAAATAAGTGACCATATTGCATTACCCTCCTTAATCCCCTGATCTGGCCCCCAATGACTTTGTTCTTTACCCGAATGAAGATAAAAGAAATATTGAGGGCAGTGCCTGTGACTCAAAGGAGTAGGGTGCTGGCCCCATATGTTGGAGGTGGTGGGTTGAAACCCAGCCCCGGCCAAAAACTGCAAAAAAAGAAATATTAAAAGACATTTTGATGACATTCAGGATGTCAAGGTCCTACTACAATGATAACTCTGATGGCTATTCCAGAAAAAGAGTTTCAAAATTGCTATGAAGGGTAGACGAGGCACTGGCATTGGTGCACAGTGTCCCCAGGGGAGTACTTCCCCTTGGCGATGACTTTGGTGATATTCAGCAATGAGGTACCTAGCACGTTTTCTAGGACAAGTTCATGAACTTAATTATCAGGCCTCACAAAGCTGTGCCCTGTGAGTTAAAACTATTCAGCCTCTGATTTCCTGTCTGTAAAAGAGGGTTGAAAAATTCTACTTGGTAGGGTTGCTGTGATGAGTATATAAGTTATATAAAGCATTAAGCACAACCTTCTTAGCCACATAGAATGACTCAATCTCTCTCAACTCTTCATTGAGAGAGAGCTCGAATCCC
This sequence comes from Otolemur garnettii, assembly GCF_000181295.1. NCBI lineage: Eukaryota > Metazoa > Chordata > Mammalia > Primates > Galagidae > Otolemur > Otolemur garnettii. The sequence continues at coordinate 134,447 of NW_003852557.1, read as the reverse complement.
TTATCTCTCTCTCTCTCTCTCTCCCTATGAGTTAGCCTCAAGGGGATGTGCTTGGCCTATTCAGGGGATATCAGCTGGCCTTAAACCTGCCTTTTCCATGGCAGAATCCTTGGAAGTAAAACTTCCTGGCAGCTTAGCAGGGAGCAGGGAAAAAGCAAAAGTGAGAGAAAACCCTGTGTGAGTATTGTTGAGTCTGTGGTGGACGATATTATACATGTGGTTAGCGGCATGGGCTTTGGAGTCACATAGTTACACGTAGCTTTGGGTCCCTGCTTGGTCAGGGACCTTGAGCAAATTATTCAATCTCCCCGAGCCTCAGTTTCATCATCTCTGAAATGGGAATATTAAATGGAGGTGAATGATGTACATCACAGGGTTTGTAAATACTTAATGAGGCAGTGCATGTTGAACTCATAGTAAACGCTGTTAGCTATTCGTCATGGAAATGATTAACCCTGCCAACAGGGCATCTAATTGGTAAAGGGTACCCACCCTCTGAGAGGCCCAGGACAGGGCTGGGTTGCCATCTGTGTAAGTCTCACCAACGCTGTATTCTGTTCTATAAATGCCAACTCCTCTCATCAGAGTCACAAGGTGACACTGTTGGTTGTAATGATTGTGAATAGTGCTGTGAGTCTGTTATTGATCATACCAGGGCCCTGAGACTGGCACCCCTTTTATTCTGTTTTCCCTTGTGATAGATTGAGATGCCAAGTGAAATAAGGGGTCAGTGGGAGCTAGGATCTGTGCACTGAGGCTTTGGAGCTGGGAATGAAGAGTGGAGAAATACTCTTAAGGCCTCCACAAAGGCCCCCAAAGTTTCCCATCTCTACCCAAATTATTACACTTGAGTTCTGCTTCCTGGGCCCCCAACTGCACAGCACAGAGAGTGTGTGTGAGTCTCTCTCTCTCTCTCCCTCGGTGTAGTTTTCTCTCTCTTTGTCTCTCTCTCCTCCAGCCACCCTCATCCTGGACCCTCCCCTTGTCAGCAGAGGAGATTGCATGTGTTCCACTTTGCTCTCTGAGGCCAGCTGCAGGGAGAGGCCAGCCACAGGCAGGAACATGCAATTATCCCCAACCAGCAAAGCAGCCAGGCCCAGGGCCAACTACTCCTGGAGGAGTGCTGTGGGTATTATTAGTCCATTTTACAGATGAAGAGACTGAGGCACAGAGAGATTCACTTACACAAAGTTACACAGCCAATATTTGAGCCCATGCTCCTCCATTACTTTGACCTTTTCTCACTGCTACCCACTCTCTACATCAAGGAGATCTGGAGATCCTGAAGCCCAAACTATCCAGTTCCTCCTTTTAAAGGCTTATGCAATTCACTTCTACCAGCAATAACCATAACAAAGTATTTCTTGGACTTTTACTCAGCACTTCCACACAAGGGACAAGATTGCAGGTACAGCACCGGTGACCCTGAAGAGTGGTTGAATAAAGGGCATCTTGTCAGACCCAGGAGGCAGCAGCTGTCCTGGGCACTGTGCTGTGTGGGACTTAGCCTCTAGTCCCTACTGTCTCCTTCCTATCAGCAGCCCCTCCCTGTCATATTTCTCTAAGTCTGGTGAACTCATCTTCACCTGAGTCTCATGACTGTTGGTGCTGGGGGAGGTGTGTACTTATTTGCATACCTCTTTAGGAACTCTGGGATATTGAGGAAGCCCATCACTAACTGTACCTGCATGAAGGCCTATGAGCCTTCTAGGAGAATGGATGAGGGGATGTTGGGGCTGAGATCAGGGTCCAGAGACAATGGAGGTAATGAAAGAGCCCTTGTAGTACTGTCCTGGGGGCGGGGGGGTTGGGGGGGGGGACCAATAAGACCACATACCAGCAAGTGGCTAAAAGAAGGAATCCCCGGAGTCGCAGGAGCTTGGAGTTAAAGCTCATCACAGACACCCCTCATGGCCCTTCCCCCAGCCCTCTGCCAAGTAAAGCAAGAATTATGTGCTACTCCTTTATAACAAGGGCTGTGCAATAGAATTTTCGGTGATGATGGAAATACTGGGTCTGTGTTGTCCAATATGGTAGCCACGTGAAGTGTGGCACTTGATCAATACATCAGTGGATTAATAAAATGTGGTATATGTGTACTCAGCCATAAAGAAATGGTGAGCTAATACTTTTTGTAACAACCTGGATGGAACGGAGACCATCCTCTGAAGGCAAGTATCCCAGGAATGGGGAAAACAAAAACAAAAACACATATGCTCACAAAAGTCATGTATGTAACCAAAACATTTGTATCCCTTAACATCCTGAAATTAAAAAAAAAAAATTAAAGAGAAAGAAATGTGGAACTTAAAACATAATTAGTGCAACTGAAGAAATGAATTTTAAAACTGTATTGAATTTGAATTCATTTTCTTTTTTTCCCCCACAGTTTAATTGCTCTATGCATTTATCATTAGCTATTATTCATGCAGAAAGGGGACCAAAAGCTCACAAACACTGTACACAATTTCACAAGACACATGGCGGGGTGAGGGGGGAGTGACAGAGATGTATCAATTCGATCAGTATCCTAAGGTCTGGGAGAACGCATTCCTGGGGGAGGTGGACCTCTAATTCCTGGTGAAGGGGGTCTCATTCCTGGAGGGAGCATACCTATTGGTGTCACTCGAGCAGGAGGGAGTCCAACTGGTGGGCCCATGGGTGGTCTCACACCAGGCGGAGGAACCATAATGCCTGGAGGTGGTGTTCCTCTGCCTACAGGCGGAGGTGGGGTCCCTTGTCCTGGGGCATACAGTAGCAGCAATGGCAGCAGCCTCTACAGTGCCTGTCCCCTGTGGAGTCATTACCTGCTGGGATGGTCCCCCAACTCCTCAGACTGGGCCTGCTAACCCAGCAGGAGCCTGAGGAATTGGTACACCAGCTGGCACTCCTCTGCCAGCTGCCCTACCAACTCCAGGGCCTCCTGCAGCTCCAGCAAGTGGTACTTGAGCAATGCCAGTATCTTTGAGGGGTGGCCCCTCCACAGTCATGGATACCAAGTTCTCCCCACGCAGCAACACCAGACCCCAAACCCGCTTTTCTTCACCTTATGGCTGCTTCGCATTCTTTGGCTTGATCTTCCTGAACTCATCACAATCATAGAGGATCAAATTCACAGGTTTGTCAAAAGCCTTGAAGTGCCAATGAAGATCGGGCGGTCTTGAAGGATACATCTCATTCTATAGTCCATGTGCAGCAGTATCTTGCTACTCTTGCCCACAGCCATGATTGCTGCTCCACCAGGTCTGATGTCCACAGTTACAACTCCTTGATTTAAGACCAAAGGGAAGGCTATGGATAAAGTTGTGATACAGGATCTCTTAGAAATAATGCGAGCTGGGCAGAGACTTCAAACAGAAGATGAAGCCTGGTTTTTGCCTTCACCACCTCTTGGTATCTCAGCTAAGAATGCCTGTCTTAACTCAGCCTGGAAATCCACCACTGGAGCTTGTCGCTGCTGAGAACGCCTCGGGTACAACTGACACTCTTGGTTGCTCAGTGAGGCTGTTCTTCTGCGTTTGACTTGGACTTCCACCTCTGGCACGTGCTGTTCTGTAGTCCGTCTCAGGTGTAAGCGATCCCTTGCTCGCTCCATTGTGTCTCTGACCTCTCCTAAGGCTGAGGCCTCAGGCATCTCCGGCGGCAACCAGGCTCTGTGCAAGTCTCCTGAATTCATTTTCATGAACTCAGTAGTACCTTTATAAACTTTTGGTCTCACCTTGGTGCTCCCAGAGGTCAGGGATCAGTTAGAAATGGTGGTTATGGATGTTCAGGAGAACTTGTGGGTTCATGCTCAGCCTTTAACTGGGATGATTAAAATACAGATATAGAGGCAGAGGTACGAAGGCACCTCCTGGCTTTGCCCTCCTGAAGGTTGGGACCTAGGGCGGGATCTGTCTTGCCTAAAGAGGGTTGTGAGGATTAAACTGGACCGTGCATGTAAAGTAAAGCCAATTCTTCATTGCTAACACTCAGATGCCCACTCCCCTCTTCTGCCACCATGTTTCTCTCCTAGTGGTCCCCGAGAATACCCCAGGCCCCCTTTGTTCCTGGCTGCCCACATGGGAAGAGGACAAAGCCGTATCCATCCTCTATCCTCTCTTAGATTACGGACAGAATTGGATGTGTCCCTCATGCCAAACCAGAAACTAAATTCTGTTTCTGTTGGTATATGAAACACGAATAGAAACATATACCAGCATGGGTATTTCCTCAGATTATCCCAAGACCTGAAATGGACAGAAAACACTCGAGTGACCCCCCAGACAGACATACTGGAAACGGGCCCCACTTCCGGAGAGGCTGGTCTGGACAGTGTTAGAGCTGAGTCCTATTTCCCCTCATCAAGGTGGGTTGAGGGTGTCAGAGTATTGTGGAGACCTGGGTGCCAGAGTTCCGTGAACCAGGGTAATGTGAGATGTGGACACAGAGACACCAACTTGACCCTGGAAAAACAGCACTGCAGGGCTCAGGAGACCTAGAGGTAGGACGGAGAGGGTGGGAGACCTGCCCACCTGCCTGCCCTGCCCTCTCCCCTAGGAGAATTCCAGCTGGAAGTTCCTTCCTCCTGATGCAACCTGAGAGAGGAGTGTCACCTGACCTCAGGGCACATTCCAGAATGAGGCTACAGCCAAGAATAGGACCCAGAATCCTGCCACCCACCCTGCCTGCATTAATCACACTTCCCCAGAGGAGCAGGGAGGCTCCAGACTCCTTGGGGAGGTCGGAGGAGAGCAAGAGAAGGAGGAAGAGGGAAGACACCAGTGAGGCCCCTTTGCAGCCTTGCAGTTGACCAGTGCAATGGCACTGCATGGCCGTTGGTCCTGGGATCCCCTGTTCATCCAGCAATGCTCCCTGTGAGCTCCAGGAACTGGGCACCAGCCCTCCTCGAGCTCCTAGGCAGTTATTCTCATCTGGATCAGTGCAACCACAGAGGAAGACATACTCAGACTGCAGACGCTTCCCCAAGGAGCTGAGTATTGAAGAATGAGCAGGCAGAAGGTTGATGTCTCGCTCAGGAATCTAGGCCATGACTGCTTATGAGTGTGATGGAAATACACATCACATGGCAAGGTCACAAACCTCCCCGCGTGGCGTGTGTGCACTGCCTGGAGGCAGTTTCTTTGGAAATAGTTGGGGTCCTGGTGGGATAGCCACATTGTCCAGGGTGTGCGTGCCTGTGTGCGTTCGTGAGTGTGTGTGTGTGTGTGTTTGGCACACCAGAAGAAACAGCACAACATGGTCATTATGAGGGCCAGAGTCAGACAGGCAGGACTCACGTCTTGGCTCTGCCACTCACCAGCTGTGTGATCTTTGGCACGTTTCTCATCCCCTCCAGCCTCAATTCTCCCACCTACAAAACAGCAATCTGTCTCACAGTTTCAATGGAGACTACAGGTGCTGGTGTCCCCTGCTGGTCACATAGTAAGCACTCCTTCATGCTGATGTCATTATAATAAATGATGGGACACTGTGAGGTCTCCACGGCCTGAGGAGCTCACCATGACACTGTGTTTATTCCCTCCCTTCCCTGGTCAGATTCCTTCCCGAGATCCTCTCTCCGGCCCTACTGTCCAGGGGGTATCATCAGACTATGGAGCTGCTAGCTGGACAAGGGAGCAGAGTGTTCTAGGAGGCTGGAGGTATGGGAGGCCGGAGGATAGAAAAATCCAAGCTGCCCTGCCCCAGAGACCCCAGGACTGGTCTGGAGACAACCTGCCCAGAGTGGGCGGATGAAGAGGCACACAGAGGGACAGAGAGCAACAGGGACACGGGAGGGGAGAGGCCAGCATCCGGTGTAGACAGGGAAGCAGGCAAATCGGGCTTTGGTGAAGGAGGCCTCAATTTCCCTACGTCCTGAGGCCCAGGTAGGGGCCAAATCTCCTGGATTTGACTGAGTGAGGTACCTCCCCAGGCTGCCCAGCAACCAGGCCCTGGGAGCTCATTCCATCCTCCACTGAGCACCTGCTAGATGTCAGGCATCGTCTCAGGCTTAGAGTAACAGAAGCGAAAAGCTCAGGCTTGGTCTCCAGGATAGAAATATAAGTACTGGCCAGGCATGGTGGCTCACCCCTTAATTCCAGTCCTTTGGGAAGCCAAGGCAGAAGAATCACTTGAAGCCAGGAGTTCAAGACCAGCCTGGGAAACCTAGCAAGATCCTGTCTTAAAACCAGAAAAGGAAAAAGAAAAAAAGGGAAATTCCAGGTAGTAGGTAGGAAGTTATAATAGACTATAAACCACCCATTCCCTAAGTGCCCATATTTTTTGAACATCAAATCCACCTACATGGGGTACTTAGTTTAGACATAGGCTGTGAACAATAGAATAAAACATCTGAAGCTACAAGTTCACTGCACCTGGGAAGCCCATGGGCTAGGAGGCCAGGGAGAGGCTTTAGGTCTCAGCCTTCCTTGGCCATCAAGCTGCTGAAAGGAGAAGACATGGAGAGCAGCTCTCCAGTTTCGAAGGCTAATGAGGTCAAGATCCCCAAGTCTCTGTGAAATGCTCTTACTACCTTCTGTTTTACAGATGAGGTAACTGAGGCTCAGAGAGACAGCAGATAAGTGGCAGAGCCCATATTCAGACCTCGGTGAGTCTGAACCACAGGCTCTGTTTTCTCACTCTGCTAAGCTGGGGCTGGAGTATGCCAGGTACCCAGGGACTGGGGCTGAGTATGGGCAGTGATCTGTGAGAGTGAGCCCTCATATGGGATTTTCTTGAACTCACACCCACACCAGAAAGCAGAAGTGCAACCTGGTCCCTGCTGTCCTGGCCCAGACCTGGGACTCAGGCTCCATATTTTTGCAAGTGGGGGTGAAGGGGAAAGTGACCGGTGCTGGGGTGTGGAACTCACTCCCTCAGGCTGTATAGTAGTGTGCCACAGGTAGGACTGAATGTCCCAGGCCTCTGAGGGAGGCTGAGGAGACAGACATTCTTACCCTGTGGCAACTGACCTGAGCAGGGACTATACCATCTTTTTATACATACAGGTTTTTAGAAACAGGTTTTACTGTGCTGCCCAGTCTGGAGCACAGTGGTGCCATCTTTGTGGCTGTTTTGGACTCAGTGTTCTCCCACTGGCAGCCTGAGAACCTCCAACTGCGCGTCTTCCAGCCCCCAGGCCATCCCCTGCCCTTACTGTGGGTGAGAAGGGCTGTGCTATACTAGGCCTGGCCTGGATTCCTCCTTTGGGGAGGGGAGTGGTATCTCTTGTAGGGACAGACAAGCTATGAGGTGTGCCACAGCAGCAGGACTCCTGAATATGTCTCCAAGGGTAAGAAGCAGCCCTGAGCGCCCCTGAGGCCAAAGATGTCACCTTCTCCATTCTCAAAACCAAGCCCCATGCCCTGGGCACACTTAGGGCTTTGCTGCAGAGTCCTCTGGGGACCAGGCCCCACCCCTAGGGAGTCATAACTAGTGGCTCATCCTCTGCCTGCCCCACTCTTGTCTCTTCCACCTGAACCCATAGCATCAGTAGCAGGGTCTGGCTGATGCACTTGACCCATGTACTATCATAATGGAATCTGAGCACCCAGATTACGAGTCAGAACTCCTGGGCCCATGCCCCAACCCTGTCGGCCTCCGTGGCCTCAGCTTTCTCAATCTTAGCTTGGCTGCACTGAGCACTACCATTAAGGGAGCTTGGAGCCTCAAAGTGGGCCTGAGCACTGTCCCTCTGTTACCCAGACATGGTCCCACTGGCCAAATATCCCTCTGTAAGGTCACCAAGCAAATCATCACTACCACTATCCCTCGCTGCCCCCTACCCCACATGAGCCCAAAGGAATCATACAGGAAGGGCTGTTGATACTATGAGCTTTTAATTGGTTTCCTCCTCCCTATATTTGAGGAGGAAATGAGGATGCCCCACAATGACCTTCTCTAGCTTTGGAGGGGCAGGGATAGACGAAGGGCTGAGGAGGGCACAGGAGAAGATGTAGGGCTGACAGCGGGGTTCCCAGATCTTGTGGGGAAGTGGCCAGGAAGTTTGGAAACAAGCAAATCACCCAAGAGCTGCCACATCCCCAAACCTTCCCTTCCAGGCCTCACCTAGAGCCTTCTTCCCGGTTCCCGCGGACTCCCGAGGCCGCCACCAGATGGGAGTATTGAGCAGCATTCCTTTCCTCCTCCAGCCTGAGTCCCCATTTCTAGTTCCTCCGCTACCCCCTTCCTGGTCTCCTTTCTTTCCCTTGGGTTCTGGGACCTTATGTCCAAGGAAGCCGATCGATACCTATGACAACGTACCACCCATCAAATGGGGTTTCAGCCATGGGTTTGCTTCTAGGGGGGACTGGGATCACAGCATTTGTGTTTGGCTGCTCTGAGCCAGGTAGTGACTTAACAGAAATCTGTGGTCCTAGGACCTGGCACCCACTAGGTGTTCAGAGAATGTCCGCTGGGTTGAACTGAACACAGTTGATCAATGGACCAACACAGCCAAGAGGGAAGATGTGTTCTGCTGGTGCCATGCTGGCCTTAGAGACACAGGCTGACCCCCCAGAGGCACCTGTCCCAGAAGCCTCCTCTCAGCACAAGTTGAATGCTAGGTTGGACTGTGCCTCCAGCTTCCCACTGCACCTGACCTCTAACACCCAGTGGTCTCTGCTCACAGGGTTCTAGGAAGCCGTGGGGAATTTGTGCATGAGTCCCTGGGCCCTTCTGTCTCTGGCCCCTTGGAAGCCACCTCATTCAACTGTTCCTATAACCAGCACACAGCAGCTGTGCCCTGAATCCTGGCTGGGGCCTGGCTATGGGCAAGGTGGCTAGGAAAAGCCAGGGGTGGGGGCTTGGCAAAGGAAGGAGAATGCCTGAGCAGACTGGTCTTCGGAAACCACCTACCCATGTGTATTGACGTCCCCTTTTGTCCTCCTCAGCTAAAAACCAGACCCCTTACAGAAGCCAAAGAATAAAAGCTGATGGGAGATGTTCTGGTGGCTTTTTTCTGACATGATGATGGATGTTTCCCTGCTGGCCCATGACTGTCTAATCTGACCTCACCCAGTTTGCTGACTGAGGAGCATGGGGTGGGGGAAAGTGGGAGGGGGTCAGGGAGGGGTGGGGAAGTGGGAGGGGCCTGGGGTGGAGCAGGGCTTCAGTGCAAGCCCAGGAACTCCTTGAGGACATCGCAGGTCTTCTTGTGCATGACCTCTCGGAGCTTCCTAACCCTCCGGGTGCTTGATGTGCCCACGAAGCTATCAGGCCTCAGTATGGCCATGCCACCGTCCACCTCGCCCATGATGATGAGCGGCGTCTCACCCACTGTCACGTTGGGGCAGGGGCAGGCCCAGTCCACATGGAGCAGAGTGACCTCCAGTGGTTCCCGGCCCAGGAACTTAAGGCCCATCTTCTCGTCCTTCAGGACCTCATCCACGGTCACCAAGGCCCGGCCGGAGTCAGGCTCTTCAGTCAGCTCAGAGACCCGGCCCAGGATGACAAAGTCACTCCGACAGAAGCTGGTCACTAGCTTCTGCCGCGGCTTACAGGCCCGACACCGCAGGTTCCCCCGAGGGAAGGGGCACGACTCCTCACAGGCCTCTCGGCTCTCAAAGTTGTTGCCATTGCCCTCGCAGCCACCATAGACAAAGGACTGGCACTGGCCCGTCTGGCTGTTGTAGGCCCAGCGGGGTGCGTAGGCCTTGCATGGCCCCTGCAAGGCAGGCAGGCGGCAGGCGGCCAGCGGCCCACTCATGCAGGCCAGCACACAGGCCTCGTAGGTCTCGAAGTGGTTGAGGTTGCGGTGACAGTGGCCAAAGGTGAAGATAAGGCAGTCATTGGCCTGAGCGTCAAAGTGCCAGCGGGTCTGCTCCTCGCCACAGTCCTCGCTGTCCGGGGGCTGCAGGCACTCAGCTGCCGGGAAGGCGGTGCCATTGGGACTGCTCTCCGAGGTGGCCACAGCCTGACCCCCTCCAACCACTGACAGCGGGAAGTCAGCCCTCAGGACCCCAGCAGCATTCCGGGCCATGCAAGTATAGATGCCAGCATCCTGGGGCTGGGCGTTATAGATGACCAGCTGGGCGATGTTGGTGACCACCACATTGCCGCGCACGTGGTTGGGTCGCATGACCACGTTCTCCCGATCCTCCAGCTGTTTCTCCCAGGTGATCTCAGGCCGGGGCCGGCCCACCACATCGCAGAGGAAGCTCACTGTCTCGCCCACTGTGACTGACTGGTGCACAGGGTGGTTGAGCAGCGCTGGGGCCGCCAGGTCCAGCCCAGGCGTCTCCGGAGAGGCTGTGGTGGGATGTACAGTGGTCTCAGGTGGCAGGGGGCTGGTGTTAGGCCAGGTAAAGTGATAGCGGCAGGTGACAACAGCGAGCGTGATGCCCTTGGAGCAGGCCTCAGCATCCATGTAGCAGCGGTTATAGTAGGTGAGGCCATCCGAGGCACAGGTAAAACTGGGCTCCTTCTCACAGCGATCTTTGCACTTACACACAGGCTGGCCATCCCAGATGTCACATTCGGAGCCCTGCTGCAGACACATGAAGTGGTCACATGTGGCTCCCTTGGGCATGCCCACTGGACCCTTCTTCCCTTTCACATCCATGTAGCGGGCTGCCACACAGCTCTTGGTCCCACACACATTGGGGCAGCACTTCTCATAGGTCTCACACTCCTGAAAGAGCCAGAGAGAGAGGCCTGAACGGGGAGGAGAAGGAAGAAGGGAGGGGCCCTGCCCACAGTTCAGGGAGAGTAACACACACATGCTCACCATGTGATATGAGCAGAACCTGTGATGATAATCATAGCTAATGCCTGCACAGCATCCATAGTGTTCCGGGTCCTCATCTAAGAACTTTGACATCTGTCAACTTATTACACTCATCACAAGTCTGAGGCGAGTACAGCTACTATCCCCACTGTCCTGATGGGGAATACTGAGGCCCAGAGAGGTTAAGTAACTTGCTCAAGGTCACACAGCTAGCAGTGTGGGAAGAGGTGGGCCATTTTCCTACAACTATTTCACAAATGAGAATGAAGAGGCTCAGAGAGGTGACACCCAGAGAAAAAGACCCTGAGCTCCTGGTGCATGGGATTCTGCAATGGCATTTTTTCTTCTATACTCTGGGTAGTTACTACAAATGAGGTCCAATTTGAACAAGTGAGGCTGTCTTTTTCTCATTTTTCTAGTGGGGTAAGTTCACATCAGACATGAAGAAGGAAACACCCTGGGACATACATTCCAAACTGTCCACCCTCTCATCCTCTTGAGGGGACCAACATACACATGAGGAACAGAGGCCCCAGTAAGGGTCCATATCCATCCAAAGCCAGTGGTAAAGGCAGGTGTGACTGGCCCCGGATGCCAGGCGCTTAGCTCAGTATGGGACATTTCATGGGGGAAGCAACGAGAAGAAAAGTCCCCTTGTGTGGCAAAGGTCAGTAGGGACTTGCCAGGCTGTAATCCCTCTGATTTTCTGTGGAGCCACGTAAGGCATTAGCTTAATTCCTCGAAATTAGCACCACGCTCCTGCAGCCGACACAAACAAGGATCTCACGTGGTGTTTTCGACAATAACACATCGTACCCACTGGGCAGGCAGGCAACACTCCTAATCCTCCACCAGGTAGTAACTCTGTGAATTACTCCCCACTAGGGCTGGCCTCTTGTCATTCCAACTTTTATTTCAGCCTCTTTGACATTCCACATCAGCTAAGAGGGGGAAGTGACCCCCACCCCGGCTGTGTGCAGCCTGCCTGCTTCACTTGTTTACGGCGCTACCCCTTTTGGCTCAGAAAGGGGACTTTGTTTTGCAGCCCTTGTTTGGCAGAGGCTTCTAGACTACACCAGGGGAGGCTTGGGACAGGGATGGGCAGCTCTCAGAGCTGGTGTCCAGGGGAGAGGGCCCTGCGAGGAGATAAGGGGAGGAGGGAAAGTAGGAGTGGGAAACCTACCCCTCAGCCTGCAGATCACCTGGTTCCTTAAGACACTGGCCCAGGAAGCTCCTTCAGGACCTAGAGGTCCATGAAAGGCTGGGTCCTCAAGGACCCGGGCACAGGAAGCCTGGGAGGATCATTAGGACACTTTAGCTCAAGGGCTAGAGTGTCCCCACAGGCTATCTGAATCCCCAGCTCCATACAGGGTCCTCTCTCTGAAACACACATGCCCAATCAGAGTCCACTGTGCCTAGACCCCACCTGGCTTACTAGGTGCCAGGTCAGCCCATGCCAGGAAAACAGCCTTTCTTATAAACATGGCCAACTAATGGCATGACCTTAGTTGGGTAGGAACAGTACCACCCCTCCCAACTACTTATCTCCCTTTCCCTCAATACCCCATGTCCACTGGTAGCATCTGGCCTGAGAATGGTCTCCCCAGCACTGTCTCCAGGGCAGCTCTGTGCTCTCCTGTGGGTGACCAGGTATCTATAGGAACACTACAGTCTAAAGTTCCCCGGGGATGCCAGCCTAGACCTGGAGCCCCAGGAGACTGTGCTGTCCTCAGAGCTGGCCAGGCCGAGTGGAAGTGGCTCTGCCCAGAGCAGGTGCAGGTACTTGTACTCCTAGTGGGGAATGGGCAGGAATGGGGCCCTTGGGAATGACTCAGGAGCTGGGAGGGAATTGCCCTGGAACTGGCCTGCCCCTGCTGCAGTGTCCTCTGATAGGAAGCAGAAGGGCTGGATTGAAGAACCCGGAAGCCTGAAACTTAGCCCATTTCTTCCCAGAGGACACCCAGGTGACTATTTGGTTCCCATCCTGCTGTCAGCCTGGTCTGCTGTCAGAGTGAGGGTCCAAATCCCTGGGGAGCTGGCTTAGAGGCTGATGAAACCTCAGCTATGTCAGCAGACAGGTATTCTACCCTGTCCTCTCTGGTCATGGCACCTTCGGCCTTCCCCAAATGGCTTTGCATTCCCCTCTCACCTCTGAGTGGGCTGCTGGTGCCCACATGCTAAGGTGTCGTCGTACCAGTCCACACTACATGTCGGCCACAGCAGCCTTCGGCAAACAAGATGAACTTGGACAGCACTCCCGCCTCTCCTGCCAGGCCTCAGTGCTAATGAACAAGCACTGTGCCCTATTTATCCCTGGGTGGACAGGGTCTATGTTCCTTCACATTCCTGGGCCCTGCAGGGGCCTTCTGCCGAGCTGTCCCCCACATTGCGCCCCCACCCATCTCACTAACACATGCACGTGGTTCACTCCAGCCTTTGGCCCTCACTCACCTGGTCCGTCTCACACTCCCGCTTGCAGGTGCTCTGTGCATCCACCCAGAGGTTGGGGTTCATGTCGTTAGGGCAGATGCCAGCATGGGAATAGCGGATGGGCGGCAGCGCCAGGCCTCGCGACGGTACCCCAAGTAACAGCAGCAGCAGCAGCAGCGCTGCCACCTGCTCCCAGCGGGACCAGAATGGGCAGCACCCCAGGGGCCACATGGTGCGGTCAATGTTGGCCAGAGACCTCCCCTGCGATGATGCCATGGGCTGGAGGCCACAAGGGCCTCCTTCTCGTGGGCTGGAGACACCTGCCCTTCCCACCCCAGCAGGCTCCCTTGCTAAGGCTGTGCTGAGGCTGCTGCTGCCGGCTGCCTCCACCAAGTCAGCGCAGCCTGCTGGGGCGTGCGGTTTCAGATAAAAGAAAGGTCTGTGGAAGGAAATTCCCTCTCCTGAGCGTGCAGGGAGAGGAGCCGCAGCAGGGGCCCCGAGCCTGGATTTATATCCTGGGCGCGCCATCCGAGTGGGAGCAGGCTAACCTGATGCCTGTCACAGGCAGGCTGCTGGCGCCTCTGTCCTGTGGTTGATCACAGACTTATTGCAGAAGGGAAAAAAAAAAGCTGGAAGCAGTTTAGGCAGCGTATCTGGCACGGTGGGACACCTGCTTGTTTTTGACTCCAGGAGGCCTTTAACCCCTTCAAGGGCCAGAAATGGCATGTGCTTTGGGGGGAAGCTGGCTTCAGGACACGCAAGCTCACTGTAAAGAAGGGTTTGTTTCCCTTTCCCCCCCCCCCTTTGGGACTGGGCCCCCTCCTCCCCCGTTAGCCGCCTCTAATGAACACACAATCGCTTGTTACAAGGGGGGACCTGTAGCCGCTGGTTAGCATCGCCCAGCTCGATAGTACATTTGAGAGCAAATGACGTGGAAAAACAACAAGTTCACGGCCATTCCAGGGCGGGCCTGAGCCGAGCTATGCCGCTGTGCTGTGTAAGCCGACTCCCACCCCAGCCCCAGGTCCTTTTGGGGGGGTGGGGTGCGAACGGACAGCTTGTATCTCTGTGTCCCGGGCAGTTTGCGTCTTATGTTCCAACTTTGGTGAATTTTCTCCAAATCATTCCAGAGACACATACCAGATATGCTCCGGCTCCCCCGGCTGCCGGGACGTATCACATTCCTCACTCCTCCATCGACACACTTGTCGGCTCCAAGAAAACCTCCGCGCAGCTGCAACAGTGTTTCAGGACTGCGCTGCACCGCCGCCCGACCTAGCCAAGGAGCCAAGGACCACGGCCATGCCCTTTTCAGGGAGCTCTTTCTGAGTGCTGGTGCTTTACTGGTGTCATCACACTTCCCTGCTCCGCAGAGGAAAAGGTCTGTGGTCGAGGAGGGCAAGCGACCTGCCCAAGTTCGCACACAGTAAGTGGTAATACTAACACCAGTGCTGACATATAGTGGGCTTCAAAGGCGTACAGGGTCCCTATGTGTTATCACCTCCTTGGGTCCTCACAGCAGACTGCACCTCCATGCTAGCGGGGAGGAAAGGACCCAGAAAGAGGCTAAGCACCCTGCCATTACCCAGAGATTGGGTATGCCAGCTTGAGGGCTGTGGAGAGGCCTTCTAACTGTCCACCCTCATTCATCTGTCAGAACTGCTGTCAGGGCACGGCCCAAACACTAGTTTTTACAGACCGGACAAGAAATTTTTGAAGCAGGGCGGGGCGCGGTGGCTCACACCTATAATCCTAGCACCTGGGAGGCTGAGGTGGGTGGATTGCCTGAACTCAGGAGTTCAAGACCAGCCTGAGCAAGAGCGAGACCCTGTCTCTAAAACAAAAATTGCAGAGCGCTGTGGCAGGTGCCTGTAGTCCCAGCTACTCAGGGTGCTGAGGCAAGAAGATTGCTTGCGCCTAAGAGTTTGAGGTTGCTGTGAGCTATGATGCCATGGCACTCTACAGAGGGTGACAAAGTGAAACTCATCTCAAAAATAAAAAAAAAAGAAAAGAAAAGAAAATTTTGAAGCATCAGGGGCGATATTTCTGGAGGGGCTGGGAAGAGAACCAGAAACTGTCAGTGGTGGGGTTGGGGGAGGTAAGTTCTCACCCCTGTGGCAGAAATGCCTTGTATCTAAAGGCAGCAGACTGAGTGTTTGCAGTGGTCACTCAATCCTAGGTGTTGAGAGAGCCCCTGAAAAGAGAAGTACCTTTTCAAGGCCAAACCACAAGGGATTTAGGGAGCTGCAGTGTCCCAGGGATAGCAGATGGATGGGTACTACACACGTCAGAGCAAGGAAGGACCGTGAAGGCCCTCGCAGTGCTCTCATTTCACAGATGGGAAAACTGAGCCCCGGCCTCTCCTTCCCCCAAGCCCGCATTCTCCTTCAGGAACCAAACTCACCATGTGACTGCAAAAAGCCAACACAATCCTTTTTTCCACCCTACGGACTTTTCCTCTTCCCAGCTGTGCGCTGTGTTGCCTTCTCCCTGCCTGAGCTGATTCTTTCCCATCGTGTGGGTCGTTCTGCAAGATCTGTCTTTTCTGCTTATGTCAAATCGCTAATGAAGGGTGTCAGATCCTAATCCTCTAAATTATTGGAATAAACTTCCCTCCAAGGCTGGTCCCAGTAATGAAGCCAGACAGCGGGCGACGCCGGCTGCTTTGAATTCCCTGTAATTTCATAAACCCGTGTTCCAGCTGCTCCGAGCAGGGGCCTCGGCAAGCTCTGGAACAACATGGTGTGCGCAGCCTCCTGTGATATCACAAAGGGAAATGGACAGTGACACATTTCTAAGTAGGACTTAGGAAAACTGTCACAGCCCCATTATATAAGAACAAGTATCCAAGGAGAGGAGGCTGGTTTCTGGGGTGCCCCTCAAGACCATGTAGGGTGGGAGGAGAGGGGCAGGCACAGAGCAGGTGGGGGGAGTGTGTGTGGGGGGAAGCTGGAAGAGAAGGTCCACCCCCAGACTGGTCCTATGTGAGCTGTGGGCCTCTCCTTCCCAGGCCCCATTCCTGGCCACTCTGCTCTGAGAGCTCTCAAAACAGCGTCAGGGAAGATTGAGGCCCTAGAACATTCTGACTCTCCCTCTCAGCCCTTCCAAGTCTCCCACCAAAACACAGCTCAGAATAATAAATAACATCTGATCAAGGCCTGGCGCCCACACAGAGCTTTCACCTGCACCGTCCTGCTGACCCTTACAGCAGCCCCAGGAGGGAGCTCTGCTGTGCGGGAGAGGAAACCAAGTCATGAAGAGGTTAGGCTGGGCCCAGCCGGGCTCCCACAGCCTTCCCTGCCTGCCCCCAGGCCTGTGCTCTTTACACGCCCCATGCAAGTGTCCAGCCTCTACAGAATCCCAGAGCCCCCGCTGGCCCCACCGCTTGCCTGGCTTGTTTATAAGCTGTTCTGAGAGTGCTTTGAAGTCTCCTCCTCATGGGCCCGCCCTCCCAGCAGCTCTGGCTCCCTCTCCTGGCTCCTTCACACTCTTCTCTGGTGGGTGTCACAGACCCCACCCTCAGCAAACCCACAATACCAAAGGCCCAGGCCCAGTAGAGTGACTCAACTACCCACTCACACCATCCACCAGGCCTCCCTGGCTCAGGCCACCAGCACGACAGAGCCTGGGCTGAGTCTGCTGAGCTGAGGCTTGGCCCACCTAGGGGGTGTCCCCTGCCTTTTACCCTTTGCCCAAGGACATCAGGCATAGCTCATTCTCTCTTGCCACCCAGGTGAGAGGTCAGAGGGCCATACTCGGAGCTGTCTCAGAAGAGCCCTTTCTGGCCTTCACCACTGTCAGGGTCAGGGCACTGTGGACCCCTGGCAGCTTCCAGGGTGGGGTCAGCCCCTGCTCTAGGTGCCCAGGCAGGAGGTCATACCCAGACAGTGAACTCTGCTTAGCCCTTGACCTCAGGTTCACCCTGAGCAGAACAATTCCTGGGCCACTAGGGTCTTGACAGGACAACACAGCTGACACCATTTCCCAAATCAGCCACACATGTGATGGGGACCCAGTGAGACGCCATGGCACTCATGCACAAACCAAACCTCTTACCTCTGGCTGCACCTGCTCTGTCTATTTTCTTTCTTTCCACAATTTTTTTAAAGCACCTACTGTGTGCTGAGTTCTGGGCACAGAGAGATCAACAATGATCTCTGTCAACAGAGAGGGTACAGTCTGGGCAGAAAACAAATGTACAAAAATAAGAATAGTGAACCCTGAGTTGGGGGTCCTTACAGTGCTGGGGGTGGGAGGAGGCCAGGGTTTGCTGTTGCACAGACCTGATACTGGGCAGGGCCCAAGCCTGAGCAGAAGACTACAAGCAAAGTAGAGAAGGCTGTTTCCTACACCTCTGCCTGGAAAGGCCTGGCTCTCAACATAGCTGCCTCTGCCAAGGCCCTCCCTCTATGGGGCCCAGGCCTCCGGAAAGGGGAGGTGAGAAGGAAGCCTGCAGGTTTAGGAGCTTGGGTGGGGGTGGGAGCTGCAGGTCTTGCAGCCCGCACAGGTGGCCCCAGCAAAGTCACATTGGCAGCCTATCCTGGCCTGCCCTGCTTGGGCCCCATACCTGGGGCAGCCATACCTTCTCCCTAGTGGATGGGGGAGGCCAGCAGGACCTCCTGCCTTGGTCTGGGTCATTTAAATTTATTTGGGGAGTAGGAAGGATTTGAAGAGCAGGAATTGGGGTGCTGGGAAGGAAGAAGTCCCAGTGGAGAGGGTATTGGATGGGTAGTCCAGGCCTCCTCAGCTAAAGCAGGGATTTAGTCAGAGCCAAGCCAGGGGATTCAATAATGCTAACGGCTCATTACCCAGCTGGGGACCCCCTGCCTGTGCGGCCTCGGCCTGGGTTACATTACAAGGCTGTGTGAACTCTCCCCTCTAAGTGAGGCTGCACCGGGCCTTGGAATAATTATGGGGCCTCAGCAGATGGTGGAGGCGGATGGAGGACACGTGACCCATCAGCATCTGTGTGAAACAGGACACAGAAGGGTCCTTGCTGAGCCAGGGACTTGGGGGACGTGCTAAACCAAGGTCTGAGAATTATGGGGTTTGCAGGGGTGGGGCATAGCCCAGTGCCCCCAGCTAACTCAGTCTCCTTGGAGACCCCTGCTCAGGCCAGGAAGGACTGCTGGTGTGGCTGAGCTCTGGAAGCTGGAGTGTGGTGTCTGAGGGTGTCTGTGTGTCTCAAAGCAGTAACAGGAGGAGCACGTCTGGTGAGGCACGATGCTAGGCTCCTTTGGGCACGCTGATGTCTTCCTGGAGGATTTCAGGCCTGTGTCAGACTCCTCACTCACGTGGGAATCTCTTGGGTGCTTGGGTTGAGCACCACACAGAGCATCCTGAGTCCTGGGCTCTCGGCCTGGTCTGCCATCAGCTCAGTGTGGGACCACCTCCATTTCCCCATCTCGGGCCCTTTTCCAGCTCCCTCCTCTGTGTCCACGTCCTGATTCCTCCAGCTTTGCCTTGATGGAATCAGCTTCACAAGGCCCCACATAGCTCTCAGCCAAGACAAACACGGGTGTGCAGAAGCCAGAGGCTGCGGGGCTGGTGTGGGCTCCACCATGCTGCTCTGCTGCAGGAGAGCAAGGGGGCGGGTGTTCCACTTCCCCAGGCCTGGAGGCTCAGCAGAAATGCAACAGCTAGAATAATGGCTTCCCTTCCACCCAGCCGTCCCCGGCCTAAAGGATTACCAGAGCTATTCAATATCCACACTCCTTGGCTCCTGCCCTCTCTGTCTTACTCCCTTTTCCTTTTTTCTTCCTTCAGATGAGAGAGAACAAGAAGGGCTGAGATTCTAGGGTCACTCTGCTTTCCTGCCCGTGTTCTCTAAAGCCAGGTGCATCCTTAACACTCATTCCAATGATACCAAATGTACAACTGTGTGTGGGGAGGTGGGGATGAGAAACTTGACTGACCATTATTTCAAGACTCTGGGTTAAGGATGGCTTCACATGCCTTATGATGACGCCAAAGCATTTACCTGGACTGCCATGAATTTCTGCCTCAGTTTACTTCTCCAGGCTTATCACACAATCCCTCTCACTCTCAAACCGTGGAAACTGCCATGTTGCTCTTTCAAATATTTAAAAGCTCCAGATGGTCTTTTTTCTTTAGGCGCTCACACAGACATTGTCTCCCACCTCCTGGGTGGTTCCACTTTCTCCTGGCCAGCTGCTTCTAGACCCATCTCAGAATGGGTCTAGACTATATCTTTCAGAGGCCTTCCTGACCTCAGAAGGTGAGGAAGACCAAAGCTACCTCCGAAAGGGAGGTTCATGCTATAGTATTTATTTATTTATTTATTTTCAGACAGAGTCTCATTATGTCACCCTTGGTAGTACCACGGCATCATAGCTCACAGTAACCTCAAACTCTTGGGGTTAAGCGATTTTCTTTTTTTTTTTTGACGGAGCCTCAAGCTATCCCCCTGGGTAGAGTGCCATGGCATCACAGCTCACAGCAACCTCCAACTCCTGGGCTCAAGTGAGTCTCCTGCCTCAGCCTCCCAAGTAGCTGGGACTACAGGCGCCTGCCACAATGCCTGGCCATTTCTTGGATGCAGCCATCATTGTTGTTTGGTGGGCCCGGGCTGGGGATTCAAACCTGCCACCTTAGGTGTATGTGGCTGGCGCCTTAGCTGCTTGAGCCACAGGCGCCAAGCCGGGTTAAGCGATTTTCTTGCCTCAGCTTCCCAAATAGCTGGGACTACAGGTGCCCACCACAATGCCTGGCTATTGTTTTGTTGTAGTTGTCATTGTTGTTTAGCAGGCCTGGGCTGGATTCAAACCTGCCAGCCTCAGTATACGTGACTGGTGCCCTAGCTACTGAGCTACAGGCACTGAGCCCTGCTATAGTTTTTTTTAATTCTTGCTCAAGCTGGTCTCAAACTCCTGAGCTCAAGTAATCCTCTTGCTTTGGCCTTCCACAGTGCTAGGATTATAGGTGTGAGCCACTTGCACACAGCCCACATATTTTTTTGTTTTTGTACATGTGACTTTATGATTGGAAATTCGAATACACTATATATGTTACATAGATATAGTTGACTACAAGGATTAGGAAATGAAAATGAGTCCTTAAATTTATCTATTTTTATCTTTACCATTAAATTCTGTGCAAATTAATAAAAAGGATATTATTTTAATACAAAAAGATATGGCTGTACGTAGCCCCATACAGCCTCTGTATGTGGGACAGTCTAGCCACAGGTGGTGGGCACACCTTTTTGCAGAGCCTTGTACCTTTCTGTCTTACAGCACTGACTAGCCACCTTGTTTCATTATGTCTTATTCCCTAGTGTCCTTCTCAGGGGTCTTGGGAGCTCTTTGGGGACAAGGACACAGAGAGATGACGCATTCATCTAAAAGTGTGCTTTCACTCTGCCTGGTAAATGGTAGAGTGAATGGTAGAGTGAAAAATCCCATTCAATACGGGATTGAAGGAATCCTAAAGGAATCCTTCCTATTAGAGTAGAAAGCTCAGTGACATCCAAGTTTCCAATCTGAGAATACAGAACTTTTCTTTTATTGTAGAAATCACATGCTTTCCAATGCCCTGCTATAGTTTTTTGTTGCAGTTTTTTTTTTTTTTTTTTGGCTGGGCTGGGTTTGAACCCACCACCTCTGGTATATGGGGCTGGCACCCTACTCCTTGAGCCACAGGTGCTGCCCCCTGCTGTAGTTTTTAAATGACAAAGCAAACAAAAACAAGAAGCCACAAGTGGGTTATAAAACGTATGGCAAAGCGTAAATGTTCAGGGTAGTGGGTTGAATGACAGCTTCCTGTGAAAGATATGTTCGTATTGTACCCTCCAGAACCTGCAATGTGACTTTATTTGGAAAAAGGTCTTTATAGACCCAACAGAGTTAAGCATCTTGAGATGAGATCATCTGGGATAGTTATCTAAGAGGTCCACCTAGATAAGTCCAATGACGGAAGTCCTTATATGAAAGGCAGGGGGATGGTACTGCAAACTAATATAGTCTCTTTGGAAAGAAGAAAATCCTCAAAGAACTCAGAATAGATCTTCCATTTAATCCCATTACTAGGCATCTACCCAGTAGAAAAAAAATCATTTTATTATAAGGACATTTGCACTAGATTGTTTATTGCAGCTCAGTTTACAATCACCAAGATATAGAAACAAACTAAATGCTCATCAACCCATGAATGGATGAATAAGCTGTGGTATATGTATGCCATGGAATACTATTCAGCCATAAAAAGATGGAGACTATATATCTTTTGTATTAACCTGGATGGAGTTGAAACTCCATCTAGACCAGCAGTTCTCAACCTGTGGGTCCTGACCCCTTCGGACTGTATTAAAGGTTTGCAGCATTAGGAAGGTTGAGAACCACTGATCTAGACCAATAGACTTTACACTTTTCATAAAAATTAACTGAAAATGGATCAAAGAGCTAAATGTAAAACAGAAAACTATACAATTCCTGGAAGATAATACACATTCTTCTTAGTGAAGTATCATGAAAATGGAAAAGGAAGTAAGTATCTAATACTAATATGAAGTCAGTAGATGAACTAGTACCCACACAAGAGAAAAACTCAGTTCAATTCAAGTTGAGGGGAAGGGGAAGAGGGGAGGAGGGAGGGGTATTGGAGTGCTCCCATGTAATGGGCACAATATGGGGGTATAGGGCACACCTCCTAGATGCTGGACACAACCATACCAGGGACTTTACCTAATGAACACCAACATTGTAACCTAACTGTACCCTCCAAAGGAAGGGAAGGGGGGAAGGGGAAAAGGCAGAGGGAGATTTGAGACACAGAAGAAGAGGGAGCCAAGTGAAGATGGAGGCAGAGACTGGAGTGATGGAACCCCTAGCCCAGGAGCATGACTCTCTGACATTTCGATTTCAGATCTCTCAGCTCCACACTGTGAAAGAGTAAATTTATAAGCCACAAAGTTTGTAGTAATTTGTTAAAGCAGGAAATGAACGAACAGGAAATGAATTACACCCTAGGAAGCGAATACACCTGTCTCAAACTCCTCAGGAGCCCTTCCTGGTCATGGTTAAATGGCACAATGACCATGACCTTTCTACTTCCTCCTAAAAATACTCGGGGACTTGCTTCACTGGATTGTGTTCTCCTTTCTGACCAGTTGGTAGACTCAGTGCTTTTTTTCTTTAAACTCTAATTGTTTTTCCACTCTTTAACAGAAACTGAGGGTCAAAATACCCTCAAAGAATTTTAGCAGTAGTGCTTTACGAGTAGGACACCCAGTGGGACTTGGGTGGCCAGAGCAGTTGAGAATTGAACTCAGCCACTAGAAGTCTTGATCCCTTTCCCAGAGCAGGAGGCACTGGTGGCATAGGACACACCTTTGGGAGACAGGCACTGAACAAGGGCCTGAACCAAGTCCACCTTTAATCTGTGATCCTTCAGGAAGAAAATTCCTCCGTGGCAGAGACTTTAAATGCTTTAACTGTGACACATGGTAAGAAATAGAGTTTGGTAGAGCCCAAGGCAGGAGGGTCACCTGAGACCAACCTAAACCAGAGAAAAACCCCATCTCTACAAAAAAAGAAATAGAAAAATTAGCCAGGCGTGGTGGTGCATGCTTGTAGTCCCCACTGCTCAGGAGGCTGAGGCAGGAGGATACCTTGAGGTCAGGAGTTTGAGGTTCATAGTGAGCCATGACAACACCATGGCACTCCAGCCTGCGTGACAGTGAGACTCCATCTAAAAAGAAAGAAAAAGAGGGAGAGAGAAGGAAAGAGAGAAAAGTGCATTTCTTATTGTGATTTAGTACATATATTCACACAAATAACTGAAACAAGTTTTACAAAACCATAGCTGCCCATTCTATATGTGGTCTACTCCTATTCTAAAAGTTGAAGATCACTTGGGAAGGTTGGGAGCAACCAGAGGCCGAGGGTTGGGGGACTTCTCTTGTCTCCATCAAGGTTTCAGGATACAGGGTTGGTATACAAAAGTCAATTGTCTTCCTTTATGCCAGCAATGAACGATCTAAATTTGAAATTAAAAAGACAAATCATTTATATTAACATCCAAAAAAAATTGAAAGACTGAGGTATAAGTCTGGAAAAATATGTATGAGATCTATATGTGAAAAACTACAAACCTCTGATGAAAGAAATCAAAATCCACCTGTATCAAGAGATGTTCCGTGTTCATAGATTAAATGATTCAAAATTATGAAGATGTCAGTTCTTCTGAACTTTATGTATAGATTCAACACAGTCCCAATCAAAATGGCAGCAGACTATTTTATGATATCGACAAAATGATGTCACAAACTATTTTGTGATCTAAATGTTAAAAATATAAAGTTTATATGGAAAGTATGATCTGGAAAGTCCCAGAATAGCTGACACAATATTGAAGAAGAAAAATAAAGCTGGAGAACTGACATTACTCAGCTTTGAGACTTACTGTGAAGCTACAGTGATGAGGACAACATGGTTCTGGTGAAAGAATAGACATATGGATCAGTGTAATAGAAGACAGCCTGGGTGTCTGTGGCTCAAAGGAGTAGGGCGCCGGCCCCATATACC
>NW_003852557.1:105894-110431 GCF_000181295.1 Otolemur garnettii | reverse complement strand
TGAGTTTTTAGATACAACACCCAAACTAGGATCCCTGAAAGAAAAAAAGTTTTCAGTTGCTTCTGCTCTGCAAAAGACAGTTTTGGGAGAATGAAAAGCAACAGATTGGGAAAAAATATTTGCAAAACATAGGTCTGATAGACTTATATCCAGAACATATAAAGAGCTCTTAAATCTCAATAGAAAGAAAATAAACAACCCAGTGAAAAATGTGCAAAAGATCTGAACAGACAGTTTACCAAAGGAGCTATGTGGATAGTAAATAAAAATCTGGTCATACCAACTGCTGACAAAGATGTGGAGGAGCCGAAACTCTTACATCTGCTCGTGGAAAATGAGTACACTTTGTACCATTGTAAGTGGCACGATCACTTTATAAAATAATTCGCTTCTTAAAAAATTACAAAAATTCAGGCTGGATGTGGTGGCTCACGCCTGTAATCCTAGCACTCTGGGAAGCCAGAGGATTGCTTGAGCTCAGGAGTTAGAGACCAGCCTGAGTAAGAGTGAGACCCTGTCTCTGCTAAAAACAGAAAACCAACAGCAGGGTATCATGATCGGCACCTGTTGTCTAGCTACTCAAGAGTCTGAGGCAGGAGGATCAATTGAGCCTAGGACCCTGAGGTTGCTGTGAGCTAGGCTGATGCCATGGCATACTAGTCTGGAACAACAGAATGAGACAATGTCTCAAAAAAATAAAAGTTAAAAAATTAAACATACTTTGAGGCTCAGTGCTCATAGCTCAGTGGTTAGGGTGCTGGCCACATGCAATAGGGTGGGAGGGTTCAAACCCAGCCCGGGCCTGCCAAACAACAATGACAACAACAAAAGTGTTGTGGTGGGTGCCTATAGTCCCAGCTACTTGGGAGGCCGAGGCAAGAGAATTGCTTAAGCTAAGAGTTTGAGGTTGTTATGAGCTGTGATGCCCCACAGCACTCTACCAAGGGTGACAGAGTGAGACTCTGTCTCAAAAAAACAAAACAAAACCAAAAAAAAAAAAAATTCTACCACTCCACTCCAAGAGAAATAAAAGGGCATAGTTATATAAAACTTGCACATGAACATAACAGCTTTATTTGAAAAGCCAGAAACTAAATAGAAAGAACTTCAAAGTCCCTCAAGAGGTAAACACGCCAACAAATTGCAATATATCCATACAATAGAATACTACTGAACAATAAAGAGGAATAAACTCCTGGTGCACGGAACAATACTAATGAATCTCTAACTATGCTGAGTGAAAGAAAACAGACCCAAGGTACGCTTTAAAACATGTGCAGTATATTGTCTATCAGTTATACAACAATAAATCTGTGCTTTAAAATGCCAAGCTCTGGTTTTATCCATAAGACCCTGTCTTTTCTGAACCCATCTAGCCCGCTGTCCTCATCCTCTCTGCTGTAGTTGGAATGTTGAAATGTGATCACTAATGTTGGAGGTGGGTCTTGCTGGGAGATGTATGGGTCATGGGGTCAGGTCCCTCCTACATGGCTTGGTGCAGTCCTCATGGTAATGAGGGAGTTCTTACTCTATTTCCAGGAGATCTGGTTGTTAAAAACCACCTGGTCCTCCCTGTCCCCTGCTTCCTCTCTCACCATGTGATCTCGGCACACTCCAGCTTGCCTTCACCTTACGCCATGAGTAGAAGCAGCCTGAAGCTTTCACCAGATGCCCAGTTTTCCAGGCAGGAGAAGCATAAGCCAAACAACTCCCTAGTCTCAGGTATTCCTTTACAGCCGCATAACAGACTAAGACTCTTTCCTCCTCTTCTACCACCCTGCTCCAGCCTCACTGTCTTTCTCTCTCAAATATGTGTGTTCCTAGCTCAGGGTCTTTATACGTGTGTTCTTTCTGCCACCAAGTACACTTCCCATAATAGTTTCTTCATTCAAAGACTCTTCTAGAACCTCTTTGTCTATTGTTGTCTCTCTCTCTCTCTCACACACACACATGCTCATACCCAGATTTTTGCCACCTTCTCCCTGAGTCCTGTTATACTTCACCTTGCTTTATTTCTTCATAGCACCCCTCACCATTGTGTCATTTGAAGTTCTTTTGGCTGCAAAAACAGTCATGGAACACCCACCTAAAGCATCTCACATAACAAGGAAGAATAAATGGTACTAGGGCTGGTTCAGCAGCTCAGCAATACTAGAGGTGCAGGTCAGCCTTTCTGTGATCCTCTTCATCTTTTCCTCATGGTCACAAAATGGCCACCATCACTCCAAGTGCTCACATGGCAACATTCAAAGGCAACAAGGAAGAGAAGGTGTGTCAGAGGCCATTAGTGCACATCAGTTATCCCATGACCCCCCCTCCATTTCCCAGCCTCCCTTGCAGTTAGGTTGAAGCTTCGTAACTAGTTATGGCCCATAACTCTGTGACCAGCAGTGTCCCCAACCATCCAGTCATGATGGGCACTCATGGAAGTGATGTTGGAGGGTGGACGCCCTGGGCAGGGGTTCAGGGTCTTCACACTTGCCTGATCCAAACTCCCATGCTGGTGTTGCTAATGCATCCAAACTCCTCACTCCACCCAGTCAAAGGATGTATGAAATAAAGATGATGATAAAGAGAAGCAGCCATTGCTCTGCCCCAGCATCTGTCTGACCATGAGGCATGCTGTCAAGTTAGAATTTCTAGCCCTAACATGAGTAAAAGCTGAGAGTATTCCTGTTGGAAAGCTCTTCTACATGTGGCCTGAGGTGCTCACCTCTGGATTAACAGTGCTAAGGTACATATTATGGTGAGTTAAAGATGGCTGCATGTCCTTTGTCACTCCTTTGATAGAGAGATGGGCTGTAAGTCCCTTCCATTGGATCTATCTGGTCCTATAATTGACTTTGACCAATAGAATGTGACAGAAATGTAACTTTCAAGTCAAGCGATCACGGCTTCCATGCTTACTCCTCTAGGAAGAGCCCCTCCTGGAAGCCAGCATCATGTAAGAAATCCAACTAAGACCACCACCTCGCAAGGAAGTCCTAGCTAGCCACCTGGAGAGAAATACCTGGAGGATCCGTGGAGGCACACCAAGGCACCAGATGCAAATGCATTTTCTTGGACCACTCAGCCCAGCCCAGCCACCAGCTAAGTGTAGCTGAATGAATAATCCCAGATAACGTCACAGAGAGCAGAAGAACAGCCCAGCTGAACTCTGCCCAAACTTCTCATCCATAGGATCACGAACAAATAAAGTGTTTCATGCCACTAACTTTTGGGGTAGTTTGTCACAGAGTAATACATAAACGGGATTGGCATGCAGTAACTGTGGGGTAGGCCAGTTTCAGCAGCTCAGCTGCTGTTCCCATGACCAGTCAGGAGGCAGAGAGAGGAATGCTGCCAGAGTTCCCTTTAGGGTACAAGGTGGAACAGCTGAGACTCTTCTCAAAGTCTGTACTTTCAGCAATGTTTATGACAGGGGTCTGAAGTGTGAGCTTGGAGGAGAGGCCCATTAATAGACTCCAGGCTGGCAGACCATGGCCCAGAGATGACTGATCATTCATGTATTGCATTTTTGAGGAGTTACTGTGTGCCCTGCTCTGTACTTGGAACTGGGGAGATGGTGGGAAATCAGTTGTTTCCTCTGTTTTCATGCGTTCCAAGTTTTGGTGTAGGATACAGATACTAGACAAATACACAAGCAAATATAAATGATTATGGAGGGTGCTTAAAAGGAAATGTACAGGATGCTTGACACCAGGCAAGAGGGCCCAGGCCACCCTTCTCTCCCTGGTCTATTTTCCCCACCTGTGAGGAGTGTGAAATCAACTGTAGCAGACTTGGAACACCTAACCAGCTCAGACTCCAGGGAACAGTGCTGGGGTGAGGAGCCCTGTTTCCAGTTCAGGACAGAGGTCAAGGGAGGGTTTCTAGAGGAAGTGACATCAGTGCTGAGCCTTGAAGGATAAATCAGTTATCTGGGCAAAGTGGGAAAAGCACACACAAGGGGTGTGAAGTGGGTGGTGGCACAGAGCATTTAAAGAGCTAGAAGACAGCCAGGGGTCTAGGGAGGAATGGGCCTACATGAGTGGAACTCAGAGGGTAGAATTTCTGACCCATGCCTACAACACCACCAGGAAGGAGGCTCTGATTTTGCCTTCTATTATAGAAATGTTTCCTATGCCCTTTGAATTCTGCTTGGGGTAGGTAGTAGGGGTGTAGATTTGAGGGAAAAAAATACCCAGTGTGCAACTAAGTGAAGAGATAAGACCACGGAGAACTTTTAGGTTAGTCGCTGCTCTAGTTTGTAGCAAGCAGACTGAAACATGAGAACCAATGATGGTCAGCCTTTGGGCATCTGTGACCATGAAATAGCTGAGTGGTGGAAAGCTACTGTCCATCTCAGGATGGGATGGTTGAGGACACTGCTGCAAAGGATGGGCAGAAAATGTGCCAGGCCCAACTGTCAGGAGCCATCAGGAGGACTTCTGCCGGTGAAGAGCCTGGGGGGGGAGGTGCGTCTCTCAATCTGAGTCCAGCAGGTGGGCACCATAGCAGAAGACAGGAGAGATGCTTCCCAAAGTTTTGTGAGGCA
>NW_003852557.1:102136-105564 GCF_000181295.1 Otolemur garnettii | reverse complement strand
CCACTCCCAGTGCACAGACCCTCTAGAAAGGTTGAACTTCACTGAGCATGGAGGTAGGCCAGGGGTCATAGGCCGTGTCTGATGATTGACCTGACACCCAGCCACAAGTGAAGGTGGACCAAGAAGAGAAGGTGGCCAGAACCTGCCACCCCACCCTACTAACCCATCCCTGGGACAGTGGCTTCAGGTCTGGCTGCCACGTGGGAGAGGTGAGAGGAAAGAAAGAGAAAAGGAAGAGAAGCCTGTGCCGATGCCATACACCCTGGAGGACGTAGCCACCCCATCCACGAGTAACCTGTAGGTGATGGATGTTCTCGGCCCCCCACCTAATGAACCAGCCACCTTTCCCCCAATGTACATCCTTTCCAACTTCTCCCCAGTTACACCTGAAGAGGAACTTTCCTATTTCAGGTCAGGGCTGCCAACAATGCCCTGGATCCCTTCTCTCTCTTCCACCTTCCTAGGAACTTTATAGATCATCAATTGTGCCTTCTCCTCCCAAGTCCCCCCACCTCCTCTCGACTGAATCATTTCCATTAGCGTTTGGACCCACTCAAGTCTCTCATCCTAAACAAATCATGAAGTCATTCCCTCTACCCCACACACCTGCTCTGTAATCCTGTCCCTCTCCTGCCTTCAAAGTCAGGCTTCATTCTGTCTCCATCACCTCTTCCCAAGTCCTGACTCACATCTCACTCTTCTGCACTCCCTGGTCCAGCCTCCCACGGGTCACTTTGCTAACAAACTTGCTGCTGAAGTCACCAGTGACTGTCATGGCCCTAAGGGCATGTTCAGTTCTCTTTTTCTTTTTCTCTCTGCGGCCTGTGACTTGTTAGCCACACTCTCCCCTCTGACTCCTCTTCTCTGGGCATCTGTGATGTGACCTTGTCCTGGTTTTCTGCCAACTTCTCTGGTAGCTTCTTCTCATCTCCTTTCCAGAATCTTCCACTTCTACCCAGACATTGCACCCCAAGCCCCCACCAGGTAAATCAGAGTTGCCCAGGTGTGGTGGCTCTAAAAAGCTCCCAGGTGATTGTGCCATGCAGCCAGGGTTTCAAGCCACTGCCTTCAGGGTTGTGCCTGCAGACCCTGAGACATCCGAAGACAACTTGGCTTCCCCAAAGACACTGAGCCAGATCAAGTGATTTCTTCTCAGCTTTCATACAACCCATTCCGGAAACTAACACTGAATTCACAGTTTCTCCTTTGTCTCTGTATCATCCGTACACACATCCCATAATGAACTATTTAGGGAAGTACTTCTCGTTGAGATCTTCGTAGTATGTCTAGAAGCAAGTTTATTATTTTTATCTCTTAAATTGTGATTTTTTAAAACTCTAGAATACTAAAATGCCTATGCCCAAATTATGATGCTTTGCTTCAGTTGTCTCCTTCCCCTGCCCCCCACCGCAATTGTCACTTCTGTCTCTCTCTCTCTTACTGACTTTCTGACCTGAGGAAACTGTGTTTGCTCATCCTGCTAGTCTCAGCTTAGAAGTTACCACTTTCAGGTGATTTCCCAGGTAAGCCAGGCACCTGCTTCTGCGATCCTACCCGGAGCTGGGCATGGCCTTTTATTCTTCACAGCACTCTTCACCCTGAAATATGATGATGCGCCTCTCAACCAGACCTCAAGGCAGGGACCGTGTCTAATTCACCACTGCGTGTCTGGCCCCAGACATGGTGCCCCGCGTAAGGTGCTCTGTAAAGTTCTGTTGAATGAATGAATGAAGATTTTGCAGGTGTAGCCATAGAATAAGACACGGGAACAGTTCATACTTCCCAGGGGCAAGTTTTCCTCACTTAAACACATGCCAAGAAAACATCACAGCAAAGTAGTTCAAGGTGGAGTCTCCCAGGCAGGAGACGATCTCCTGGAGCTGAACTTGTCCCAGCGCCCCCTGCCAGGCTGGAAGGCACCACAAGGACACAGAGGAAGGCTGCAGGTGGCATGGGTGGGTGGGTTGGGGGCCAACACCGAAGCTTCCCTTGCTAAGGGGAGGAAACTTGTCTCCCCTAGGAGGTTTGAGAGAGTACAGAATTTGGGGCTGTCAGGCAGAAAGCTCGGAAGCTGGATCTTTTCACGGGTAATGACCCCCGGTGGTCAGCCCCAGCTGAGTGCCCTGCCAGTATCTCTGGCTCCTGGGACACCTCAAGCCCTTGCCGCAACAGGGCAAGGCACGGGCAGTGTTAACAGGTGTTTCTGGGGACATCTCTGGGTTCCTGGCTGTATTCTTCCAGCCCCATCATAGGTCTGCCTGCCATGGAGGCTCCACCACGTTTCCTTCAAGAGCAGATATGGAAACCTGGCATATCCACACGGCAGAACAAAGTTCTGACACATGTTACAACACAGATGAACTCTGGAGACATTATGCTAAATGACGAAGGCCAGACATAAAAGCCTGCTTTAAAAAAAAAAAAATGAAATTGTTTGATTCCATTAGTGTAAAAAGTCCAGAATAGACAAATCCATAGACAAGAAAACCATATAAAGGTTGCCAGGGGCAGTCACTTCAATTTTCCTCCCACCCCCGCCCTGGCAACCAGGAAAGGTTTCCTTTAGGGGTGATGAGAAAGTTCTGAAGCTAGATAATGCTGATGGTTTCAAAATACTGTGAATGTACTCAACGCCATTGAATTATATGTTTTTAAATGTTTTTAAAGCTTTATGTAATGTGCATTTTACTACATTTGGAAGAAGAATAGATATGATTCCTCAGACCTAGATGGTCTCTTGTTTCTAAGAGGACCTCCAGGTCTTGGGCACCAGTGGCTCCCACAGGCAGCTGCACAGAAGTTTAGCTAGGGGGTGGTCTGGTTCTCCAAACCAGGTCTGCAGAGAGCCCTGGGAAATGGGAAGTACCACTGCACCTCCCATCTCACCCACCTGCAAATCACATTGAACACGAACTCAGAGCTGTTCCTGAGACAGGGAAGAATTGGGGGAAGGAGCCAAGAGTCTATTTGGACAAAGCTAAGTTTAAGATGATAATTTTTTTCATAAAAGAGGCCCTCCTTTGCTACCCAGGCTGGAGTACAATGATACAATCATAGCTCATGATAACTTACAACTTCTTGGCTCAAGTGATCTTCCCGCCTCAGCCTCCTGAGTAGGTGCGACTACCGGTGCACATCCAGGTATGAAGATGCTAAGTTTATTTTTTTTTTTTTTGAGAGAGAGTCTCACTTTGTCACCCTTGGTAGAGTGCCATGGTGTCATAGCCCACTGCAATCTCAAATTCTTGGGCTCAAGCAATTCTCCTGCTTCAACCTCCCAAGTAGCTGAGACTAGAGGCGTCTGTCCGCCACAATGCTTGGCTATTTTTATTTATTTATTTATTTTAGATAGAGCCTCAAGCTGTCCCCCTGGGTAGAGTGCTGTGACATCACAGCCCACAGCAACCTCCAATGCCTGGGCTCAAGCG
>NW_003852557.1:94206-100972 GCF_000181295.1 Otolemur garnettii | reverse complement strand
AGAATCTCACTCTGTCACTCAGTCTGGAGTGCAGTGGTGTCAGCCTAACACCCTGGGCTCAAGGGATTCTCCTGCCTCAGCCTTCCAAAGTAACGGGGATAACTGAGCCCAGCAGTGCCGGCCACTATGTCTGGTGAAGTTTTCTATTTTTTGTAGAGAAAGGCATCTCAAACTCTTGTCCTCAAGAGATCCTCCTGTCTCAGCCTCCCAAAGCGCTAGGATTACAGGGGTGGGCCACTGTGCCAGCTCTTTCTCTTTCTTGTCAGGAGTCTGTCTATGATGCCAGTGTCTTGTCTGTGAGTGGCTCCTCCCAGCTCTTGCACCACTGTCACCAGGAGTCATAGCCTCCCCTCCGGACCAATCCCTCTTCCCTCTCTTCTTCTTCCCTCCAAGGATCTGCCTCAGGATGATGGGTGTGGTCACACCTTTCGTGAGACCTGTCACCCTCTCCTGGTCATGTTGCCTTGTCTCTCCTCAGGTCACAATGTGGCTGCAGCAGTTCCAGCCTCCAACAGAGGCCCAACATACGGAGGGGAGCATGGGAGGGTGTTTCCCCTAGCAGCTCTTTCTAGAAGAGGAGAAGGCCTTTCTCAGAGGCTCCCTCCACAGGCTTCCCTTCAGCTCTTGTTCTGAATTTGAGTGATCCTCTTGCCTCGACCTCCCAAGTATCTGGGACTACACACGCCCTCCACAACACCTGACTAATTTTTTCTTATTTTTTTTTTTAGTAGAAATGGAGTCTCACTCTTGCTCAGGCTGGTCTGGAACTCCTGAGCTCAAGCGATCCTCCTACCTCAGCCTCCAGAAGTGTTAGGATTACAAGCATGAGCTACCACGCCCAGCCATTCTTTTCTTGAAACTTCAACAAAATTTTATGGTGATCTATATAATCAAGATTGAAGGTGTACAGATGATTTCCTGGAATCTAAACCAAAGCCCAACAGATGAATAGGAGTTGGCCAGGCAGGATAGTAAGATGGGTGGATACCCAGGGGTGACTGAGAATTTGGCAGGTTTCAGGATCTAAAAGATGTCCTGTGTGGCCTAGGACTGTGTTCAAGGGGATGAGGGTGCACAGTGAGGCTGGAGAAGTCGGCAGGAGAAGCCCCACAGGGGCTAACGTCTGTTAGCCTTGGTGTCCCCTCTGCTGATAGTACCTTGATTTTCTTCCCGGGGATTTATTGATTTCCTATTCCCAGGTATGTAGCAAAAGAATTAGAGAGTGAGCAGGGCACGGTGGCTCACATCTGTAATCCCAGCACTCTGGGAGACGGAGGCAGGTGGATTTGCCTGAGCTCACGAGTTCAAGACCAGCCTGAGTCAGAGTGAGACCCCATCTCTACTAAAAATGAAAAACTGAGGCGAAAGGATTGCTTGAGCCCAAGAGTTTGAGGTTGCTGTGAACTATGATGCCATAGCACTCTACCAAGGGCAACAAAATGACACTCTGTAATTAGGAAGTGAGTCTTGAATATTCATTACCTTTATGCAAGTAAAATTCATTATAGATGGATGGGTAGACGGATAAGTAGGTAGACGAGGGATAGACATGAGAATTGTTATAAACATTTATACCCCTGCCTGTAGCGGTGGGAAGATGTGACTCAACCTGAAATAAAGACCCATTTCTACGTCCTTCTGGGCTTCCCATGTATCCCTTCCTAGCAAGTACCAAAGTTATTTCTTTATTTTTATTTTTTTATTTTATTTTATTTTTTTGTAGAGATAGAGTCTCACTCTGTTGCCCTAGGTAGAGTGCTGTGGCGTCACAGTTCATAGCAACCTCCAACTCCTGGGCCTAGGCAATTCTCTTGCTTCAGACTCCCCAGTAGCTGGGACTACAGGCTCCCATCACAACCCCTGGCTATTTTTTTGTTGTTGCAGTTTGATCAGGGCCAGGTTTGGGGCCGGCATCCTACCCACTGAGCCACAGGCGCCGCCCCACCAAAGTTGTTTCTTAATAAGAGAAAATGCCAGCTGACCACTCACCTTCTGCCTGTTCCTAACAGGCCACTGGCTGGCACCAGTCTGCAGCTAGGGGTTGGGGACCACAGAATTAAAGGGCTGCAGAAAACTGAAGATTGAAAATGAGCCAACCAGAGGAAATTTCTAAAATGCATTCTCCTGCTTCTTCTCCAGGGCTCTCCGAATAAAATCCCCAGTCCTTAGCCTGGCTGTCAGCCCTGAGTGATGGTTCCCTCTCTGTCTCTCCAGGCTCCCATTATACCTCTCCTAGCTCCTTTCAGTTCTAAAACACGCCAGGCCCACGCTTCCTCTGCCCTCTGCCCTGCTTTTCCCTGGGTGTCAATGTCTTCTAACCTAACAGTAAACTTCCTGAGAGTGAATTATCTTTATCATCCACATAGGATTTAGAATAGCCCTTACATACTAAGCATTCTATAATACATCGTCAAAAGTTTCATTTAAAAGGCTCAGTATTTAGAGAGAAAATATTTCCAATAATATGTATTCTTTGAACATATGAAGATTATTTCCATTAAAACTTTGTATTAAAAAAAAATAAAACTTTCAGGTGATGCCTGTGGCTCAGTGAGTAGGGCACCAGCCCCATATACCGAGGGTGGCGGGTTCACACCCAGCCCCGGCCAAACTGCAACAAAAAAATAGCTGGGCGTTGTGGTGGGCACCTGCAGTCCAAGCTACTCGGGAGGCTGAGGCAAGAGAATTGCCTAAGCCCAAGAGCTGGAAGTTGCTGTGAGCCGTGACGCCACAGCACTCTACTGAGGGTGACAAAGTAAGACTCCGTCTCTAAAAAAAATAAAAAACAAAAAACAAAAACTTTCTAGCTAAGATTAAGAGAAGGCCATCAGGCTCGGTGCCTGTGGCTCAGGTGGCTAGGGCGCCGGCCACGTACACCCAAGGTGGCAGGTTCGAATCCAGCCCGGGCCCACCAAACAACAATGATGGCTGCAACCAAAAAATAGGTGTTGTGGCGGGTGCCTGTGGTCCCAGCTACTTGGGAGGCGGAGGCAGGAGACTCGCTTGAGCCCAGGAGTTGGAGGTTGCTGTGAGCTGAGATGCCACGGCACTCTACCCATGGGGACAGCTTGAGGATCCTGTGTCAAAAAAAAAAGAGAAGGCCATCAGCATTTCTATTTAACATGCACTTTTGGCCATAGCTAGGGTGATAAAAATAAAATAAAAAGTGAAAAGAAAAGAAAAGAGAATGCTATCCCACCTTCCCACCATGAAACACAGCTGGATTTAGGGGTTTTGTCGGGAATTGAAGTGCAGCAGTGTTGAACTGCCCTTGACTCACAGCACTCATTAGCACTAAGCCAAGAGGGCATCCTGCTTCCATCTCTGCTAAACTCTCAGCAGAATGATACTGAAAAGAGAAAATCAACAGAGTATGAGTCTCGAGAGTGCCTGGACTCACCCTCTTCCTAGATGAGGAATGTGGGACATTCAAAACTCATGGTTCAGCCCTGTCAGGGCCAGGCCTCTCTGGACAGGAGGATCAGTCTGGGTTCTGCACAGACTTTCCACAAGAGAAGCTAGGAAGGCAGCCTGTGGATAGGGTGTGTGTGATCATGGTATCCAACGAAGTTTTTTTATGTTTGTTTGTTTGTTTTGTTTTTTGAGACAGAGTCTCATTCTGTTGCCCTGGGTAGAGTGCTGTAGCTCACAGCAATCTGAGACTCTTCAGTTTAAGCAATCCTCCTGCCTCAGTCTCCAGAGTAGCTGGGACTACAGGCGTGCACTACGACCCTGGCTAGTTTTTCTATTTTTATTTATTTCTCTTTTTCTGAGACCAAGTCTCAACTTTCTTGCCCCTAGTAGAGTGCTATGACATCAGAGCTCACAGCAACCTCAAACTCTTGGGCTTAAGTGATACCCTTGCCTCAGCCTCCTGAGTCACTGGGACTATAGGCGCCCACCACAACACCCAGCTATTTTTTAGAGACAGGGTCTTGCTGTTGCTCAGGCTGGTCTCAAACTTGTGAGCTCCAGCGATCCACCCTCCTCGGCCTCCCGGAGTGCTGGGATTACAGGCGTGAGCCACTGTGCCTGGCAAGTTTTTCTATTTTTAGAAGAGATGGGGTCTTGCTCTTGCTCAGGCTGGTCTGGAACTCCTGAGCTGGAGCAATCCACCTGCCTCAGCCTCCCAGAGTGCTAGGATTACAGCCACTGGACCCAGCTAACAAGTATGTTTTTCCAAGGATCAATTTATTCTGGTGTAGGTAAATGGATCTGTGAGTTAAATGCAGAGTTCACCAGGAAGACTGATAAGACATGTTATTTGCCTGACAAAAGCTATCCCCACCTTCTCATTGGTATCAGAGGTCCTGGGCTGAGTGGGCTCTGCTAGGCCAGGGGCAGCGGAAGCACTAATGTCTCACTCCTCTGAGCAATAACTGGTTTAGGAACAAGAGTTTGAGGTTGCTGTGAGCTACTCTGATGCTACCCAGCACTCTAGCCTGGCGCAATAGAGACTCTTGTCTCCAAAAGAAGAAGAAAGAGGTGGAGGAGGAACAGGAGGAAGAGGAAGAAGAGAAGGAGGAAGAGAAGGAGGAGGAGAAGGGGAAAAGAGTGAAATAATTAAGGCAAAATTCACATAACAGAACATTAAGCATTTTAAAGCGAACAATTCAGTGGCCTTTGGAACTGCCACAGTGTTGTGCAAGAACGATTTCTATCTGGCTCTAAACATACTCATCATCCCAGGAGGAAACCTTTTACCCACTAAGCTGTCACGCCCAAGCCCCTCCTCAGCTCCTGGAAACCCCCAATCTGCCATAAGAGAATCTTTAAAGAAATGAAGGTTATCTACTTTTGGCTTGGACAGCCAAGCAATTTACTTTTCTCTCTCAATTTCCTTATGCCAGGCTGGGCTGGTGCATGCCAGGGATCGTCCCCTCTGCTGGTGGCCATGCTCACCTGTGGGCTGAGCCTGGATAGCCGTGTGTGCCCTGAGGCCCACTGGCCCTTCCTCTCTAGATGGAGGACCCTTCTCTTCAGAACATCTAGGTCATTGTACAAGCCTCCAGTCTGGCCAGGGGATCTGGTCTTCGCAGGCAGGTTTCCTGAGAGTTCTTAAGAACATTCTAGGAAAGTCTCTGACCCTCTGAGAGGGATGGGAGTAGGTGAGGCTGGTGGATGGCAGTGGGAAGGGGGAGATGGAGGAGGCAGAAAAGACTTGCTCCTGAGAGCCCATCCCCTGGGCAGGGCAGAGCTGGGGCCTCCTGGCCTGCCCTCCTCACTCCATGAGGAGCCGGCCTGTCTCCCACAGCCCATTGATGGGGGTGGAGGAGCTTAGCAGGGGACAGATGCACCAGTCCATGGATGACCGTCTCCCTGGCCTTATGCCCCTGATGCTAACACACAAGGCATCCTTTCTAGGTTGGATGCGGTGTCTCATGCCTGTAATCCTGGCACTCTGCGAGGCTGAGGCCTGAGTTTGGGAGCTCATTACCAGCCTGAGCAAAAGCAAGACCCTGTCTCTACCAAAAATAGAAAACTGAGCCAGGCATTGTGGCAGTGCCAGTAGTCCAGCTCCTCGGGAGGCTGAGGTAAGAGGATTGCTGGAGCCCAGGAGATTGAGGTTGCTGTGAGCTGTGACACCACAGTACTCTATCCAGGGTAAGTGAGACTCTGTCTCAAAAAATAAATTTAAAAAATGAAGATTCCTCCATCTCTGCCTCCAAGTGGCACCTTGTGGCTGTGTCCTCTGGAGGTGAAGAATGCCTCACCGTGTCCTTACATGGTGGAAGGGACAGAAGGGCAGAAGAGGGCTCCCTTCAACTCTGAGCCCCTTTATAAGGATGATAAACTGTTAAGTTTAAATCACCTCCCCAAAGGCCAGCTTAACACTATTGCACAGAAGATTAAGTTTCCACATGAATTTTGAAGTGAACGCCATTTTTCAAACCACAGCAAAGACTCTTTACAAAGCCCTAAAGCTTCTCCTGCACCACATAGCAAGCTCCACACACAAACAGGCCTCCAGAGAGCATAGCATTTTCACAGTCTACATTCTGAGCCACCAGCTTTGACTCACCCTCCTGGTTCCTAAATCCCTGTTGGTCCTGTCATCAATAGCCTGTCCTGCTGGCACCTGACGCTCAGCCTCATTTCTCTGAGAGCTCTTTCCTTCTCTCCCCTGATTCAGACCATAGCTCGGGCTCCAAATGCCTTCAGCTCCCGGAGAGGCACAAATCCAGAAGTATGCAGCCCAGACAGAGCTCACCTTCACTCTACACACAGGCCTGTGGCCCCTCAGGGGACCCACCAGTGTCACTTGGCTGGGAAAGAGGATTCAGTGAACCAAAAGAACGTTGCAGAGTCTCTTCCCCCTGAGGCAGCTGTGGTCCCATCCACAGGGCTGTCGTTTACCTGGACTGGTCCCGCCGGGGGTGATAGTCCATGGAGTCCCCAAAGTTAAGGTCTCTCTCTCCACTATACTTAAGGCAGAGGCTTTCACTCTTCAGTGTGCTGGAGATGCCCTCAGTACCTTCCTAGATCCCACCTGCTCCTGCCCAGGTGACCTACAGACTCTCTGAAGAATCAGGTGTGTATGTTGGGCCAGGAAAGCAAAAAAGGAAACACCATAGGCTGGCGACATAGCACAGCTCAGAAAGAACTCAGGGATGGTAGTAGAAGTTGCCACTGGGATGGTGGTGCAGATGTGACTGGAGGAGGCCAGGCCAGCCTCTGTGGGACAGTCCCTATTGGTGCACAGACCACCCAGTGATGGTGATCAGTGCACCAGAGTATCAAAGGGATCTTCCCAGGGACCGGCCAG
>NW_003852557.1:92045-93956 GCF_000181295.1 Otolemur garnettii | reverse complement strand
AAAGAAAAACAAAACAGAGTTTCTAAAACTGCGGCATATTTGAAGTGTTATAGTTATTAAATTAGTTAATCAAATTCATGCTTTGGATGCACATACACATGAGCAATGAAATATTTATTTCTCTGCCTCCAAAAGTATAATAATAACCAGAGCCAGGGATGGTGGCTCACATCTGTAATCCCCACACTTTGGAAAAAAGGAGGATCATTTGAGGCCAGGAGTTCAAGGTTACAGTGAGTTGTAATCACACTATGACATTTGAGCCTGTCTGAAAGAGTGGGCCCTATCTCAAAAAAAAAAAAAAAAAAAAAATTTATATATATATATATAACAATCAATGTAGTTTTGAATGATGCATAATATCAGAAGTTTTGTAGCAAAGTCACATTAATTCTGCATTTTTAAGTAGGACACAATATTACACTAATTATGGTTTGATGATAATTATGGGTCACTGTGTACTAGTCTCCTGGGGCTGCTCTAACAAATTACTCTAAACTGGGTGGCTCGCAATGGCAGAAATGTATTCTCTCACAGTTCCGGAGGCCAGAGTCTAGAGCTCATTTCCTTCTCCAGCCTCCATTGGCTCCGTGGCCCTGGCCGCGTCACTCCAAGCTCTGCCTCTTCCTTATCCTCTCCTGTGAGAATGTCTCTTTCTGCCTCCCTTTTGGAGGAAAATTTGTGATGGTATTTAGGGTCCACGCAGGCAATCCAGGATCATATCTCCCTTTTAAAATCCTTAACTTAATCACATCTCTTGCTATATATGGTAAACATTTACAGGTTCCAGGAATTAGGACCCGATTTGGGGGAGAGTCATTACTCCACTTACCTCACACGCGTAATCTATAGCTTAAATCTTTTAAAAATAGCCTAAAATAGAACAGTGCTATGCACATTCAAACACAAATTATAGAATTTGTGGTTTTAATTCGTGGCGGGTGCTATAGTCTAGGAACAAGGCATACATTCAAGGCTGGGGAAGATCCTTCTTATCCTGCATGTGCCTCTCTGCTTCTAGATGGACAACCTTGCTGAAATCGTTGGTGGAGGCTTTTTATAAAGACAGGGGTTCCTGCAAGCCTGTCTCATGCTGTCCCCATGATAGGCCTGATGGCCAGTACATCCCCAGCGTCTCAGCGCGCCCAGGCCAGGGATCCATCCTAGCCCCGCTCACATGCTCACCTGAGTCTTGATGCTGCTAGCCCCACACATTTGTCTGAAGGAGGCCTATCTTTTTTCTTTCTTTCTTTTTTTGAGACAGAGCCTCAAGCTGTCCCCCTGTGTAGAGTGCTGTGGCATCACAGCTCACAGCAACCTCCAACTCCTGGGCTCAAGAGAGTCTTCCTGCCTCAGCCTCCCAAGTAGCTGGGACCACAGGTGCCCGCCACAATGCCCAGCTATTTTTTGGTTGCAGCCGTCATTGTTGTTTGATGGGCCTGGGGTGGATTCGAACCCACCAGCTCAGGTGTATGTGGCTGGCACCTTAGCCACTTGAGCCACAGGCGCTGAGCCTATCTTTTTTCTTGTTATCATGATTGTAGTGAAACCCACATAATGTAAATTTAGTCTTAACCATGTAGAAGTATATGATGCAGTGGCATCAAGTCCCCTCACGTTGCTGTGCAGTCACCACCCCTGCCCTGTTCCAGAACTTCATCATAACACAAGGAAATCCACTAGTGGTCACTCTCTGTTCCCCCCCTCCCTAGCTCTTGGCAAGCACGAGTCCACTTTCTGTCTCTATGGACATGTCACATAAATGGAATCACGCTGTTGACCTTTTGTGCCTGGCTTCTCTCATTTATGGTGTTTTGAAGGTTCATCCATAGTGTAGTGGGCACTGACACTTTGTTCCTTTGGGTGGCTGAATAATACTGTATTTCTTTTTCTTTTTTTTTTTTTTTTTTT
>NW_003852557.1:88971-91644 GCF_000181295.1 Otolemur garnettii | reverse complement strand
AGCCAATACTCTATTTCTATATACTACATTCTGTGGATCCACTCATCAGTTGATGGACATTTGTGTTGTTTTCTTTGTTTCTCTCTCTCTTTTTTTTTAGTAGAGACAGGGGTCTCGCTCTTGCTCAGGCTGGTCTCAAACTCCTGATCTCAAGCAATCCGCCTGTCTCAGCCTCCCAGAGTGCTAGGATTACAGGCATAGCCACTGTGCCTGGCCTGTGTTTTCTACTTTGGGCTATTTCTGGCTGGAACACCCCTAACCCTTCCTATGTCACCTCTATGGGGGCAGCAGTGCTGTCAGAAGGTCCATGAGCTCCTGTGCCCGACCAAACAGCATTGGACCTTAGTCCAACACAGAGATGCAGCAACATCAACTGGGTCCCTCCGGGAGGCTCACCTCTGCCCTCTGATCTGTCCCATTACCCCTCCAGGGAATATCCCCTTTCTCCTGGGGGCTTCTTCTCCCCATTCCAACTACATGGCCCTGGTGGGCCTGCCCTGCCACCCTAGGGGGCTTCACTTTTATCTTGTTCTCAGAGGGGCCTGGTACCCCAATAAGTCAAGACCACCATGTAAATCTTCTTACCCAGAGCTGCGTCGCATCACCCCCCCTTCATGCTCAGCATCTCTTCTGGGGTCCCCGCACCTGTGTCTTGCCCTGAGTTGCATTTGCCAGTAGAGTGGTGGCTTGTCTGAGCACCAGACGGCAAACGAGAGAATTATAATCAAGACATTTTCAGAGAGGTGACCTTGCCTCAGGAGATTCTTCCTCTAAAACAAAGCCTTTCCCAAAGACCTGTGAGGAAAGGGACTCCCTGTACCTGACCCAGGTCATTTGCAAAATAGGTTCTTAACCCTGCTCCTTCCCCCCAGCCCTGAGTCCCAGCCTGTGCCTCCCAGCCAGTCTCAGCAGACCTCACCAACAACCTGAGTCAGGTGGAACTTGGCGCCATGGAAACCACCATGTTTACACTTCACAGATTTGCTGGGAATAAAGGCTACTTAATGAAGGCAGGCCTGAGAGTCCTGGTGGGAAAGGCGTTCCCTGGATTTTTGGAAAATCAAAAAGCCCCCTGGCTCTGGACAAAATAATGAAGGGCCTGAACCAGCACCAAAGTAGCAGAGAGGGCTTCCCAAACTTCTTCTCACTAACTGCTCACTGTTCTGTGCAGTGGCTGTTTTGCAGGACACAGGAGCTGAAGTGAAAGGAGGAGGCAGAACTGAGCAACCACCCCACCCCAGGAAGAGTTCCCCGGAAGAGAGTCGCTTGAGAACTCTGCCCCACAGCTTCCCGCTGTATAAAGATTTCATGAGCAAGCCAGGACCCTTGGAAAATGTCCATTTGACAAGCAGAGAAGGGAAAGTTAATTAAATGATGAAGTTTTGATTGTTCTATTGTTTGGATAAATAGTAAACAAAGTCCCTTTTTAGTTCTATATATATGTCTAGTGTTCCTTTTTGCTGTAGTTTAAATGTGTTTTCCCCAAAGCATGTGTTGGTCCCCAAGTGGACCACCTGAGTTAGGAAAACAACAATAGTAAAGCGTGTGCTGGAGGCTTAGTCCCCAGAGCAACAGTGCTGGGAGGGGGGACCACTAAAAGGTGAAAGGACTGGTTACCTCGGCAGCACTGGGCTCCTTATAAAAGGATGGGCTCCATCCCCTTCTTGCTCCCTCCCTCTCCCTGTTTTACCCTTCCCTGGGGATGATGCAGCTGGAAGGCCAGCACCAGCTGTCAGCCCCTAGATTTGGACCTCCCAGCCCCCAGAACTGTAAGAAATAAATCTTTGCTCCTTATAAGTGAGCCTGTCTCAGGTATTCTGCTGTTGGAGCATAACACAGGCTCCTTTTCTCCCAGAAGCCCCCTCTACCCTCATTCTCCTCTTGCCTCCTCGTCTCCACTGCCACCACGTCCCTCTCACCCTGCTTTTGGCATTGGTGCTGCCCCAGCTGCTGCCCATTCTCTTCCCACCTCTCCCTGCACTGGCTGCTCTGCTCCCAGGGCTTCCACTCTTCTAAGGTGACACCAGCCACTGTAACAGAGAAACCCCCAGGTTTCAGTGGCTGAATGTAATGGAAGTGTGTTTCTTCATATAAAATCCAACTGTGTTCCACAACCTCATGAAGGGACCGGCCCCTATCCTCTTTGACGTGTGGCTTCCCCAGTGGTCTTGGACATCTATCTCCAGACAGCAGCAAGGTGGAAGGTATATGGGGTGTCATGACAGATGAAAACTTCCACCTGTCTTCTGCTGGCCAGAACTCCACCCACAGCCACGTCTAACTGCAGTGAAGATGGACAATGTGGTCTCACAAGGGATATAGCAAGAGGGGTTTGCTTTGCTGGGCATCTAGCCAGTCCTGGCCACAGGCCTCCCTTGATCACTGAGTAGCCATTCACTCCTGTCTTGCACATGGAGCACATTCACTGCTCCCCAAAAAGACAGCTGAGTCTCATCCCATCACTGTCCTGGGGCCTCCACCGTAGGCAGGGACCTCCAGCAGGTAGACGCTTCTCTCCTTCAGGTCTGCTGTGACCTGGAAACCAATAAACTAAAATGACAAGTTCTCCATGTCCAACATCCAGAGGCAGGACTCAGGACAACACAATACAATGTCCTTATCAGAAAAGAGAAGAACAGAAGGCTCAGCGCCTATAGCTCAACTGGCTAAGGC
>NW_003852557.1:67172-88748 GCF_000181295.1 Otolemur garnettii | reverse complement strand
AAAAAAAAAAAAAAAAAAAAAGAGAAGAACAGAAGATGCAAAGTCGGCTCTGAATGCCGCGATTGTGCCTCCTGGCTGGGCAAGTGTGGGGAAAGTCCTACCCGGGGACTTCTCTCTCGGGGGATGGCCCTGTCCTGCTTTCTGTGGCCCCCAGCCCTTCTTCCTCTATGGCCATACTTGAAGTGCGTGTGGAGGGGTGTGCCCTCCCTGGTCACTGCTCATCTTTTATAAGCTACAACTCCTACTAGGAAAAGTTTTGAGACCTCAAGGTGGTTTTAAGGTCCCAAGGGGCAAAGATTATTTTTGTAGTTCAAGGTACGGCTTATTTGCCTGACAATTCTCTCAAAACCTAAAAAGCCTCCTTATCTATTTGCTTCCATTCATTTCCAGATGCTAGCAACTACGTGCAAAATTCATTTTTTTCCTGAGGCAGAGTTTCACTTGGTCACTATTGGTAGAGTGCTGTGGTGTCACAGCTCACAGCAACCTCAAACTCTTGGGCAGGGGTCCTTAACTTTTTAAACAGGGGGCCAGTTCACTGTCCCTCAGACCGTTGGAGGGCCGGACTGTAGTTTAAAAGGACAGGCAGTGGCTAAGCAGGACAGGCAGCGGCAGCAAAACCACCCAGAGGGCCAGATAAACGTCCTCGGTGGGCCGCATGTGGCCCATGGGCCATAGTTTGAGGACGCCTGCTCTTGGGTTTAAGTGATTCTCTTGCCTTAGCCTCCCGAGTAGCTGGGACTACAAGTGCCCACCACAATGCCTGGCTAAGTTCTAGAAATGGAATCTCACTCTAGCTCAGGCTGGTCTTGAACCTATGAGCTCAGTCGATCTGCTCACCTTGGCCTCCCCGAGTGCTGAGATTACAGGAATGAGCCACCATGCTCAGCCTCACAATTCATTTTTAGATACAGTTCTCCAGCCTAATTTTTTTGTTCTCTGTCCTCAGGTCATTCTTTCTCACTGCAAGCATCTTGAGATGCTCAGGCCTGGGGAGGAATACTCCCTGACTCTGAGGCTTAATGAGGCTTGGTTGCTCAAAGACTTTAAAAATATGATTTCCTTCTGTTTGGCACCTAGAAGCAATCAACTTTCCCAACCCAAGGCCCCAAATTTCTAGAGTTTCTATTTTACTTTAGTATTGCTTGCAGATCAGCCAGTTCACACCCGGGCCCCTCCTATCCTTCTAAGACCTTCAGTGCTACCAATAACACCAAAGCTCACAGTGACATTCCATCTTATAACCTCTTCCCCTAGACCTAGAGGATCAGAAGTGAGATGGCCTGCTCCTCTCGGGCAACTGTTTTACCAAAGGTGTTGCTGTTGCCTAGCATGGGTCTCCATCTTCCCAGACTCTGATGACTTGGTTTCCCCACCAACTGACCTGACTTCACAGCCAGTGCTGTGGCAATATGAGTAACTACTACCAATTTCTGTCTTGGTTTAAGTAACACTAACTTACGTAAGAGATAAGCCCTAAAATTTCAGTTGTTAAACACAATGAAAGTTTATTTTTTACTTTACAGAAGGAGGACGAAGGGCTAGAAATTGGGGACCTTGATTCCTTAGAGCCACGCATTAACCCAGACAGACTGAGGCTGTGCCATTTTCAACACGCTTCAAAGGGATCTGGATGCCAGGCACCAGGCAGCAAATGGAAGAGAAAGCAGAGGGCTTGGCCTGTTTTTGTAGATAAATGTTATTGAAACAATGTCAGACACTTCCATTGACACATTGCTCATGGCTATGCTACCAGGGCGGAGTTGATTAGTTGCTATAGAAAGTGTATGGCTTATAAAAAGTAA
Organism: Otolemur garnettii; assembly: GCF_000181295.1. NCBI lineage: Eukaryota > Metazoa > Chordata > Mammalia > Primates > Galagidae > Otolemur > Otolemur garnettii. The sequence goes on along the minus strand of NW_003852557.1, from coordinate 86,943 downwards.
AATCATTATCATCTGGCTCTTTACAGAAAAAGTCTGTCAGCCCCTGCAGTGGGGGATTGGTGGGCTGAGGGTAGATTTTCACGGGCCAGGCCTGGATGTGACATTATTTAGCCACATGCCACTGGTCAAAACTCAACCATCTGGTCTACCTGGCTATGCAGAAGCCTGCAAAGTGTGTTCTTCATGTATCCCCAGAAGGAAAGAGAAACAGAATTATGGTCTGACCGTTCTCTACCACAAATACCATCTAGGCCCCGATGACTTTTGACTCAGTGTGTATGGGTCTGACTTCTCTCCTAAACTCCAGGGCAGTGCCTGTGGCTCAAAAGGGTGGGGTGCCAGCCCCATATGCCAGAAGTGGTAGGTTCAGACCCAGACCCAGCCAAAAAAAAAATCTAAACTCCAGATCCATATTTCTAGCAATGGGCCAGACTTTTCACACTTCATGTTCTCAAACGGAACTGGATTATTTTCCCTCCAAACTTGCTTCTCCTTCCATGGTTCATAATTAGGTTAATAGTCCATCATTCCCTCAAACACGCAAACTAGAAACCCTGGGGATGCCCATGACCTTCCCAATCCCTCAGCCCCACAATCCCGCACTCTCTGAGCACATGGGAACATGTAGCTCCCCAGTCTTACCCCTCTTCTCTTCAGCCTCTACAGCCCAGCTCAGATTCCTATATTAGCCTCCTGTCTTATCTCAAAGATGCTAACCATCCCTGAACTGCCCGTTTTGACTAAACTGTTCCCCTGTGTGAACTTCCGCAGTCCCCAAAGGATGCAAACACATCACCACCGAGCCAGTGGAGGAACCGAGAAGGCAACTTTGGTTTATGAGCCTTCAAGGGCTGGGTGCTCCACTGCCCCATTCTTTATGGCATAAAGCATCAGAAAACACAAAGAAAATTCTTTGCATAGCAGAAACTCTCAAACGGCATAAAGTGAACAGCCAGGTTTCCACATACTCAGAGAAGAGTTCTGCAGGGGGCTGAGCAGTTTTGCTCTGTGAGAAGGCAGTGTGCACTTCCCTCGGGTTTGCTTTGCTCTCTGTTTCCACCTGTCCTGTCTGTCAGAGATTCCTAATCCCCAGAGAATGATCATCGAGACATTTTCACAGAGGTGACCTGGCCTCAAGGGATTCTTCCACTAAACCAAACCTTTCCCAAAGACCCCGAGGGTCCCTGTGGGTCCACTCTTTCTCTCCCCCTCCTACAGACCCAGAACCATTTTGTTGAAAGGCAGACAAACTGGGCCAGGGCCCTCCTGGGCACCCTGGGATGGGTCCACAGAGCTGTCTTCGTGACCTTCCTGCCCAATTCTGGTTCCCTGGTCTCTCTCTGCCCTTCACTGTTGCCTGTAACAACCATCCTTCCGTAACACAATCTTCTCTTTTGCATGTGTTTGCCTACTTATTACCCCTGTCCCCTGCTGCAAGGTAAGGTACCAAATCAGAGCAGCAATATCGTCCCTCTTGTTCTGGGCTATTTCCCAAGCATCCAGAAAAGTATTTGGCTTATCCTGGGCACTCAGTAAGTTTTTGCTAAAGGAAGGGAGGGAGGGAGGGAGGGAAGAAAGTGAGTGGTTATGATACCCTGATGACCTCCTGCTTCTCCCACACTGTGGAAGGCAGGCTCCCTGAGCCCCCACCCTTACCTCAGACTCCAGTCTCCCTGTCCAGGTTCCATAGACTGGTTCCTCTTAGAAGGCCATATACATCTCAAACAGAGCCCCTACCTGCACACTCCCCGGCCTAGTAAACAGCAACTCCATTTAGCTGCTTGTCAAGTCCAAAATGCCGCCCCTCCCTGACGCCTGCCTCCCTTTCCTCCAAGGCAATGGCATGTCCTGTTGGGTCTACTGTCATGGCTGCCACCAACTCCCAGCTTGATGGATGCAGCAACCGGCTAAGGGCCTTCCCCACTTTCTCTCTGCAGCTCAGGCTAGGTAGCCTTTTGGAAATAGAATTCAGATGATCTCACCACCCTCCCATGTCACTCTCTCTGCTTTGTTCCTCTGTTCCAGTCACCTGTGTTCTTGCTGTTCCTCAAACACACCAAGGACATTCCCACCCCAGAGCCTTCACACTTGCTGCTGCCCTGACCTGGCATTTCTTCCTGGGATAATCATGAGCCCCCACTCTTGTGCCCAGAGTTCTCAGCTCTCCCGTGTCCTCAGTAAGGACTTCCCTGGCCACACCCTGAAGGCGGAGCCCCGACCCACTGTTCTCTTCATAGCACTTCTCAGCACTATTTGGATTTTCTGTTTATCCTGTGTCATCGCCTCTAAAACACAAGCTCAAGGAGGACAATCTTTATCCACTTTCTGTACAGCGGTATCCCAGCGTTCTGACCAGGGCCTGGCCTATTGCAAATGCTCCATAAATGTTTACTGAATAGGGCGGCGCCTGTGGGTCAAAAGGGTAGGGTGCCAGCCCCATATGCTGGAGGTGGTGGGTTCAAACCCAGCCCCAGCCAAAAAAAAGTTTACTGAATGAAAAGAGAATGGCGACTGAAGGAGAGAGATGCGGATGGTGCTGGGTCCCTGTGCGGGAGGGAGGGATGGGAGTTGGAGCTCAGCTCATGTGCCCAGTGGCTCCAGTTTTTCACTCCCTGTGGCTTCACCATTTTCCCTCTTCCGCCGTCCTGGGAACTTCCCCTTGGGCTCTGGGCTCAGCTCTTCCTTGCTGTGGCCAGCAGCAGGTTTGCAGATGAGAGACAAGCAGAGGCCTTAGCATTCCCAGCGGCTGCTCTCATCCTGCACTTCACGGTGAGAACATGCCCGGGCGAGCCTGCCAAGGGCTGAGAGACCTGCAGAGATGTGGGAGAAGAACATTCCAGGCCGAGGGAACGGCCAGTGCCCAGGCGGGAGCTTTCCTGGTGTGCTTGAGAGAGAGCAGAAGGCGTGTGGCTGCAGCCAAGTGCAGGAGAGGACCGATGCAGGAGGGCACAGGGCCCAGATCAGGGAGGGCTTAGTAGACCATGGCAGACTTCAGCTTTTACTCTGAGCCAAATGAGAAGCTGAGGCCTGGAGGGAAGTGCTTTAGTGAGGAATAGGGGTGGGCAGGCAGGGAGACCCGTGAGGAGGGGGTAGGGGTATTGCAATGGTGGCTGGGTGGCAGCATGGAGGTGGGGAGGAGAGGTCAGATTTCAGCTGGGCGTGCTGTGAGGTGAGAACTCAGAGTGTGGGAAGTCAGGAGAGATGAGGAGTTCTGAGCAGCACTGGGCAGCACTGGGTGCAGCCTGAACAGCCTTGGGACACCACCCAGGAACCCCAGCTCTCTGTGCCAGCCCCACTGGCCCCTTTTTTCTATTCTTGGATACATTTCATTCTCTCCTGTCTCAGGCTCTTGGTGCTGCCCCTTTCACCTGGCTCTTTACCTGGCTGAATCCTTGTCATTCAGGTCACAGCTGAAAATTTCTCGCAGAGACCTCCTGCCCCACCCCACCTCTATGGATTTTTTTCTCTGTTCTTACTCCTCCGGTCCTGCCCTTTCCCTTCCAGGGCTCCATGTCAAAATGTGTGTGATCCTGTGCTTACAGGTTTATTAATTATTATTATTTATTAAATCATAACTTTGTATATTGATGCATTTATGAGGTTACAATGTGAAATGCTTACATTGAACTAAGTAACACATCCATCACAATTATACTCATTTCTTATTAATTTTTAAATGTACCATTGCATCATGCACATTAGGTGAGGTCCCCCCCAAATGCCCTCCCTCCTCCCACATCCCCCCTGCCCTCCCCTCTCTCTCCTCTTCCCTTCTACTTTCTGGACTATAGTTACGTTTTGTCATTCACATGAATGTGAAGGTGAATCTATATTGATTTCATAGTAGTATTGAGTACATTGAATACTTTTTTTCCCATTCTTGAGATAGTTAACTAAGAGGAATATGTCCCAGCTCCATCCAGGTTGCTTACAGGTTTAATGTCTGTCACCAGAGAGCAAGGCTTGGAAGCCCACCCACTTCCAATCTCTGGTCTTCATGTTAGACCTGTGGGAACCCAAGAAAGCTACTACAACACCTGGCCTCAGCTCTGCCCTTGGAAAAATGTCCCTAAGACCTGATGTGATTATCCATGTACAGGGTGTGGGTCAGTGCCCAGTAAACGTTTGCTATGGTGATGGATGACATCACTATATATAGCAAGCTTTCCACGCTGTAGAGACAAGTAGCACTCCAGTACCAGACCACCTAGACAAGGCAGGTTTGAAGCTGCCTCTTGGCAAATGCCAAAGCAGAGAAATTAGAGGAGCTGGAGCAGGGTCTCCCGGGGGGCCAAAGACCCCCCTCCCCCAGACCCCTGCAGGGATCAACCTGGGCTCATCTGCCTGGGACTCTGACACTGACTGAGGGCCACAAAGGAGCTGGGACTCAGGGGAAATATCACTCCTGTGGTGTTGGGCCCAGTTGCCAGCACCAAGGGGCAGTGGTAGCTGTGAGGTCAGCAGGATCAGCCTCGTAAGTCCCTCCCTGGGATTCTGCTTCCCAGATGTCTGAGTTCTTGCCCAATTTATAAGGCTGGTTCTCCAGATCACCCTGTAATTCTACAGACCACCTGCTATCCTTCCAGGAAATTCTTATAAGACTAAAGTTAACCAGAGTTGTTTTCTGTTGTTTGCAAGTAGGAACTCTGACTTGTCTACCTTCCCAGAAGGGGCTGAGGACCAACCCTTAGGAAACTCTCTCATCACCCTTGGCTCCACCCTATACATTACCGGGAGCACAGAACCTTCCTGGGTTGCTAGGGGCATGAGTCAGTCTATACTCGGGGCACCTTGAAATAGGGCAAGGGTGGGGCAAAGGTGTGGCAAGCTGCTGTTTGGAAATATTTACCTGGATTTCTTTCCCTTGTATGTCATATCACCCTGCCCTCCTGAAGATGGCAGTGCAGCAAGGGTGCCCTTAGGGCAGAGATGTTCCAGAAGAAATGGAGACGCAAAAGGAGCTAGGTCGTGCATACCGACCTTCAAAGCTGAGGTCCTTGCTTCAGTAAAAATGCTCACCATGCAAGGGCCTTCTCCTCCTGCATGTTCTGGGCTGACATGGGGGCACCCCAGAGTAGGAGTGGAGTGGATTCTTCCCAGGGAAGGCATTAAGGTGCCAACCTCCCAGAACACCCTACGTGTATCTGCATGTAAGGAAAATGTGATGGCATAGCTTGTCTGGGCAGAAAGAGGCCAAGACAGCCCCGTCCCCCACATTTCCCACAGAAGTGGCAGAGGAAGGGTTCCAGAACTACACAAGGCTATAGGTGGGGAAGCTGGGGGGCCCTGGAGCCCTCTGGTGAATGCTGACAGGGGTGGACACCAGCAGCAACGAATCTTGCTGTGTGGAAAGATATCAGTAAATGGTACCCAGCAGGGCCAAGCATGAGCAAGAGAAGAAGCCCTCTCCCTTCTGATACCACCAGCTGGAGCTCTAGGGTGAAGGGGAGGCCAAAAATTAAAATTGACTGGAGAAACCCTAAATTCTTTTAAGAAAAACATTTCCAGACCATGCCACATGGAAAACGGTAATGGAAATGAAAATCAGTTATGGAAAATAAAAACATTCACACCTCTGACTTCATGGCCTATGAAGTTTGTGCCCACCTCAAAGGGATCCCACCGTTAGGAAACCCTGTAACCACCATTGCCTAAGAAATCAAAGGGTACAGACAGGCCTGGGGAGCCTACAGGAGAGGTGTGGAGATGGAACTTGCTTTTATTAGGCACCTACTATATGCCAGGCACAATGCCAAACATTATATACAGTAGAACCTCTGTAAGGAGAACACCCAAGGGACTGTAACAAACTGGTTACATCCCGAGGTGGCCAACAGAAGGAACTAGGCCTGCTGTACTGATAGGTACACGTGGTGCATGTCCAGTTTATGAAAATCAAGGTGGTGGCCAACATAGAGGGGTGGTTAACTAGGGAGGCAGAAATTATTGTTCCCATTTTGCAGATGAGAAAACTGTAGCACAAAGGGCAGTTTATTTTGTGGCGGCTGTAAAGACGAGCTCCTGAATAACTGCTGTGGGGCTTTAAACCCGAAGGTGGTGTTGGGAGCCATGGGCCGCCAGGGAAAGACTGGATTAATTAAAATGCGGGTTCTTGGAAAGAACTCAGGCAGGCGTGTGGCGGCCCCTGGTGGACTTGAGGAGAAAGGCAGCTCGGTGGCGCACACCTGCCTTGTGGATGGCCTTGGACTAGACTAAAGGAAGAGAGAAGCGGGAGGGGCAGGAGCTGCAGACCTGGCTGCCATGTTGTGTCGAGTCTGGACACCGGAGCTAAACCTAGTGACAGCCGTGGCTACTCCATGGCGGCCCGGTCAGTGGAGAGGCTTTCTGTAAAGACAGAGAAGGAAGGAAAGAAACCTTTACTAAGCGTTGTCTATATGCTCAGAAGAGAAACATGAAAAACAACGGTATGAACTTTAAAAATGGGCAAAGTAGGGACGCACAGTGGCACTCTGGGAGGCAGAGGCAAGCGTATCCCCTGAGCTCAGGAGTTGGAGACCAGCCCGAGCAAAAGCAAGACCCTGTTTTTAAAAGACAGAAAAAAATTTAGCCCAGTCTTGTGGCACATGCCTGTAGTCCCAGCTATTCAGGTGGCTGAGGCAGGAGAATTGCTTGAACCCAGAAGTTTGAGGTTGCTGTGACCTAGGCTAACTCATGGTAGCCTGGGTCAACCAAACAAGACTCTCAAAAACGGGGGGAGGGGCAAAGATACCATCCTTCTAGAAGGGATGCAAAGCCAAAGAAAATGGAGGTCATGGCGGAAAGATCAGAGTTTAATCCAACTCAAAGAATTATATGAAACAAAGCGTATCTCTTTGAAATGCTAAGGGGGAGAAGACCCCAGCAGGTCAAATGTGCACCAAGTAGCATAAAAACACATGTACATCAAGAAAGTGAAAAGACAATCCACCATTCAGCTGCCCTAAACACCCCGGGGCTTGGTACCAGAAAGTCAGGGGTAACCACTATACCCAGAGCCTCCTGAAATTATTCAAACCAGCCACTCTTAAACCTGCTTAGCCCACTTACCTGCCTCACCTATTCCTCCCATGAAATAAAGGCTCTTGCCCACGTTTCCCTGTCAGTGCTTCCCCACGTGGCCCTGCCTGGCATGGTGTGCCCCCTCCTCTTGGAAGCTGTGAGCCAGCAGCTGTCATTTCAATTTCAGCCATCTCCTGATGTGTTGGTCTCACCATACATGAATAATAATAAAACCTACATTTTACATACTTACCATCTGATTGGCAAAAATACAAAGCTTGACAACAGACTTTTTTGGTCAGGCTCTGGGGTGAGGCTCTGTACAACTTTTGTACATGGTTGGTGAGAACACAAACTGGTTAACTTTATGGGGGGAAACTTGGTAAGGTCTAACAAAATTACATGTGTGTGTGTTTGCTTGTTTGAGCAAAGTCTCACTTTGAGGCAGAGTCTCACTTGGTCGCCCTCGGTAGAGCAATGTGGCATCACAGCTCACCGCAACCTCAAATTCTTGGGCTCCAGCAATCCTCTTGCCTCGGCCTCCCAAGTAACTGGGACTACAGGCTTGCATCACAATGCCTGGCTATTTTAGAGACGGGGCCTCACTCTTACTCAGGCTGGTCTTGAACTCCTGAACTCAGGCAATCCACCCACCTCAGCCTCCCAGAGTGCTGAGATTACACACATGAGCCACCGTGCCCAGCTATGTTTGTTTTTTGACTCACCAACGTACTTCTAGGAACTTACCCAGAAAATACACCTCCAACAATAACAAAAAATACATAGGCACAAGATTATCAATGGAGCATTACTTATAATTACAAAATATCAAAAACATACTAAATGCCTTTACACATGTTGTTTGGAGAAGAACCTACAGAATACCTACACTATTGGGGAGGGGAGAGAGAAAGGTCTCTATAAGCTGATATGGAATGATTTTTAAAGTATACGGTCTAGGGAAAAAAGCAAAGCAGAAAAAGAACATGTAGTATCTTTTCTGTATGAAGGAAATAATAAGATAATACACATTTATCTGTTTAATTTTGTAAAGTATAAATATAAGAAGTATAAGCCAGAAACTAACGATATTAGTTTCCTACTGGGAGCAGATGGGAACAAAATGGATCAGGTGGAGGGGTTCAGTGACACTCCGAAAACTACAGAGTATCAATGTTCATTCTGAAGTGATGGACCTTGGGAAAAAACAAAACAAAAATCAATGTTCATGTGGCTCTGAGTCTATCTACAGAGCCATGTTAATGTTTTATGTATATGCTCCAAAAATAATAAATCAACAGGGATTGGGAAGAATCCTAATATACAGATAGAAACAATGACGCCAACTGTACTTCGAATGAGCAATTCTGAAACGCCTTTCTGTGTATTATAGAGTTGAGCAAAAAGTGTATGTATGAAAGATGTTAGGAGCCAGATTTCCTGCTGCTAGAGAAGAGAGTTACGGAATGGAATTAAAGAAAGGTAGGCCCAGGAACACCGGGGATGTCGGCAGCCACCAGAATAGGAGAGAGAGATTAAACAAATTCTCTCCCTCCGAGCCTCCGGAAGAAACCTGACTTACCAAGATCTTGACCTTGGTTTTTTAGCCTCTGTGAAGGAATAAATTTCTGGTATGTAAAAATAGAAAAAAAAAGAAAGAAGGGAGGGAGAGGAGAGAGAAAGAAAGAGGGAGAGAGGGCAGGAAATAGGAAAGGAAAGCGAGCTTGCAAGCTAGGGAGAGCCCTGTGGTATCACATGGAACTGGAAGAAGTGTCACTGTGTGGCCTTAAATACATGCGCACAAACAGGAAAAATAAGAAAGATTGATTTTAAAATACAGAAGTAGACATATGTGTTTCGGCGTGTGTGTGCACCTGCGTGTATGCATTCCTAGCTCTGTACACTCAAAGAGCCTAGAGGTAGTGTCATCTCCGTGAGTGATCACATCTGTTTCTTACCAAAAAGAACCAGGCTTCTTGGAGAAATGCCTGATTTGGGCTGGGCCAGAGCATCTTGATAGGCCAGAAAATAGGAAAATGCTGATAAAATGGAGGGGATATGTCAAAAGATATGGGAAACAGCTGTAAGGATAAAGTACTGAATATAGTCGGGACAAGTTAAGCATCAAAATAATGGTGATGATGGATTATGACTCTTTGAATAAAATAAGAATCCATAAATCCATTCTGATAAGTGAATAAATGAATGAATGAGAAGGAAAATTCTTTCTTACAGTACACTGCTGAATAATTAATTAGAAAATCACCCTTCTGTCATCATCACAGTAACAATTGATTCAAGGCCAAAATCATCCATGGGTGCCTAAAGCTAAAGGGTAAAGCTTGGGGGAGGAATGGGATATCTATGTGGTCTCACATATCTCCCCACAAATTACACATTAGCTTATTAATTACAAAGGGGAAAAGACTAACTTTGCAGTGGGAAAGGCTGAGAGTGACCACCTCACACAAGAGATTAAAGTCACCATCCCACCATGAGACAAACCCACGTGCCTCCTGATACACGCACCAAGACAGACCCCAAATCACTTGTTATTCCTGACCACAAGGCTTGATCTAAACGTAATCGTGAGGAAACATCAGACGAAAGCTACTGAAGGAAAACCAACAGAATTGCTGGCTGGGACTCTTCAAAAATTTCAAGGTCATGAGAAACAAAGGGTGAAGAACTGTACCAGATTAAAGAAATCAAAAAGACATAAAAATTAAATGCAAGGCATGATTCTGAATGGTATCTTGGACCAGAAAAAAAAAAAAGCTAAAAAAGGATATTGTTGGACTAATTGATGAAATGTGAGTATGGACAGTGTGGTTGAGCCAATGGTAGACGTCAATGTCAGATTTCCTGATTTTCATCATTATATCTTGGCTATGTAAAGGATATACTTTTTTTTTTTTTTGAGACAGAGCCTCAAGCTGTCCCCCTGGGTAGAGTGCCGTGGCATTACAGCTCACAGCAACCTCCAACTCCTGGGCTCAAGCGAGTCTCCTGCCTCTGCCTCCCAAGTAGCTGGACCACAGGCGCCCGCCACAGTGCCTGGCCATTTTTTGGTTGCAGCCATCATTGTTGTTTGGTGGGCCCGGGCTGGGGATTTGAACCTGCCACCTTAGGTGTACGTGGCTGGCGCCTTAGCTGGTTGAGCTATAGGCGCCGAGCCAAGGATATACTTGATATTAGAAAATACAGTTTGAGATTTTTACTGGTAAAGGAGCATCGTGTCTATAACTTACACCGAAATGGTTTGGGATGGGGGAGATGTGTGTGTTATACATTCACATACATATATACACACAAAGAAAGAGAGAGAGAAAGTAAATGTGGCAAAATGTTATGAATTGGTAAAAGGCATAAGGCATGTTCTTCTAACATTTTATAAATCTGAAACTATAAACAAATGAAAAACTGCCCCCATAGGCATACATACAAAATCTAACGCACAGTCTGGGCCTGGTGGCTCACGCCTGTAATCCCAGCACTCTGGGAGGCTGAGGTCAGGAGTTCTAGACCAGCTTGCGCAAGAGCAAGACCCCATGTCTCCTAAAAAAAAAAAAAAAAGAAAGAAAATGGGCATTGTGGTGGGCACCTGTAGTCCCAGCTACTCTTAACTCTGGAGGCTGAGGCAAGAGGATCATCTTGAGCCCAGGGGTTTGAGGTTGCTGTGAGGGACGAGATGGCACTCTACCCAGGGTGACAGAGAGAGACTCTATCTCAAACAAACAAAAAAGCTAATGCACAAAAAGGCCCACTAAGGGCCCAGCATAATGAGAAAAGACTCTCACACGCCAAAGCCTGAGTGGCAGTCAACTGACTCCCCAGCAAGCACCTTGCCTTTTTCCTTGTAAAATGGGCCCTGGCTTTTAGTACCATTTGATTTTTTAATATTTGATTTAGAAAATTAAAATTAATTTTAAAAGAGTGTCCTCAAACAAGAAAAAAGTGAATGTTGTGCAGTGAACGTGTGAATGAATGAATCAGGGAGTCAGTGAACAGGGGAGTGAGTGAACGGACAGAGCCGGTGAGGGAAGTGGCAGTGTGCTGAGGCCCCCTCCGAGGGCCAACAGTTGGTCCTGGCAGCTCCAGGGCCCCACCCACTCAGGCCAGAGGTTCTGGATGCCTCTTTTTATGGCTGACCACACCTGGCAGCCAGGCTGGCCAAAGTCTGCTTTCTTTCCTATTTTCAGGCAGCCAGGTCAGCAGGTCCCTGCTACTTCCTCCTCTCTGCTGCCTCACCTGCCTCCATTCCTTGTAGGAAGACGGCATCATTGTCAGCCTGGCAGCCAAGTGACCCAGGGCTCATGCCAGGCCTGTGCTGGGATGGCCATGTGACTTTCGGTAAGCATTTCACTTCCTTAGGCCTCAGTCTCCCCATTTGCTCCTTAAGCAGTTTGGCCATATCAGGATTTCTTTTCTTTCCTTTTTTTTTTTTTGAAGAGACAGAGTCTTACTTTATCACCCTCGGCAGAGTGCTGTGGCATCACAGCTCACAGCAACCTCGAACTCCTGGGCTTAGGTGATTCTCCTCCCTCAGACTCCCGAGTAGCTGGGACGACCGACAGGCGCCCACCACAACACCCGGCTATTTTTTTGTTTACAGTTTGGCTGGGGTCTGGTTTGAACCCGCCACCCTCAGTTATGGGACCCACGCCCTACGCACTGAGCCGCAGGCGCCGCCCCATATCAGTATTTCTTAACCTTCCTGACTGAACATTAAAATCAGCTGGGGACCTTGTAAAAAGTTCCAGGGCCCATACTGCACTCCAGACCAACTAAATCAGTCTCTGTCGAGTGGGACCTAGGTACCCCACAGTTTTTAAAATTTCCCAGGTTATTGCAACACACAGCCAAGTTTGAAAGCCTGTGGGCTGTCATCTCCATGGCTCCCTCCAGCACTTTCACACTGAGGTCTTCTGTCACTAGAGGGTTAAATGAAACATGAGAGTCACTGGAACATCTGGGTCCCTATACCTTTTCCTATCTTCCCAGGCAGCCCTATAGACCAAGGACTTTGACCAGCCCCACCCAACCCTTGTTGAACCTTCTAGTCCAGCCCATGCCCGTTCCATTTTGATGTTTAGGATCAAGAATCCAGGATCCTCACCAAGGCAGCCTCCCCAGGTATGGCCAGGGTCTTCCTGCCTCCTGTCACGCACAACTGTGGAGGAAGGGGTTGGGAGAAAAGGGAGAGAGAATTGGAGACGAAAGGGAGTCTGTTCAGTTCCAGAAATGGTTTGGTTTTTCTAGCCCCTTATGTAGTAGCTGCTAACCTTTCCAAGGAGGGCCTGATCCCCACCTAGGGCCTGGCTGTACCGCTCAGGCTCCCCTACCAGTGAACACACTTTGAGTAAAAAACCTTGAAGTTCAGGACCTTCCCGCACAAGGCTTGCAGTACACCTCAGGTCACTTATCTATGAATAATAAAAATGTCCCTGCCCTATCCTACAGCACTGATGACAAGAACATACTGTTTCACTGCAGCTGGTTGTGCCGAGGCTTTAGAAAGTGCTTATTTGGTTGGGAGCTTGTGTGTAAAGGCGAGTGGAGCTGCTGACTACAGAGCTGACCCATGGCTGAAACTGAACAGGATGTTGGGGAGAAGCTGGCAGGTGAGTCTGGAGGCCCTGTTCCCAACACAGTCCTCAAAGGAGGGTGGAGTGCGGCTGGGGAAGGCTGGTACCCTTGTGGCCAGCAGGGTCCGTGGCTCCCCTACTTTGCAGTGTGGTGTAGTCAAGAGCAGAGCTACTGGACCTGGGGTCCTTTCAGGGAGAAGCAAGTACCAGTCGCTATAATGTTAAGAGTGGGGAGCAATTCCCGGCGTTTGCTATGCCGGGAGTAGTCAGGCCTTCCCTGCACCTTCTCATGTCTTCCAGTCCTGTGAGGCAGACCTTACTAACCCCATTTTCTAGATCAGAGAAGTTACCCAACTTGCCCAATGTATCACTGCTGCTAAATGTCAGAGGAAAGATTCAGGTCCACATCTGCCTGTCTTTAAAGGCCTGCTTTCTGCCCTACGAGGCCCTGTCCATCCACAGAGGGATCTGACATACTAATTGGAGAGTAAACTGCTTTTGAATTTGGTGAACAAGGCTGGGAAAATTCTGGTGCTGAGTGTTGGTTAACGGAGGCAGGAGGGCCTCGTTTCAGGTCTGGTACTGGCATCCCAGGAGGGCTGGGCCTAGGATATCCCAGGGGTGGCCTAGGAGAGGGGCCACAGCGCTGAGCCACTTGGAGGGCTGGGAGTTGAAGGACAAAGATCTCTGCAGGTCCCTGAGAACTAGGGCAAGGGACATTATTCCTATCCTGGGAGGGGACTGATTTAGATGGATGGTCTCATTTCTGGGAAAGCATTTGGCAGGGTGGCACAAGCCGGCCTGACTTCATGAGCCTCTGATCAATGCGATTGTCTCAGGCTTGTTCTGAGGTCGCTGACTTGAAATGTGTCATAATTTTGGCTTTGGATTTGTTCTGTAAGTGGACTCAGATGGGACGATGGAGCACATGCCTGGGGTTGGGAGTTGGAGCTTCTGCTCATGCATATGGTCTTCACACCCAGACCAGTCCCACCACTGCGGCAACCCTCCGCCACAGTTCCTCATTGCTGTGATGGGTGCACAGTGCCACAGCATGCTGAGGGCAACTGCAGGGAAGGAGTGGGGACCTCTCGCCCACCCCATCCAGGTAGCTGGCAAGGTCAGGTGGGGAGGTCGAAATCCCTTGGGGGGCACCATCTGCCCTGGGGGAGATTATCTTCATCCTTATTTTCCTTTTGCACTCGGCTCCACAGTGTAGCCAGCCCTGGTCACATCCAGGTCCCACCATTAACTAACTTGAGCAAGTCACTTCACCTTCAGCCTCAATTTTCTTATCTGAAAAAGGAAATAACAACGTCCACACCTCATAGGATTGAGGAGAGTGAGGGTTTTTGTTTTTTCCTTTTCCAAAATGCAAGTCTCATTATGACAGCGTCCTGCTAAAGAATAATGGCTGGGCAGTCTAGGATAAAGACCAAAACCTTTCCTCTAGACCAGTCACGTCCAGAAATGTAATGCAAGCCACATATGTGTGTAGTAGCCACATTTTAAAAATAGGTGAAATCAATGTTCCTAATATACTTCACGCAATGTATCAATATATAATTGGTATGAAAAATGAGACACTTTTTCCTACTGCCTTTGAAACCCAGTTAGAGCCTGTCTCATGTCACGTTACCAAGGACTACCTCAGTGGACAGCACAGAGCTACCACTCATATTCCCACCTCATCTCACTGTCCCTCCTACAGGGTGTCTGCTGACACTGTTCCTGCCCTGTGGAAAGCTCTTCTCCCTCTGGACCTAGTTGAGCTGCTTCATCCTCACCAACCTTCAGGGAAGCTTTCCTTGACCCCTTTACGTGCTTTCATGCCACTGTGTACTTCACCTTCACACCTGCCACGGTTGTCATTTCCCACTTACTAACATGTCTCCTCCACTGGCCTATAAATTCCAGGATAGACTTCTTTGGGGTTTTTGGATCATTTCCCCCAGTGCCTGGTGCAGAGGTTTCCAACGTGTGTCCAGTGGGTATTTTAAGAAACAGAGGTATAAAAAGCCTGGCATATGCTAAGTGCTCTGTAAATATTCACTCCCTTCCCATCGTCTGGGTGAGAAAATTTCTCCGTATAAAGGGAGCTTTCTAACCGTGTAACTCTGCGAGACAACTGAAGACACAAAGCACAGGGAGCTGAAAATATTTAAGCAGAGACGTGAGCTGACCACAGATTATAAATATTTCTTCCCCGGATCACACAGCATTTAAAAATACTGTCTCCGCTCCTTTTCATGATAAAGAAGATTGCTCTTCCAGACGGAAAATAATTGCTGCCCTTTCCTGACTTGCTTTTTCCCTAAAGAGAAGGTGGGCATCATTGTCTTTTGCATGGCACAGAGCCAGACACTGAGGCGCTGCTGCTTCTCAACTTTCTCAATTCTTTCCCAGGTGAATATAAACAAGAAGGCACAAATCCACACTTGTCGACTGACCCAGGTGATAATGCCAAACCTGACGATATCTGTCTAAGTGAGGATTCAGCCCCTAGACCATGTTGTGAACCCAAACTTCAAATTTTGGTATCCTCCAAATGGATCCTTAGTCCATACTGCTCCTTCTCAGGACAGTTGTTAGACTCGCACTCAATGCCATTATCTGAAAAGATAAGTGCATTACCTTATTTCTCAGAGTCCACCTCTCTCACTGCTGGGGTGACTTACATAAGGGCCCAAGGCCATGCAGATATCCCTTGAAGCTTCCAGATAACTGGCAAGGTATAAACAACTGCTATGACTTGCCTAGAGGTAATGCATTTAAATGTCCACTGTGTAGT
Organism: Otolemur garnettii; assembly: GCF_000181295.1. NCBI lineage: Eukaryota > Metazoa > Chordata > Mammalia > Primates > Galagidae > Otolemur > Otolemur garnettii. The sequence continues at coordinate 71,565 of NW_003852557.1, read as the reverse complement.
TTATTTTAAATCCTTGGCAGGCTTCAAAATGCAAGCTGTTTATTGGATTCACTGGGGCAGACATCCTACAGCTTGCCCAGGACTCCAAGAAGCCTCAGCTAATGAAAAATGTACATGTATTCTTCCAAAGCTCTACATTTACTTAGGAAAATTGCTCAGATTTTGGGATTATCTATGCTATATAATGCTGAAGATCTTTAATGAGTATTTCTTTTTTTACAAAACATATTTGAATTTATGGATAATCTAGAGCTGGTACTTAAAGTCAGAATTCAGAACCTCAAAGAAAATGACTTCATTGAAATTGAACTGAAAAGACAAGAGCTGAGTTATCAAAACCTACTGAAAGTAAGTTGCTGCGAACTGGGGATTAACCCAGAGCAAGTGGAGAAGATCAGAAAACTACCAAACACACTGCTCAGAAAGGTAGGGTCGTTAAGCTTCTAAATGCAGAATTTTGGTGGGTAAAATTATGTTCTGTGGAACCAATCATTTAACTCTTGCATTTCCTATATGAAAACAAAATTAAAAGACACTGGAAATTCTGACTGCAAAATGGCCAAATATAGTAGCTAGGTCATTTTCAATCTGGTGCTTTTAGAGATTTGCACACCCAATCCATAAACCCTTTAAAAGCCTCTGAATGGTTAAGTGACTACCCCAACTTTAGACGCTAGTTCCATCTGGGTATGGCAGGTTACCCTGTAATCCCAGAACTTTGGAGGCTAAAGTGGGAAGATCACTGAGGTAGGAGTTTGACATCAGCCTAGGCAACATAGACTATCTACAAAAAACTAGACAAAGTAGCTGGTAAGCTGTTGCATGCCTGGAGATGCCTGTAGTCCCAGCTGCTAGGTAGGTGTGGGCAGAAGGATTGCTTAAGCCCAGGAATTCAAGGTTGTAGCAAGCTATGATGATGCCACTGTACCCCAGCCAGGTAACAGAGCAAGATACTTGCTCTTAAAAACAGAACACCCCCACCCTCTGTAAACCAAACCATACCTTGCCTTAAAGTCTCTTCTAGAAAAATCCAACGAGAAGTTAGCATTCTCTAGTCTCAACTGCTAACAGGTTACCATGGATAGAGAAAGAAAACACAATATAGAAATATCTTCAGAGTTTAGGCAAGAACCCAAGATACCTGCCCATGTTAATCCTTTTTTAATAGCTTCACAAGTTATTTACTTACAAACCGTTGTATTTCTTTTCCACATCAAGGACAAAGACATTCAAAGACTACAGAACTTTCAGGAAGTGGAACTCATTTTAACGAGAAGTGGAAGCACTGAATTAACAGACCACATGCCATCTCTGATCGAGAAGCCCTGCTACAACAGCAATGCTGCGAAAATGACTTACTAAGTCATCTCAGGGAAAAACTGGAAGCGTTGTGTAAATTATGAAATCTGGATGCACAGAACCACTTTGGCTGACATTATGTTTCAACTGTGGAAAACTATTTCATTTCCTCTTCTCCAATTTCTCTGGACTGAGAAGAGTTAAGTTCAAAGTGTTGTGAGAAATGCTATAAGAGGAATTTGTATGGTACCTAGAGCAAGTTTGTATTGTAGAATTGCACCCCAATCCTGACCAGGGGTCGTCAGGCCCTGTGGGATTCAGGTAGAACAAATGGCCAGGCCCCCTTATGTGAACCTCACATGGGTAGGGTGAGCAGAGGCTGGGAAAGCCAGGGCCCAGTGGGCAACACTGCCTCAAACCGTGCTCTCCATTCAAGAAGCATCTCATACTGTCACTTCCAGTTTACACTTTTTAACTCATGATGGCCTCCTATGGTAGAATTCATAAAAGTGGCATGACTTCTGTGACGTAAATATCTTGGAGGCTATTTTTAACAGATCACTTACAAAACAGCCATGGCTCAGCTGGCACCACTGAACTCTATTAAATAAGGAAAAACAAAAACAAAAACCACCACCAAGTTGGTACCCTCAGAAGTACCTGCTCAAAGGTGGCTGTCATCACATCCCATGCTAGGTTGCTCCCTAGCACACTACCTAGAATCCTTCTCAGTTTTCTTGATAACTTCTAATTAATAACTGCTTATACCTTGCTACCAAAAACTCGTCACCTGACCCAGACTAGCCACTTCTATTGACACCAGCATCCCTTTGCAAATCTGTTCCTTAAAGACTATGAAGTCATCTCCATCCTTATGAAAGAGGTATAAATAAGTACCAGAGCGTCTTACAAGCAAGAAAAATGTCTTACTTGTATTCCTAATACATAAAATAGGCCACTATTCGCTCATCTCCAACTTCCCAATAGCTTGGATGAAGGGGGAGGAACACAAAGGCATTACATGAACTTACCTGACCAACTGTCCAAAAAAAAGGAAAATAGTTTCGATAACCAGGGAGAGGAAGTGTGTACTATTGCATTCATGACATGTAATGAGTGAATGTAAAAGCCTGCAATATGCTCAGCATCCGTGGCCTCTTACAGTAGGAACACTTTAGCACTGAGAGTCAAGTCCCGTGCACCCAAGGCCCATGTTTTCAAAAGACAGCATAGCCCCTAATGCGAGCCAGATGAGTGCTCAGTGCTGGGAGACTGTGACAGTAGGTGTCAAACACTAAGTTATTGCCAATTTTGTTTTGGATAATGAGGAAAATTGAGACTGAGGCTTGGGGTTGGTTATGTTAATGGCCTGAAAACACCATTTGTGGGAAAATTAGATTTTTTTAGACTGTGCTTAAATCAACATGACAGAATAAATTTATTTGAAAAAAGAAGTCAAGTGGCACCTGTAGCTCAGTGGGCAGAGCACTGGCCACACACTGAGGCTGGTGGGTTTGAACCCAGCCCGGGACAGCTGAAACGACGACAACTTCAACAACAAAAATAGCCAGGCGTTGTGGTAGGTGCCTGTAGTCTCAGCTACTTGGGAGGCTGAGGCAAAAAGAGTCATCACGTAAGCCCAAGAGTTTGAGGTTGCTTTGAGCTGTGATACCACTGCACTCTACCGAGGACAACAGCTTGACACCCTGTCTCAAAAAAGAAACAAGTCAGTAGCCAGGAAAGCTTACACTATGCTAACTGAAGCCACCAAGGTGTCACCTCCCCGTTAGTTACATCAACATCAACGAGAGCAATTTAATCATCATGTTGTTGGGCACTTTCAATACCTATTTTAACAAACACAGCCTACATGCAAGAATATGATAAAAATGTATCTTCTGTAATACAAGTAGCCTTAAAGTTGCTGATAATAAGCAAAACAAAATTTGAAGAGCTTCAAAAGTAGTTTTGATTAGTTTTTACCCCATGTACTGTTTGTAAAAACTGGTTACTGAGTAAGGTGTAATTCCACTGAAGGATTTTTAAATCATTTTTAAACAAAATTAAATCAGGTACCAGAATGTTATTCTAAAACATTCTAGCACACATTTAGGTTAAATTAAAATAAGGAATGAGGCTCAGCGCCTGTAGCTCAAGCGGATAGGGCGCCAGCCACATACACCAGAGCTGGCGGGTTCGAATCCAGCCCAGGCCCGCCAAACAATAACAACAACAACAACAAAATAGCCAAGTGATGTGGCAGGCACCTATAGTACCAGCGGCTTGGGAGGCTGAGGCAAAAGGATTGTTTATGCCAGTTCACTGTCCCTCAGACCACTGGAGGGTTGGACTGCGGGCCCCAGGACGAGTCAGCTGCTAAGCAGGACAAGCAGTGGCAGCAAAAACACCCAGCGGACCAGATAATGTCCTCGGCGAGCCGCATGTGGCCTGTGGGCCATAGTTTGAGGATACCTGGTTTAAGCCCAAGGGTTTGAGGTTGCTATGAGCTGTGATGCCACAGCACTCTACCTAGGGCGACAGCTTGAGACTCTGTCTCAAAAATAAAATAAAAAATAAGGAATGAGCTGGAATTCTTATTTGCTCACAATCTACTTTGACTAACAACTAATAGAGTGATTGGAAAAATCACAACTGTCCCTTTCCACCTCTGCTCCTCATTCACCAAAACCTAAGTCCTAATTATAGCCCAGAAGCCTAAAGGTGCCACTGTTACTATGAGGCCAGATTTCACTAGGGAAGGTAACTGCTCCTACTTTGTACCTGATGTATCCAAAGTGATAAGATACCAGCTGGCACACAGGAGCACTCGTGATGTGTTGAATAAACTCACAGCCAAGCCCTGAGCCCAGACATGGAGAGGATCCAAGTCTGAAATGGGGAACATGGTTAGGGGGAAGAGAGCTACTGTGAACTGATGACACAAGGCCTTAGCTATATGAACCTTGTGAATCTGCAGGTGCGCTTCAGGTTTCAATCGCTTCCCTCTTTTAAAGAGTAAATGTTTTGGCTCGGCGCCTGTGGCTCAAGCGGCTAAGGCGCCAGCCACATACACCTAAGGTGGCGGGTTCGAATC